>NC_135717.1:145212768-145812768 GCF_964656455.1 Halichoerus grypus
AAGTTTACAGGCTCTTTCAGGACCCTTCCTCTCTTATAGGTCACAGATGCTAAATTACCAGAACTATTGTCTATTAGGTTGCAGTGACGAATGATAAAGACAGCTGGGACAGGGAGTATTGCCAGGACCATCAGCAAGATACAGACAACCAGTCCCCATGTTGGATAGCTCAGAAATTCTTCAGATGCCTGTGAAAGCCAAAAAAAAAAAAAAAAAAATCATTATTGATAATCTTGCTCTGTAAGTACATGAAAAAAAAATATATTTGTCTCAGGTCTGTAAGCAAAGAGTCTTGTGACATGCTTTGACCAACAGAATGTTGTGGAAGTGACATCAATCGGCTCTAAAGGCGAGGTTTTACAGGCCTTGCAAGTTCTGCCTCTGTTTCTTAGGACGCTGCCCTGAGTCCATCATGCCGGCAAGAAGCCAAGAATGAAAGATTACATAGAGAGAGACCGGTGCTCCAAGTTCAATCAACTGTATGAGTTCGTTCAGGTAAAACCTAGAGAATGACCCAGTTCACCTGCAGAACCCTGAGAAATAATAAATCAGCATTGCTCTCAGTCATTAAATTACATGTGCCACACTGTCTTTCTAAAATCTGAAAATCTAAATCTTGAAACACATCTGGCCCCAAGGGTTTTAGTAAGGGTTAACAGACTTGTTAATGCCCCAGTCATGAATTTAGTTGTTGTTATATAGCGTTATTGACCATAGAATAGTTCAAGGTCAGAGGTATCTCTGAAAAATAAGCATTCTGATTTTATAACAGTTAATATGTATCTTTATTATGATGTGGCTAATGCACCTTGAAAACAGAAATTGAAATCATCATTGCTAATATAAAACACTTACAACAAAACTTTCCTTCAATATTTATTTCAATTATATCTTCATGGCTAATGCATATTTTCTTGTTATACATTATCTGGGATATGATTTAATAAATTTATATAAGAAAAATATTCCTGGTGGTTTGGACAGTATGTTTTCTAGAGTCAAAGGCCCCATAATTATTGGTTCATCTATGGTGACATAAACACAGCTTCTTTAGTGAGGACCAAGTCCATATTTCTCATGTATTAAAAAAATCTACAATCTGTAACAAAATCATACATGCTTGGGGCCAAACAAAATATAAACCTCAAGATCCCTGCATAAAAACAAAACCATTCATTAAACAGCAAAATATACTGTGAAGAAAGCAAAAGACTAAAACCCCTAAAATAATATTTTACATATATTTTTTCATCTAACTTCCTTATTTTGTATTTTACCTTATCTTCAATCCATGCATTATAGCCAGGAGGACTTAATCCCATATTCACAACACTAGCTATTAGCAGTGATAATAGCATCAGAGGAGAAATATATTTCCACATATAGTAGTAATATCTGTTGGGAGCAAACCCCAGCATATCTTTCAGGTCTTCCATAAATCTAAATAAAAAGAAAGCATTTAATTATGCCTTGAGTTATATTTCTATACCTTAAAAATGTGCATTATATCAACAGTTTGACAAGGGTTTAGCTATGATACCCTATGACATTTTATACTGAATCAAAAAATCATATTGGGAGATGACTTATAAGTTAAGAGCATTCATAAGGTAAAGTGTAAACAGTTAAGTATTGTGATTTTTGTTTAGTGAAAGCACTCAAACCAATTACTGAAAAGTTTCCCACTGATGACTTTCTACTCTATAAACATAATATTTGCAATACATTCAAAATTCCTTGTCTCTTTTTTATTTAGCAATAATTAATTAATATCATCCAGTATCTAATCAGTGTTTATATAATCTAAACTTTCACTTCTTTTCATAGTCTATTTGTTGGAATTGAAAGGGTCCACACATTGCAACTGGCTGATGTGTTTCTCAAACCCCTTTTTCATCTCTTACGTTCCTCCTACATCTCTTTTTTGTTTCTTCCAATTTTTTTTTCAATCAGCTGGACACTCTATACCATAGTAATCTCACAGTCTGGATTTTGCTGATTACATCCACACAGTGGTGCTTCACAAGTGCATCTGATCCTCCTATTTCCTGTAAATTAGTACTTAGACTTAGTAACCCTTAGGCTTATGTTGTTGTTTTAAGAAGTTTATCATGGTATTATTTACATGAAATAAAGTTCACACTTTTAGGTATATGATGTCAACACTGTCAAGGCATAGTCATTACATAGTGGTCTATATATCTCTTATTATTTATCTAGAGATAATCATCGCCCACCCACCAGTGTTCCAGTAGATTTTTTGGCTGTGTAAAGACAGTTCTCTAGTAGAGACTTCAAAGAGAGATCATAGTAACTATATTCCCTAATTTCTTGTATGCTCATAATTGTCTGTCTGTGGTCACTATACTTGAATGTGAGTGTTGCTGGTTTAAACATCTGTGGCTTATGTTTTCTTTCCTTGAGAATTGTAAATATTCTAACTACATAATATTGTTACAAAAAATTTGTTGACTATCAGATTTTTCTCTCATAAATAATTTTGATTGATTTGTTTGTTACTGTTTTTGCCTGGATGGCCCTTTTTATTTTCTTTATTTTTTTATTTTTTTGTCTTGAAGTAAGAGCCTAGACTATGTCCTGGTGTTGCCTTATGTCTATTTTTCCAAGTGTATCATGTGCCCTTTCAACATTCAGGTTGTCACTTATTTTAGGCAAGTTTCTTCAATTACAGCATTTAATATTGTTCCAGCCACTGCTTTTAGAGGACTTCACTGTACACATGTGGAGTCCTCTTTGTTTAACTCCTGCTCCTATTCCTTTTCTTAGCTCCTTTGCTATTTCTTCTTCTTCTTCTTTTTTTTTTTTAAGATTTTATTTGTTTATTTGAAAGATAGAGAGGTAGTGAGCGAGAGAGAGAGCGCGTGCAAGCAGGAGGGAAAGGGAGAAGCAGAGCCCCCGCCCTGAGCAGGGAGCCCAAAGTGGGACTCGATCCCAGGACCCTGGGATCATGACCTGAGCCAATTCAGATGCTTAACCAACTGAACCACCCAGGCGCCCCTTGTATTTCTTCTTGATTTAAAGAAAAGTATTCCTCCTTTCTAGCTTCTAATTCTTGTGGAACTAGTCATTGTGCTTATTGTTTTTGTGTTCTTTTTAATTTGATCATCATCTGAATATTAATATTCACAATTATTTCCTGAGTTCTATCACCTGTTTTCAAATCTTCCTTTTCTTTAATTATCATATTTCTTGATTTTTAAACAACTGATGTATGCTATTCTTTTTCTTTTAGAAAAATATATTTCAACTCATTTTTGAAATATGGTTAGTTTTTCATCTATTTTGCTTATGTTCTTTTGTTGTCTGCAGGGATTTATTCTGTTCCTTTCCTCTTTTTTAAAAAATATTTTTCCTAAGATTTGGCCACATTCAAGTGAAGTGAATTTTCTTGCATTTTTAGACACTAACATATACACCAAAAGATGGAAGAGCATTTTTTGGGCATTTTCAAAAAAGAGATTTCTATCTTAGAAGGTTATTGTTAGGCTCATAGGCAATGTATGCAGAGCACACTACCTTGCATACAGTAGAAATTTAGTAGGTGCACATATAGAAGGACTTTAATAGAGACCAGTTTAATAACTACTATTAGTAGTAGTATCACTACTCTTGCTGTTGTTAACTATTATTATTTAGGGACACTAACTACTAAGAAGAGATATTTTGTACTATGCCTATTGTAAATGACAAACTGTTGAAATGGAAATCTAAATTATGATCTTATTGATCCACAGATCAGTCCAATGATAATATCAAATTCCAACACAGTGCAAGTTAGGGGTATCTTGGTAGAGTATAGGGATACCTAATTTTGAAATTGCCTTCTAAATTACAGTCCTGGCTTGTAACTAACATTCTTGTTCTCCTGCACAAGTAAGGCTAATTTTCCATCTATAATATGGATGATATTAGTTACCACAGGGTATTTTTATGAGGATTCAGATTTAATGCATGTCAGACAGCTATTACTTCTATTGCCATATAGTACATGATTATTAAAAGTAAGTCTCCCTCCCCTTCCTTGCCTGGAGCTTTTGACACTAATAAAAACATTCTCCAAGCTTTGTCACGAAGCTCATTCAATACCAGTAACATTCTCTATGTTGTTTAAGAGGACTCTGGTCTTCACGCAACACACTCCTTGCTCCTTTACGTAGACCTCTAATAAGCTTGCCGATCTTACTGCCTTAGTCCATATATGTTAACTAAAGACAACAACTTTAAAAAAAAATATTGTACAAAACCTCCAGTAACCTTTTTCTTCTGAGATTACTCTAATGCCTCATTTCATGCCAAGTATATATACTTTTCACATCAAGCAGGTATATAATTTAGAGGTTTAGGCATCTAGTTATTCAAGTAATGACTCCACGTGAATATGAAGTTTGGGCATAGCAAATGCCACATATGCCTCCAAGCAGGATAGATCACTTCCCAAAACTGACCTGCTACATAGGACGTTATGTATCATAATAAAATAAAACTCCTCCCATAAAACAGATTAGCAAAGTAATTAGGAAGACAGGCTTTAAAGTTAAGCAGAGACAGCTATGAATCCCAGGTGTGCCTCTGTCCAGGTGATGAGCAAGTCACATGGTGTCTCATAAGCCTGAGAAATGTGAAATGTGGACAACTATAATAACTTAAAACAACTTAACAAGGTTCTTGGAGCATAGCCATTACTCACTAGATCCTGGAAGATACTATTTCATAACTAGAATTAAATCAAAGCTCCAGAATCCCAGATTATATTACCATCCGCACAATTCTATCTAATCACCTAATAGAAGAATAGACTTTATTAAAAGGATTGAACCAAGAAGAGCCTGCAAAAGATTTGATTTTGTTGCAAAGAATTTTTCCCTCCTCTTCTAAATGAAAAAGATATTGACAATTGGTCTTTCCAATACAGAGATGAAAAATGAATGCATAAAAGCAAATATACTTACTTATCTATGCCATAAACAAAGGCTACAGCAATATTCTCCAAAATGACTACAATTAGCAGAGGGAGTGTAGCAGAATAATCATCAAACATTGTAACGAAGTAATTTCCAGAGCGTTGCACAAATATCAGGCCGATACAAAATGCCAAAAGACAACAGATAACTGTACAAAAGAAATAGATGAAAAAATTAAGCTTTTATTCAGTCCAGTCTTTTACATTTAATTATGAGTTATTATATTCAAACAACGTTGTCTTCACTTTTATAACTTTTCAATGATAAAAATAGGCAACACCTTTCCTGATACTATGGAATATAATACATTGGGAGTTGCCTGGATTTAGCCCCAGATTTAATATGAATCCATTGTAAGACAGTAACTTTTGACCAGCTACAATTAATATAAAAGCTTAGAGAGATTCCTGGGATCCATATAATATTCTCATATTTATGCTAGACTCTATTCTCTCACACACTTTAGTAGAGAAGCTGTCAAAAATAAAAGATGACTGCGTTCTATTTCTCAACCACCTTTGAGCAGAGGCGAGTAAAAGTAGTAGAGCAGACAGCAGGAAGTCTGCTTCTCCCTTTCCCTCTGCCTCCTCCCCCACCCAACTCATGCTCTATCTCTCTTAAATAAAAAAAATAAAATCTTAGAAAAAAAAAAAAGTAGTAGAGCAGGTACTGGCAGTTTGGGAGGGGAGAAAACAAACATCCTTGGGTTCAATCACATGGGGGTTCCCTGACAATCTCCCTAAGTATGGGTTAAGTGAAGTCATCACCTCCATTTCTCAAGGACAATGCTAGTTGTATGAGTTGCATCATACATAAATGAATATTATATATAAACATATAACGTAGAGATGGAAAAGTAACATTTACTTGGAGTCTATCGCATACTGAAATTTTCTTTTCTTAAGATTTTATTTATTTATTTGACAGAGAGAGTACACAGTGAGAGAAGGGACACAGCAGGGGGAATGGGAGAGGGAGAAGCAGGCTTCCCGCTGAGCAGGGAGCCCGATGTGGGGCTCCATCCCAGGACCCTGGGATCATGACCTGAGCCGAAGGCAGACGCTTAACGACTGAGCCACCCAGGCGCCCCTACTGAAATATTTAAATGCTTGTCCCAGTATACTGTACTCAAAGTCTCAGGATGGAAGTAGCAGGGCTTGAACCACAGCCTGTGTCACTTTCACTCTCACCTACTTACACCGTAGTACATGGTGAATATGAAGAAAGCATATTCTAGGTGGTACAGATAGTAAGAGCTTTGCTGGAGATTTGAGAGTAAAGACTATAAGTAATTTACTTATCTAAGTCCTACTGTACTATCAGACAAGACAAAAGCACAACGTTTCATTGAGGTGAAATATGACTTTAAGTATAGGTATGATCCCAAAAGACAGGTAATGGGAAAAGAGAGGACATTCCCCTTTGCTCTGACCAAACAGGTTCTCCCAGTGGGGTTCACCAAATACTACTTCGTGTGTTTTTTCCCTCTACACTGTTGCTTTTCCCTTAATTTTGCAAGCCCTCTTACTACAGGGGGGTTTAGATACGGGGCAAAGATGAGGAAAGTGGCGAAGATGTTATTTAGTATGCACATCAGGCAGGATACAGGTAGCCTTGAATTAAATAGAAACTTCAGAAGTAGAGACTGCCTCATTTGGGAGAAGATAAGGAAGTTTCTCATTTATAGCTGAGTTAAGACATAAGCATTTAATAAACTGTTAAAATTGTTTTACACGTACATACACAAACTTAGCAGAGCACTAATTGATAAAATACATATTTGAAAGTTATTTATACAGCAGTTATTACTAAATCTTTCAGAGCCAAAAACAGAACTTCGATGAGCTTGTATATTACTGCCCAACATTCAATACTATATATATATATATATATATATATATATATATATATATATATATAGGTATAGACATATATTTTCTAATTTGTTTTTGCATCACTTACCAACACTGTTCCTGCACTCTGGTCTGGCTGGCTTCCTTAACTGTTCCCTTTATCTCTGTTTATATATGTTAAACTAAAGCTATTACTAAAGCTATCCTCTGACCCCTACAAGACCCTTCCCCTTTCCAATTCAACTACCATCCCTGTCACTGATAGTTCCATCATATATTTAGATGACCCTCGCAGCTTCTTAATTCTTGTAACATGTTAAATCACTACTATGCCATCTATCAGTATATTACATGGTGTAAGTCAGACTTGGTGTTAGTTATCAGTTCTATTATTTTTGGAGACAAGGCTCTCCTATATCTCTATCTCTTTTATAATTTCTCTTATATCCTGTATATCCTTCAAGTGCAAGGATGGTGCAGTACAAAACTGGTACTCTATTTCTTTTTTAAGATTTTATTTATTTGACACAGAGAGAGAGCACAAGCAGGGGAAGCAGCAGGCAGAAGGAGAGGGAGAGGGAGAAGGAGGCTCCCCTGCAGAGCAGGGACCCCAACGTGGGGGTCCATCCCAAGACCCTGGGATCATGACCTGAGCCAAAGGCAGTCGCCCAACCAACTGAGCCACCCAGGCACCCCCAAAACTGGTTTTAATAATTGCTTGTACATTGGACTTAATAATAACAGTCAATATTGATAAATTATTTTATTTTCTTTCTTACTTGGAGATATTAACTACTAGTAGGCTACAAGGGCTATTTTATATGAGAACTGAATTTAGGTTTAATCAATTTCAATGATGCACTTTTTGGAAAAGGAATATTGGATCTGAACTTTTAAAAATAATTGTCTTATTTACAAAATTATACATGAACATTCTATGACTTCAGTCTATTCATGATAGATTCATGAATAAATTCATAATAGTGACATTACTATTAATAAAAATAATATAATAAGTAATCAACAAATAATTAATATAATCTACATTGAATCTAGAATCTATCATTTGCATTGTATATAACACATAAATAAAATAACAAATAATAGTAATACATATTAATAAATGGGCATTAATAAAACACTTTCCATTTCCATCTCTGACCTCTCACCAAGAGTAAAATGGCCTGTATCAGTTCAATGAAAAGTCAAATACCTAAAAACTCACCAGTAAGAATTTCTTTCCTCACTTTGAAAGTGTCCACAATAGGTGTGATGATCCCTTCAATGGTTCCAAACATGCTGCCAAGCCCTAGATTTACCAGCATGAGGAAGAACATCACTGACCAGAAGGGGGATGCAGGGAAATGTGTCATTGCTTCTGTAAAGGCAATGAAAGCTAAACCAGTCCCCTGAACAGCCTGTAAATTATATAAAATAGCAACATTAGTACTGAGCAATATTAAGGGATGACTATATATACCAGTTACATAGGGGAAGTAAAACTCTGCATAATGCTTGGGAGTTACTGGAAATAGATAGGCTGATATCATGCTGTCTCCTAAGAAACTGTGCCTCTAAACAAAAGTTGATTGTGTTATTTGATAAAAACAACAGACCAGAATTAAAAAAGGAAAAAGCAAAAACAAAAACTTTAAAGGGTGATTTAATAATTAAATCTTTCTTTACAGAACTCAAGATTTTTATATAAATGATGGCTCCATCCATAACTTCTTGCACATGATGCTTTATGTTTAGTCTCATGTATAGTGTTAGCTGTCTTACTGCAAGGGATCAATGGTCGATTTCTCCATTATATTTTCCTTTTTGGCAATACAAGGGAAAGGGCAACAACCAATACAATGATGCATATTAATATTCACCTGTTTCATGTTTATTAAAATAAATGACAGTAGCTAAAGAAGTTAGTCATGAACTTGTTAAACAAAAATATTAAAATGGCTAAATATCAATTATGTGTCCAAACAACCATGCAATATATTAATGATAGTCATAACTTAAATTTTGTGTTAAAGATTATATCAGGAAAAGTATCAGACTAATTTCATTTTCTTTGATGAAAATTGATTTATATTCATATTTTAAATTTTTGTGGCTTAATCAGTGAGATTGCTTTTTAAAGTAAAGCAAATCTTTGTAATTTAAGAAAATATGTTTTTTTTTATTTCTCTCTCTTATTTTTTTCCCTTTGCTTGTTTGTTTTGTTCCTTAAATTCCACATGTTAACTAACTGGAATTAAAATAAAAACTTCAGGTTTTGTTGACTGTTTTTTTTGCTGTGCAAAAGCTTTTTATCTTGATGAAGTCCCAATAGTTCATTTTTGCCCTTGCTTCCCTTGCCTTTGGCGATGTTTCTAGGAAGAAGTTGACAACCGAAAGAATGGGAGAAGATATTTGCAAATGACATATCAGATAAAGGGCTAGTATCCAAAATCTATAAAGAACTTATCAAACTCAACACTCAAAGAACAAATGATCCAATCAAGAAATGGGCAGAAGACATGAACAGACATTTTTCCAAAGAAGACATCCAAATGGCCAACAGACACATGAAAAAGTGTTCAACATCGCTCGACATCAAGGAAATCCAAATCAAAACCTCAATGAGATACCACCTCACACCAGTCAGAATGGCTAAAATTAACAAGTCAGGAAACGACAGATGTTGGCGGGGATGCGGAGAAAGGGGAACCCTCCTACACTGTTGGTGGGAATGCAAGCTGGTGCAGCCACTCCGGAAAACAGTATGAGGTTCCTCAAAAAGTTGAAAATAAAGCTATCCTACAACCCAGCAATTGCACTACTGGGTATTTACCCAAAGATACAAATGTAGTGATCCGAAGGGGTACATGCACCCCGATGTTTATAGCAGCAATGTCCACAATAGCCAAACTATGGAAAGAGCCAAGATGTCCATCAACAGATGAATGGATAAAGAAGATGTGGCATATATATACAATGGAATATTATGCAGCCATCAAAAGGAATGACATCTTGCCATTTGCAATGACGTGGATGGAACTGGAGGGTATTATGCTGAGCGAAATAAGTCAATCAGAGAAAGACATGTATCATATGATCTCACCGATATGAGGAATTCTTAATCTCAGGAAACAAACTGAGGGTTGCTGGAGTGGTGGGGGGTGGGAGGGATGGAGTGGCTGGGTGATAGATATTGGGAAGGGTATGTGCTATGGTGAGTGCTGTGAATTGTGTAAGACTGTTGAATTGCAGACCTGTACCTCTGAAACAAATAATACATTATATGTTAAAAAAAAAAAAAAAGAAGAAGAAGATAGCAGGAAGGGAAAAATGAAGGGGGGGAAATCGAGGGGAGGACGAACCATGAGAGACTATGGGCTCTGAGAAACAAACTGAGGGTTCTAGAGGGGAGGGGGTGGGGGGATGGGTTAGCCTAGTGATGGGTATTAAAGAGGGCATGTACTGAATGGAGCACTGGGTGTTATATGCAAACAATGAATCATGGAACACTACATCAAAAACTAATGATGTAATGTATGGTGATTAACATAACATAATAAAAAAATAAAAATAAAAACTTTAAAAAAAAAGTATGTCCTCTGAAATAAAAAATGTGAATTTTGAAACAGCATAATCTTCCACTGTCATTTTAAAGCTCATTTTCCTAAAAGAAGTCTTCTGGATAATGTGTATTTTTACCTGAGTGATAATTACTGTGTTGCTTAGACATAGCTTACTCACTTTATTTAGCTCATCCTCAGTTTGACAGGAATTGAGATGAAGAGCAGAAAATTCTTCTTCTTTCACTTTTTGAATGATGTCATAAACTAAATGATAATCTTCGGCAGTAACAGCTGAAAGGTTGATATGATGAGGAATAATATCCTGACTAATGTTGCCCATTTTCAAAAATTTTATGATCATTTTCGAATTTCTGAAAAATAGAACAACACAACGAATGCACCTTTATGGGTTTGGGGGGTATACGTTTTATACAATTATGCCATCAAAAGCTAAAGGAAATTAATATCCATACTCTGCTATGCATTTCTCATTTATGACATTTGCTTTAAAGCCCAGAACTGCAAACACCACCAGTGTTGCCAGGACAGATGTAAAAAAATTAATGAAGGACACCAGGACAGCATCAAAGTGGCAGTTGTTGTCTCTTTTGTTGTAGCTTGAAAAGGCGATGACACCACCAAATCCCAGACCTAAGGCAAAGAACACCTGAGTAGCAGCTTCTCTCCAGACCTTGGGTTCCAGCATCATTTCAAGCTGTTTAAAATTAAACATAATAGAAGTCAGCTGCAACATAGTACTTCGGAATAATCTACATGGAATTAGTTCTCTTATTTAAATATATCATAATGATATTTATGCACCCAAAGGTTATTTCAACTGGGAGAATAATCTGTTCTTAGTAGAAATAACAAAGTTTTCACTTAGTAGTGAGACCAGAAATATGAAAAAGAAAAACTAGAGACAATCGTGTAGATGGAGATTTTATTCACATGGAGATTTTCTACTTATATAGGAATTTTTAAGTTATCTTTAAGACAAATCAGAAGGACTATTTGAAATTAACTATCTTCAATCATTTCCTATTTTAAGTCTTTGTTTTCTTTCCAAAGCAAAATAAATTAATTACCAATAAAACTGAATTATTTAACTAATACCCTAAGTTTTGTGTTTTCTGGGGGCAGTCTAGTAGTCAAGGCAGATAATAAGCAGATTATAAGTTTGGGAGAGTTGACTATTTGTACTTTGCTTATTCACGTATGTATGATGCATTTCTTTCGATAGTTTTCTGAAAGCCTTTTCTTTGAAAATTGAAGCAATGCAACTGCATCATCTCTAAGACCCTTTCAGAGCCAAAGTTCTGAAGGTCTGAACCTATGCTGAACATATATTTCAAGTAACTCTGCTTTACTTCTTGGACAATTATCACTGTATATAATCAAACCTTTTAAATGGAACAATTAATATTAGCCATATGTGACACAGATGTCAATGAACAGGTTTGATTTTGAGTAAAAAAAGTGTTTAAATTGGTATTTTATCTCTTTTTACTATTGCAATGAGGCTGCCTTCATTGGGGGCAATGTCAAATGTGGATAAGAAGATGAGGTCCACAGTTTTAGATCTCGATTCTGCCATTTAATAATCTAAAAGCAGTGCAATCTAGAGTAAGTGGCTGCCCTCCCTGAGTTTCAGCTTCTTCAACTGAAGATGGGAGTAACAAAGCATATACCACTCTATCACATGCCCTACCACACTCTAAGTGCTCAATAATTGTTGACATATATGGACTGCATTGGTAGGAACACTGATAAGCACTTTGCATGGACTATCTCAATTAATCTTCAGAACAATCCATGAAATTTGTTGCTACTATTGTCTGAATCTTAAAAAGGTTAAGTAACCTGCCCAAGGTTACATGGCAGTTCTGAGGTAGAGCTGAAATATAAACCAAAGTGATTCCAAAATGTGCATTTTCTCAAATATTAGGATTTATTGTTCAATTTTAGTTACTAGGATTTAATTATTTCAGTTATTAGTTATTAGGATTTATTGTTCAATTTTAGTTCAATTTATTGTTTAATTTTAGTGATTATAATTGAGATAGAATATATTTTCATGAAACATAATCACGATTATATTTATAATTTATTAAGATTTAACTGAAATACTCATATTGTTTGTTGATGGCTGCTACATTACCACTCTATCATTAATATTGATCTCAAATACACTCAACTATCTATCTCTATTTTACCCACTAGATGGCAGGCAACACCCATTTACTAAACACATTATTCCGCTTTCTTCCAGTTCAGGAGCTATATCTCCATTCACTGTTTTGGGAATAGTTTGTGTGCTTTACTTTCTCCCTTGGACAAACAATGTAAACTAAAAAGTAACTGAGAACTTATCATTATTATATTAACTATCACACCTGCAGTGACCTAAAACAGAATTTTATCTATAGTCAATGAAAAGTGGGCTGAAGAAAGAATTAACTATATTTTAATAGTGATTCCTAGTCCCAGATGAAAATGTCAGTAATGCCATAGTTTTAAATACGGGGCCATGTGAAAGTGTCATATCAAAGTAGCTGAATTCTAAGATAGCTATTTAATTCAAATATTTAGAATTATGTCACAAGCAATTGCCAACTTATATAAGGTGATATTCCAGAAGGTCACACCAAAGTTGGTTGTTTTAAACTCAGAGATCTTTTTTTTTTTTAGATATTACAATATAAATATTTTTGCTTAGTAAATATGGCCCATTTGAAGCCAAATATCTTAACTAGTTATTCACTGAGGGGTTCCAACAACTCTAAATGCTAACCAGGACTTTTGAATTAGTCAAGAAAATCAGATACCAATGGCAGCATTTTTGCTACTAGAGAATGAATACTAAGCTGAAACTTGATACCCAAAGAACACAGCCTCTTTTACATCCTATCAAGGCAGCTGGAGTGACAAAGAATTCCAGGAAAGCTAATTTCTGCCCAAATCCCACAGCATGATGCTGACTGCACATTCACCCTTCAGATAACTTCCAGTTTCTGAACTAATTTTGAAACTTTATAACTCCATGTCTGCCTGTAATAGTGTTGGCAAACTAATAATGAGGTGTTAACTTCATTTCAGTGAATAACTAAAATGTATATACCCTTCAAAACTTGTTTTTGTTTCCTGCCAAATCACTATCCCAAGTCTACAAGGATTGATTAATAAGCAGGTTCAAGGTGCCCAGCATTGAGTTCAACTCTAAGATGAGTGAGAGAACATCAGTTCTGAGCCTTTTGTGGAGCCTAATGAGAACTTTCCTGAAATGTATATGCATTTATAAAGGTTACAAAACTTCCCAAATTCACCACTATAAATATTATTCTAGGAGGCACAAAACCTCGAAACAAGAACATGGATTTTCTCTGAGACAGGATTTAGAGTACAGAAGCCTTCTCAGCCTGGGTTCATGGATTTTAGGTGATCTGTCAACCTTCTGAGACATTAAACAAATTAATATGTTCATTATGTTTCTCTGGTAAGAAGATCTTATTATAGACTTTTTCAAAGGGGTCAATTACAAAAGATTAAGAACCACTGACATAGAGAAGGAAATAGAGGAAAGATGGAAAAGTCCTGGGGCCCCTAGGTGGCTCAGTTGGTTAGGTGTCCGACTCTTGATTTTGGCTCACGTCATGATCTCAGGGTTGTGGGATTGAACCTCATGGCAGGCTCCATGCTCAGCACAAGTCGGCTTGTCCCTCTCCCTCTGCTCCTCCCCCTGCTCACGTGCTCTCTCTCTCTCTCTCAAATAAATAAATAAAATCTTTTAAAAAGATGGAAAAGTCCTAAAATTTATCAGTGTAAAAAATTAGAAGTTAATTTACTATAAAAGGAAGTTTTAAGGTTCACATATTGTCTCACTCTAGAACTAAAATGGGACATTTAAAATTGGAAATAGATGGATATAATTATGGATATTTAAAAGCCCTGGTTTTTCTAGGCTGGTTAACACAACAGCTATAATTTAAAAGGCTAGCATACATATGTTAGAACAATTATCCTTTAAATCTAGCTGTGGGAACATTTGAACAATAAACCTAATGCTTTTATGATCATAAGCCTTAAATAGAAATGCAGTACATACCTTAGGGGTAAACATGTGGCGGATGCCATCAACTGAACCATTTAAAAGGAGTGCTCTGATTAGGAAGCATATAAGTACCACATACGGGAAAAGAGAACTAAAGTACATGATCTACAAAGAAAAAAAATAAATGTAGGTGAGACACACTAACAACGATACTCCTTTCTGTAGTTAAGATCATGTTTTATTCTATACTTTGACAGTCTCTGTTTTTATAGCATGATTAATAGTACTATTAATATGTTGTATAGCCATCATATTAGAATGGCTTATTAGTCTTAATGGAATGTGACTTACTTAAGATCCTATTTGAGATATAACGAGAAATAGGGAATCTCCCTTATTTACACTCCTTTAAAATAGTCCACTGGTATGATGTAACTTGAAAGTGTTTATTTCTTATAGTTCACAAAACAAGCAATATTTAAAAGAAATAATGGCTACTATCTCCCTAACAAATTCATACTTTTATTGTTTTAGGTAACAGCAACAGCAAAAAAGAGGTTTTTTTTCATTAATCAAAATTCCATTATAATTCTGTAAAGCTTCTGGAGTAGAGAGTGGGCCCCTGTGAAGGCTCCTAAGACTCTGAATAATTAACAATGTCAAGGTTTAACTTTCTGCTTCACAAATGTTCATGCTTAAAGTTATGCGAATGTTTTAGCATAGAAAAGCAATTGTCCTAACCGGATATTTACTGCTTCCTTGACATTTGCACGTGGAAGCCTAAAAGGTCTCTAAAATTTTCAGATCCAGAAAAGAACTTCTGACTTTCGCCCAGAGATGTCCCCACCTGTCTCTGTCTCAGCAAATAGAGCAACCATCCATCTAGGTGCTAAAGTCAAACATCCAGAAGTAGTCCTGCTCTACTGGTAATATTCTCCTAGTTTTCAGGCTACCACTCAGGTTATCTTATTCCTGCTTAAAGAACTCCAGGGATTTTTAATACAGTTGCAATAAAATGTGAATTCCTCTCTCTGACCTGCAAAGCCTCACATTAGAGTGCCTCCCTGCCAACCCTGCCCCCCTTCCCCCAGCTGAGCTCTGCCCCCAGACCCTTGCCAGCTACCACAGACCCAGCTCTGCAGCTTCAGGACTCAGCAGGGCTGTACCCTCAGCCTGAGGCACCCATCTCCTGATTTGTAGGACTCGCTCTCCTGTTATTTCTGTCTCAACTTCATCTTCAGTGAACTAAAACACGAGGACCAACGGAATGAAGAGCAAAAAATAAAGGTCTTTTAGGTCCTGACACAAAACTTCAAAAAATCTCTTTGATGAAATAAGGAAAGATTATAAGTGACTTCAGATTTCACTATAAAACATGTCTGTAGGTTCTTTCTTTAATTTAAACGCATTTTTTAAAGCACCACTTTTCACCAATCTTTATTTAACTACCTAGAATGACGTGGTACTTGTAGTTTGCCCACAGATGTTTATAGCAGAGCCTGAGGTGGGCATCACATGCAGGAGTGGTGATTAGCAGAAGCAGGAAGGGCTCTAGCATACTAACTTTTCCAGAAGATTGAATGCCTTTGATCATAGCCAAGCAAACCACAACCCAGGCAGCCAGCAAGCAGACGGTCATCTTCCAGTTTAAGCCCCCACTTTCAGAAATGGAACTGGAAATATTCAGGGCTTCTCTGTACCAGTAATAGGTGGTGGCAGAACTTTTTTCACATTCTGGCTCTACAACTGTAGAAAGAAAGATATTACCATCATTTCAGACTAGGAAGAGTAATGGCATTTTGTTTCCCCAGGAAGCCTACAAATCAGTTCTTAACATTTCAGAGAAAAGTACTATTATTCTAGAGAAGCATTTAAATTCACAGTGAAAACTCAATTGTGCAAAACTGTGAAAAATCCACAGACATGTATTCTTGTTAATATTTTTTATTACACATTTCTGAAATAGGAATATGTAAGCTTTTTTTAGCAAAGTAATTAAAACACAACAGGTTTATAGCCCCTTCCGCGCCCAGAATTATCTGACTGACTTCCTGTGACGGAGCTGTCAAATACACTAGCTGCTGGTCATATGTGACTTTTGAAATGAAGCTGGTCTAAAGTGGTATGTGCTGTAAATACAAAATGCAAAGAAGATTTTAGAGACTTAGTGCAAGAAAAATATTTTAAATTATTACATTAACAATTTTTATATTATTTGTTGAAATGTTAATATTTTGGAAAAATATTTCACCTATTTCTTACTTTTTTCAATGTGGCTACTAGTAAATTTTAGACTACATATGTGAGTTGCATTCTAGATTTACTGGACCTCACTACTATAGGGAATTGTCCTTTATTTATATTCTAGGATTTAAAAATAAATGATGGGAAAACTATGAAACAAGGGAACTAAAGACATAAAAACAATTATTTCGATCCAAATTATTTTTGTCCTATTTTTTATGTATGATTACCTGTATGACCTTTTTTTTAAAAAATTTGGGTTACTGAAGTATAGTTGACATAAAATGTTATATTCATTTCAGGTGTACAATATAGTGATTCTACAATTCTGTACATGACATGATGCTCACCACAATAAGTATAGTTACCATCTGTCACCATACAATTATTACAACATTATTGACTATCTTCCTTATGCTGTACTTTGCATCTCCATGACTTACTTATTTTATAACTGAAAGTTATATTTTATTTATTTTAATCAAAATGTAAGGCATCAAGAAAGTTGTACAAAATAAAAAATTGTCAAAGCTAACAACTGAAGGGTTATAATATTTTACCCCAATGTCATGCAGCATGATAAAATAACTTGGGAAGAGCTGATAAAATAACTTGGGAAGAGCTAGTAAAATTAGATGGTGCCAATGGTCTTCGTTCTAAGTATACCAATCCTAAAAGTGAGGAAAGTTTGTAATGATAATTTTGAAAGATTTTTCCACATTATTTTAAGAAAAGAAAAAAATCTCAAAATCTCATGCCCTTAGCAACTTTATGATCTTTATATACAAAAACACTACGTGATACATGTCTTACAAGTGTGTGAAGCATTTTTCACCAAAGGACACTGATCCCAAGGAAGAGGTTGCTGAAAAGACTGAGAAAAATAAAACAAACTCCAGCCAATGATGACATTGTAGTAGAGAGCCACAAAAAAGCACACCTGCAAAACAAAACAGTGCTATTACATTACACCTCCCGTGCCACTTCCTTTGAAATGAGATGAAATGCATAAAACCCCATTTAACATATTAAAAATCCTCATTTCATTTTTATTTGAAACACATTATCTTTTCTAAATAGATGTCTCTCTTAGATCTTAAGAACATGCATTATCAAGATGAACTGTATTAATATTTACAGTTTGGTTAGTGCATTAGTGCAAACTCCAATGGTGTTTTTTAAAAACATGATTACAGAGTTAAATAGAAATACACACTCAAAGGTTTCATTTAAATGCAAACTATACAGTTACAAACCCTGTAAAAATTATATGGCATATACCATACCAGGAAACTTACTACACAACTTGCAAATCCAATGCCACCCAGTTTAGGGCTTATGTAATTCCATACACCAATGCTTCCTCGCCGAATTCTTTGACCCACAGAGAGTTCCAGGAAAAAAAGGGGAATACCTATTACCAGTAGCAGTATTAAATATGGCAAAAGATATGCACCTATAGAGACAAGAACAAAAAAGATTATATTTTCAACAGTCACAGTAGAGAATACACTAATTTTAAATTATCTCATAAAAGACAATATTTGAACTTCTATATAGTATAATTATAAAAGACTTTAAGGAAAATGCAATTTCATCATTTTAAACTTTCTAGTATTTGAAACCTGAATTTGACTGCTACAAAGAGTTTATGATAAAAAATAATTATGAAAAAAGTGAGAATATAAATTTTAGTTTCATTTTATTGAAAGGGTAAAACAATTTCATTTTCCATAAAAAATTAATTCTTTAAAATTATTTCCTCAAGTAGGTTTCACAAACTCCTGGAATTCTTATTCACACACTGCTATTGAATTTATTAAATCTTATTCAAACTTACCTATACATGCATTCCAAATCAGATAAATTAGAATGAATGAGATTTTATAGTACTAAAGCTGACTTTTTTCCCCTAAATAAAAACAGGAGAGAAGAAATGGCTGCCTAGATTGAAAAAGAAAAAAAAGATAGAAAAAAAAAGAACTACCTCAGACAAATGTCATTTTTTTCCCCAAATATACTTCATTTAAAAAGTATGTTTCAGGAATTATTATTATTATTTATTTTTTTATTTTTATTTTTTTAGAGAGAGAGCGCATGTGTACACAGGCTGAGGGGTGGGGAGGGACAGAGGGAGAAGGAGAGAGAATCTTAAGCAGAATCCATGCCTACGGGGAGTGTGGATGGCTCAGTTGGTTAAGCGTCTGCCTTTGGCTCAGGTCATAATCCCAGGGTCTTAGAATCGAGCCCCACATCAGGCTCTCTGCTCAGCAGGAAGCCTGCTTCTCCCTCTCCTCCCCACTCCTGCTCTCTCTTGCTATCTCTGTCTCTCTCTCTCTCTCAAATAAATAAATAAAATCTTTACAAAAAAAAAAAAAAATCCATGCCTACTGCAGAGCCTGTCATGTGGCTCAATTCCACGACCCTGAGATCATGACCTGAGCCAAAATCAAGAGTCAGGTTGACTGAGCCACCCAGGTGCCCCAAAAAGAATTTTTTATTTTCCAAAATTCTGTGTAGGGGCAGTGAGGTTGACTGAGAAACTAAGATATTTTTAACACCTATTGTAAAATATATGTGCAAATATATATTATATATATGTAGTAAGGTTTTCATACTTAAGAAAATTATAGCCAAATCTCAAAACATATAACTAGTTATTTTAAAATAGTTTGACAATGTTAATATTAGGTTCTATTAACTGATAAAGTTAAAATGTGAAATGTATTCATTTCTACATAAGAATACATATGCAAATTATTCATTAAGTAACCTCTAGAATGGACTTCCTACATTCAAATTTCTTATCTGGAGCTTTGTCCAACCAGAGACTGTCAAGTCAGTCATGTAATTGATGGTGTCAATGCCCTTTTCAAATTAGAGGCCATTATTGTATCTTCCCATTTTTAAAAAGTGTTTAATGGTATTGAGTAGATTTTGGAAGTTGTCCAAATTTTTTTGGTAGTCTGTTGAAGAAGTAAACATTATTTTTTTAAATAATTTTCTCAGTATCTCTATATATCTGTGAAATAATGACCATATACAAGAATTTCCCTAACATAGTGGCCCATAGAAAATCTCTACTTTCTTTTTTTTTTAATTTTATTTATTTATTTGAGAGAGAGAGAGAGAACAAGCAGGGGGAGGGGCAGAGGGAGAAGCAAGCTCCCCGCTGAGCCAGGAGCCCGACGTGGGACTCGATCCCAGGACCCTGAGATTATGACCTGAGCCAAAGGCAGATGCTTAACCGACTGAGCCACCCAGGCGCCCCTAATCTCTACTTTCTTATGACCGATTTGCAGCCTTTTGGACTTGAGTTGATTCTATAGATGGGTATGTAATGTAAAGCATGGACACATGAGCTCATAAAACAGAATTATAAAATATCTAATTCTAAAATGATTAGGAATGTTCAGGTGCTAATAACCTGAAAATGTTTCCCAAAGGACTGAAAGTGCATTTTAACACATGCACCTAATCCTAAAATGTGGATGAGTTTATGTATGTGTTAATGACTACAGAGAGAGTGAATTAAAACTGGACTCATTGGGAATCTTTCCTCAGTTATGTGTGCATAGCATGCCATTAGATACTTAGCTTTTTCTTTAACTCAAATTACTGTTAGCCCCCATATTAAAAATAGTCATAACTAAATAAATAAACTAACTAAATAAAAACATCATAACTAAGATATAACTGAGCATTTACTATCTGCCAGGCACATTTCTAAGCATGTTACATGTAGTTATTCATTTATTCCTTACAAGAATACAATGGGGTAAGCACCATTATCATCACTTTTTACAGGTGTGGAACTAAACCAGAAGAAGTAAGTTAACTTGTAAAAGGTCACATGGCTAGTGTGGGAAAGAGCCAGGCTTCAAGGCCAAATTGACTTCAAAACCTGAGCTGGTAGCTTCTATAAAACACTACTGATTAAGCTTAACCATTGTACTTTAAGTTTAATATCTTCAGACAAATCAACTTATGTTGGGTCTATCACTTTTTAGTTCTATTATTCATGAAGTGCCTCAAGTGACAAATGAGTGGGATTCAGGTGGTCAGAAGGTGTTTGACTAAACAGCCCAGAAAACACTATTCAAATACCTGGAAGGTTCAATGCCATACTACATGTTGGGTACAGCCTTTTGTAACCTGAGAGCCATTTTGAAACAATAAAGTCCACTGGCATTTTATAACATCACGGTCTAGTATTTGTGTATAGAAGAGAGGAAACGATAGTAGGAAGAGCATTTTGACTCTTTTTCCATATGAAAATGAGGAGGAACAATTTTTGCTAATAACTAATTTCTAAATATGAAATCCTTTGAGTTCGCCGCCAAGAAAAAAAAAAAATGGTATCAAATGGAAGGCAACCTGACTTCAGCCAAGACAGCCTTCTTCCTTAATAGTGTCATAAGGTGAAAGGCTTAAAAATCAGAATTCATCTTCTGCTAGACTTGGCAAATGGGACGGCTCATGAGAAACAAAAAGCAGGGTAGTACATAGCTGCTTATAGCTGATTCAATAAATAATTCATATGTGGTGTTAACGACTAGCTAAGGAGCTTACAGTGCCGGTGGAGTGCTGTGGTGTATCACAGACTTCCTATGTTGATTCTTACCTCTCATGCAGATTTGTCAACCAGGCAACTTTTTCCAAACCTGTTGTTTTGTGCCTAGCTGAATTAACTAAGCAAGATCTTTAACATATTTTGTCATCGGAACACCTTAGCTTTTTATCTTACAGTCTAAAAAGAAATTTCACATATGATTATATTATTTCATTTGATTTGTACATCAAATATAAAACCATATTTTTGTCCATTCAACAAAACTATCACAAACTGGAATCAAATATCAAAATATTCTTTCTACCCTTTGTATGCTGAAATGCGGTTAATATAGTACTTAGTCTTTAACCACATTTATTTTAATAGTTTCCATGTATAGAGATAACAAAGTTTCAACCCAAATGTTAGTTAACATTACTTGACTTTGGGGTACTCTAGAGCTTGTGTCTTACATGAACAACCCATTCTTTGTACATGCTTTTTTATTGATTTTTAAGATAATTTTTGCTAAACAACCTTTACTGATTATATGCAAAAATACAAAAAAATAGAATGTTATGTTGATGGGAAATATTTTTGTTTAAAATTAAGGATGGGGGGGCGCCTGGGTGGCTCAGTCGGTTAAGCGTCTGCCTTCGGCTCGGGTCTTGATCCCAGAGTCCTGGGATCGAGCCCTGCGTCATCGGACTCCCTGCTCTGTGGGAAGCCTGCTTCTCCCTCTCCCACTCCCCCTGCTTGTGTTCCTGCTCTCACTATGTCTCTCTCTGTCAAATAAATAAAATAAAATCTTAAAAAAAAAAAGTGAACTAAACTTTTAAAAATAAATACATAAATAAATAAATAAAAATAAAATAAAATTAAGGATGGGGGTGCCTGGGTGGCTCAGTCAGTTAAGCATCTGCCTTTGGCTCAGGTCATGATCCCAAGGTCCTGGGATGGAGCCTCTGCATGGAGTTGGGCTCCCTGCTCTGTGGGAAGTCTGCTTCTCCCTCTTCCTCAGCGCTACCCCCTTGCTCTCTTGTGCTTTCTCTTTCTCCCTCAAATAAATAAATAAAATATTTAAAACAAATAAAATTAAATTAAGGATGCTAATTTCTTTGAAGTTTTCTTTGAAACTAAACACTGTCCCCAAATACTGTAGCATCAGAAACCAAATATATATGATATCTAAGAATGAAGAATGTCTGGCATTACATTTTCTGTTTAAATCCCTTCTCCTAGGATCTACAAAGTTCTGGTCAGCATTTCAACACCATAATTATTCTAAATTGTATGTAATTTTTGTCTTGAAAAGTGAAATAATTTAAAATTCAGAGTTAATAAATTGTGGAGAGAACATTCTTTCTGACTTCTTTCACCAGTCCTGTCTTATATCAGACACTTTAGGTTTTTCTCCAAAGAGAATAACTGACTGCCTCTAACGTTTGTTAGAAAGGTCAGTAATTTAGCGATATTTAAAAGCATCCACAGAAAGAATCTGTGAGCAATCTTTGAGTATTCATAACAAGCCATCTGCTCCTATGGAAACCTAATCTGAAAACAGAGTTGAGCTCACTTCCAACAAAGAAGTCTCCCTGGCTTTACAATGGAATTCATGGTTTCTGAAATAATGAGGCTGCAGCAGCAACACGAGCTATTTGAGACAGTCAATTGCGATTTACTCAGCAATGTATCACTTAACAACAAAAACAAAAAACAAAAACAAAAACAAACCCCAAAACTTACCACCTCCATTCTTTTGACATAGGTATGGGAATCGCCACACATTTCCTAAACCTACAGAAAATCCAACTTGGGCCAGGATATATTGTAGCTTACTGTTCCAAGCTGGTCTTTCATCTTCAACTTCAGATTCCTCTTCAACATCTATATCTTTCTCTTCCTGAACATCAACAATTAGTTCGCTCTTCTTAAAAGCATCATCAGCTGAGTCTTCATTGGAAAGAAGGTCTTTGACAGACTCAATAACTTCATCGTCTAATTCTCTTTTTACCACCTTGCTATTCTTCGGCATTGGAAAGTGTGGGTAGTACTATTTTTTTTTTTAATTCCTTTATGGTAAATGTGTTAATTCTTTTTTGAAATATGTTAATTGGTATGAATAAAAGATGCAGGAGGGTATCAAATAAATCCTTGGCTCAAGGTGACAGAGTCTTAATGAATCCTGGATCTGTATGTCCAATATCCTATGGGTACCTGTAATATTTTAAGTTGAAAAGCAATAATATTTAATGAGGAAAAGTACTTAAAATAATGAAGACTCTTTATTATTAATTTTTATAATAAAAACTCTTTCTACAGAGTATAAGACCTCTGATTGTCCTTGGCCATTCACTTCAGAGCTTGATACGACGAGTAGTATAAAAAGTATAAAGTACACATGTGCTTTAGACATTTCTTTTAACTAACTTCTTCCTTCTTGCATAAATCAAATTTGATCTCAGGTATACGCCAATGCATAATATATGCTATTTGTTAGTAATTAAAATTTTCTGACTCTTTTTTCTTAATTCTTCCTTTTTACCTCTCTGACTAAAGCACATCCCTTATTTTATTCCTTACAGAATTACATATACAATTGCATGTCATCCTGTAAATTTGTCTTACACAAAATCTCTTTTGTCCACACATTCATCATTCACTCACTTGATATTAATTGTAATATGGATAAAATTCAGAGATATAAACAGTAATGAATCACATGATAGCTGCCTTAAAGGAGCTTATATCTAATAAGAGAGAAAGGCACGTCCCAAATAATTATACTACATTATATAATTTATATGACCCAATATCATTACAGTAGGAGAGCTCAGGAATGTTGGATAAAAGCGGCATTACAGTTGGGCAGGGATGGAGTGAGGCCGCACCAAACATAAGCAATAGCATAAACAGATGCAGGAAGTGGTAACAATTACCATTTGTGTAAACATTCTCTCACATGACCCCAAAAAACACACTGCCACCACTTTGGCATTTTTCCCTTTCTTTATTTCTTTTTATGTTATATCTCATATCCTTTTCTTTGTTCAAATACAGACCAAGTAAGGGTATGTCTACAAACCAGTGACATTGTCTATTATAAAAAGTGATTGAATATACGAATATATCTCTTCAAAGCTGGGTTGGGAGCTTTAGAAATAATATCCCAAGAATTCTATCATTTATTGCTAGAAGAAAAATGGAATTCTTTGATAGAACTACATTCAAAGTCAGACAAATAGCCCATCATACTTTAATTCATAATCTTAATGAACAAGACAGGGTGCTGGGTAACTCAATGAAAAAGAAAAAAGGAATTCATTAACTTGACCATGTAACTTATTTGTTGCCTTTAGGTTTGGAGGCGTTTAGTTGTTTCCAAATTAAAATATATACCCTAATAGCAAACCCTTATTTTGGATTTGGTGAAGATTAAGAGTTAGGCTGTGAAGAGGAAATTCTGAAAAAGTAGCATTGCAAGATATTTAAATAATAGGCACATCTCAAGAATAATTGAACAACTTCTCATAGTGACTACTGTAAAGAGATCACCAAATTTTTGATGTGGAAATAGTTTCAAGAGGTTAGGAATTATGTCTGTTTAATTTGCTTTCTTTTCTCTGAGAGCTCAGTAAATACAAGTTGAGTAAATGAATAAATACAACCATTGAAAAACTGAAATAAGCTAATTTTCCAAATAGTTTTTACTGTAAGAAAACAACCTGACAGATAGGAAACTGTGATTTGTGAGACATGAATGATGTAGATCTACACTTGTTGAATTATCTAAAGGTAAGTTGTTGGCACAGCAATTTAACTGATACATAGATAAGAGCATTGGCTTTAATCTGACAAACCTGGAGTTGTGTCCTAGTTCTTTTATTTATTAGTTGTATAACTTCTAGTAGTTATATCATTCTTAACCTTAGTTTCCTCAATAAACTAAGGTTACTAAGCTATTCTTTTTGCTTTTTCCATACAAATAGAAAGGTAAGGAATGTATCAAAGTTTAGAAATACTATTACAGTAAAAACACCCACCATTTCAGAAAGAAGAAAATTAAAAGACAGGGTTACTCATGAGCCTCCCCCAAATTATCTCAGAAATT
Source organism: Halichoerus grypus (assembly GCF_964656455.1). Classification (NCBI taxonomy): domain Eukaryota; kingdom Metazoa; phylum Chordata; class Mammalia; order Carnivora; family Phocidae; genus Halichoerus; species Halichoerus grypus. The sequence continues at coordinate 145,238,125 of NC_135717.1, forward strand.
GTAGTATTTCTTCTATAAATATCTAGACTTTGCAGAAGAAAAACCCCACACAAACAAAAAAAACGAAATGAAAAATAACAACTTTGGACACTGCTGAATGTTTTATTACATATTTAATGAATAATCATACAAATGTACATATGATATCCTTTGGCAAAGTTTACATTTAAAAGTTTCTATCAGACTGGGATGCCTGGATGGCGCAGTCAGTTAAGTGTCCAACTCTTGGTTTTGACTCAGGTCATGATCTCAGGGTCATGAGATTGAGCCCCATGCGGGGCTCTGTGCTGTAGGCATAGAGTCTGCTTAAGACTCCCTCTGCCCCTCCCCCACCCCATACTTGTGCTTTCTCTTTCTCTCAAATAAATAAATAAATCCTAAATAAAAATAAAAGTTTCTATCAAATTACCCAAAGTTCAGATTTTCCATGAAATGAAAGTGTCAAATGTAAACAAAATTTAAATACAATGATATAAATGCCTGAAATACATCTAATATATAAAACATATCTATCTATACAGATTATATAATACAATAAACCTAGGCAACCTTTACAAAATTAAACATATCAAAAAATGCAACATAAATATTTTGTTGCCTTTATTTAGAGCTCTCTTCTTCACTAGGCCATAAGCTCTGCCTGGAAAATGACTTTATTTCACTCATCTCACATTCTCAAGGTTTAAACTTGTCTGTCATATGAATGAACTCCAAAAAGGAGCAAGAATATTGTATGATATCTACAAGCATTCTACACTATTACATATTTGGTTGTTTTTGGGTTTTTTATTTTTTTATCCTAAGGCCCTATGCTCACTGAGTCCGAGACCTTCCTTTCCGAGGGCTGCAGAAAGCCAAAAGTAAAGATATAAACTGAGTTTCTGAATGGATTTGCAAAAACTTAGTATATGAGACAACAATTTGGAAGCCAAATTAATTTCACATCTTCAAGACCCAACTTTTCTGAAAGATGACATTTTTTCGTGATGCCAAAAGCTTATTGAAGAACTTAGCTCATAAAAGTAGACTATAAACATGGATTAAAAAGAGAATAAAAAGCGAGGCTGACTGTTGCCAAAAGTATTTTGATCATCGCTGCATCTGGGAAAAGAAGAAATGAAGCAGGAATGCCCATGAAGCAAGTGAGGTGGGAGGTCATAAAGTATCAGTACTCTACAGGTCACAGGAAGTAGGATAATCAATTTCAAGTAACTGCACAGCCAAGTTAGCACCAACCATTCCTGCGACAGAAGCAAACTGTCATCTTCTGCACTTCATCTGCACCTAGGAGTGGCATTAGCAGTCTACATCATTACCTGGTAAAGACCTCCTGTCTACCCCTGATATCTTGAATATCTGATCAAGGGTCAACAAAATATTGCCTTTGGGTTAAAAACAACCCATTGTGTGATTTTATAAATAAAATTCTATTGGAACATAGCCATGCCCACACTTTTACATATTTCCTATAGCTAATTGTGTGCTGCAACAGCAGAGTCACTTTGTACAGACTGCAAAGCCTAAAATATTTACCGACTGTATTGAAAAAAAATTTGACAACCACTGTTCCAGAAAATAAATCTGAATTGAAGATAGGGAGTTACTCAGATCACTTGATCTAGGCTCCATTTCCATGGCACTAATTTCTTTATCAAGTAGTATGACAAGAGAGAACTCTACACATTTAAGGATAATTACTAAGAATGATAGGGTTTTATATAGAACCAGGGAGACGGAGTGGTAGTAGTTGAGAGGGGAAGAAACACAAGCAAAAGACAAATGTAGAAAATAGCTCTAGAGTTTCAAGTAGATTACTTAAGAAACTCAGAGACACAATAAAATAAAGATTAAAAAAAAGTCCCCCTTTAAAAAAAAAAAAGAAAAGATATAAAAGATGATTGGGAAGAAAAAAAGTTAGGTGGATGAATATGGAATATAGAAAAGAAATGGGAAAATTCAGTATAGGAATAAAAGGCACATTAGAAACAAATAAAAGCTGCTACAAGTACATCCACAGACATGGAGAACAGACTTCAGGAAACTTCTCAAAAAGAATGAAAAGAGTCAAATATCTTAAAGTAATTCAGAGAAAAAGCTAACGGAAACAGAAGTCAGATAAAGGTGATCCAACAAACTTAAAATTGGTTTTTACAAATCCATTCAGAAATTAAATTCGTATCTTTACTTTTGGCTTTATGCAGCTTCTGAAAGGAAGCAAGAAAATAGAATATAACAAAAAATTCTGAAAGATAAATTAATGGAAGTTTTGCCTAGATTCATATTTTCAAATAATAATAATACAGAGGGGTCAATACTGAAAAATACTGGGATAAAGATTCCTAGGGATTTCAAGCAAAAGTAGAAAGGGGAAATAAAAGGACTTCTCAGGATGTTTAATAACCTCTAAAAGAACTACGAGGAAAAAGTACTCAATCTCCAATTTTTATACTCAATTATTTTGTATTCCAATTATAAAAGCCACAGGCAAATATTCTGGTCTGGAAGAGATCCGATGATCCCTATTGGGGAGGGAGAGGAACAGGTTACATGATAATGAAATTTGGCCAACCAAGAGAGAAAACAAAGTAAAAACTTCAGTAACATAGAAGCCATGCTAAAGGATAGAAGTGAACGTTAATTTAAGCAGGAAATAAGCTTTAAAATCTATATGAATTATGTTTAAGGGAAAAATACGAATTAAAATTCAAAAAATAAAATAACTAACAGAATCAGGGGAACTGAAATGGGAGAAGACAGAAATAAAAGTATGAGAATGTCCTCATCTTTCATATCAGGAAGCAATTTAGGATACTGTCTAAATATAAAACTCCTATGGGGCGCCTGGGTGGCTCAGTCATTAAGCGTCTGCCTTCGGCTCAGGTCATGATCTCGGGGTCCTGGGATCGAGCCCCGCGTCGGCTCCCTGCTCGGTGGGAAGCCTGCTTCTCCCTCTCCCACTCCCCCTGCTTGTGCTCCCTCTCTTGCTGTGTCTCTCTCTGTCAAATAAATAAATTAAAAAAAAATCTTTAAAAAAAAAAAAATAAATAAATATAAAACTCCTAGTCAAAAAAAGGATAATGACCCCACCTCTTCACGTTTTCATATAATCCTTCTTGCTTACTATTATGAGATCTCATAGAAATTAATATTTCTTGCTGGGAAGAGACATGTATTGATGCCAAACACTTATATCTAATTTCTAGAAACAGACTGAGTTCAAATCCTAGCTCTATCACTTACAGTTTTATGACTTTGGCTAAGTTACTTTGTTATCTAATAATAAAGTGCTTGGATAAATGCCAGCACATTGACAGAACTCAATATATGTCTTCTTTTGTTATTATGATTATTATCCCTCTTATAGTTGTATTCTGTTACAACTGGTTTATTGCAAATTATTAAGGATAATGTAGGTCTAGAGCCAATGCTATATGTTATATGGTTTTAACATCACTTTTTTTTTTCCTAATACCAGTTTTCTACTGCTGCATAACAAGTTACTTCAAAACTTAGTGGCTTGACAAACAAAAGTTTTATTTGCTTATGATTCTGTGGGTTTGCAGTTTGAACGAGGCTTAGATGATCAGTTGTTTTGCTGGTCTTGACTCAGGTCACTTCTCCACTATAGTCATCTATCAACTCAAGTGGGTAAGGATGGGCTAAGATGGTCTCGCTCACATTCTGGCAGGAGGCAGTCTATTAGCCAGAGCACTTTGATTCTCCCATATGTAGTCTCTCCAAAATGCTAGCTCCAACTTGTTGACATTATAAGCTCAGAGTTCCAACTCTAGCCAAAAGAAGTAAGCCCAACATGAAGTGCTAGCAAAGCCTCTGTGTGGCATTTGCTAAGGTTTCACTGGCCAAAGCAAGTCACTCAGCTAAGTTCAGATTGATTTGAGTGGATAAACTCCACCTTTAATGGAAGGAGCAACAAAGTCAAATTGCAAAAGGTACAAGTAGAGAGAAAAGAAAAATACTGCCACCACCTTTGAAAATAATCTTCTACACTTGTCCAGTTAGAATTCCCCTCCCTGGATTCTGAATCTTGAGGACAGGAACAAAGAGATCAAAAGGTTGGCATCTCACTCAATTCCAAAGGCATTGTGCCCAGGCAGTAACTACTACTGTAGTCATGGGTTCTGGTTCCTTTTCCATCCCATTGCCAAGCACCCCATTGTTCCTTTGAGCCCCTGAGCCTTGCCAATATTTCTTCTTCATTTTATTTTATTTTTGCCTCTTAGCCAGCATCAGTCTCTACAGCTTGCAAACAAAGAACCCTAAATAATACAGCTATTATAAATTTAAAACAATTGGTGTCTTTCCACTCATCTACTGTGTAAGGACTTAACATATATAAAAAATGTTGGGAACGTTACATTACTTAATTTGGACTTATATTTACATTTTTCTCATTCTCCCATTTTTGCATTGCTTTAATTATCTTCATATGCAAGTTTTCAGAAAAAAATCTATTTTAAAGCACTTAAAACTAGATCCAAAACATTTTTAAATCAACATAATAAATTTCTAACTCAGTGCTTCTCAACCCTAACCATTTTTAATGTTTTTTTTTAATTTTTTTCCTTGCCTTTCCACATAAATTTTGAAGTCAGCTTATTAATTTTTTTTAATTTTTATTTTATTTATTTTATTTATTTATTTGAGAGAGAAAAAGAGCGAGAGAGAGGGCACGTGCAAGCACGAGCAGGGAGAGAGAGGCAGACGGAGAAGCAGAGTGGGGAGCCCGAGGCAGACTGAGTGGGGAGCCCGAGGTGGGGCTCCATTCATCCCCAGATCCTGGGTTATGACTTGAGCTGAAAGCAGATGCTTAAGCAACTGAGCCACCCAGGCACCCCTCGCTTATTAATTTCTACCCCAAGAAACCCAGACCTGCTAGAATTTTGGCTGGGTTTACATCAATTCTGTAAACCCTTTTGGAGAGCACTGACATCTTAAAAATTTGAGCTTTCCATTCTATGAACTTGGCATCTTCTTTAAATTGTCTCTGGAAAAAAGTTGATTTTTAATACAAGCTTCCTATTCTGCAACAATGCTGATTTGAGCTGATACTGTTTTAGGATCCCTTAGGATTTTTATACACACAGTATGTCAAATGTAAATATAGTTTAAGCTTCCTCTAATTGTTTACCTTTAATTTCTTTTTCTTGACTTACCATACTGGCTTGGACATCCACTAAAATTTTGAACAGAAGTGTTAAGAACAGACATTTTCATCTATGCCCCAGTGCTAATGGGAAAGTATTCAATATTTTACTAAAGACAATATTAGTTATGGATTTTTTTTCATAGATGCCTTTTGTCAGTTTAGTGAAGTTTCTTTTAATTCCTAGTTCAGTGAGGGTCTTTTTTTTTCTTAATCCTGATTAACTGTTGAATTTTGACACATAATTTCCTACCTTTATTAAGATAATCATGTAACTCCTTAATCTACTAATATACCATACAGCATCAATTGATTTTGTATTTTAGACCAGTCTTTCATTGTGAGATAAACGTCACTGGTCAAGACGTATTACCTTTTTAATATATTACTAGAATCAATTTGCTAATATTTTGATAAGGATTTTTGCTTATATTTCACTTCTCTGGTTTTGGTGGACTCATAAATAGAATTTTAAAATGGTCTCTCATTTATTTTCTGATAAAATATATGTAGAATTAGTTTTAATTCTTCCTTAAATGTTTGGCAGCACTCACTAATAAAGCCATCGGGGCCTGGAGTTTTCTTTCAGAGAATATGTTTAATTAAAAATTCAATTTATTAAAAAAATTCAATTTGTTTCATTGATATATAGCTACTGAGATTTTCTTTATAAAACTTTTTTTTAATTTTTAAATTTTTAAAATTTTTTTATTAACATATAATGTATTATTTGTTTCAGGGGTACAGGTCTGTGATTCATCAGTCTTACACAATTCACAGAGCTCACCATAGTTCATACCCTCCCCAATGTCCAATACCCAGCCACCCCATCGCTACTGAGATTTTTTTTTTTTCTTGCGTTAGTTTTGGTAAGTTGTGTTTTTCAAGGAATTTGTCCATTTCATTTAAATTGTCAAATTTGTTTGTAGAAGGTGACTCATAATATTCTGTAGGTTCCTTTTTACTAGTTGTAGGATTTGTAGTCATATCACATTTTTTATTCCTGATATTGACAATAGGTGTTTTCCCTGCTTTTGTCTTTGTCTTGCTAATATTTTCACTATATAATTAACTCAAAATATTATGCAATTCTTACTCTATCTTTCAAGACTGTTTAGCTCTTAAACTATTGTTACAACCTCTTTTGAAAGTGTATTAAATTCTAATTAACATTTCCAGTGAAAATATGCAAAGACGTAAAATAACAGGCAGGCACTTGCGTCTTAGAGACATGCCTGTGCTGGCTAATTACCGGCACTTGCCAAAAGTTTAATATTCTATAATAAAGAATAAGAACAGCAAATTACCTCCCTGACTTGGACAATTACAAATTTTACTGAATAAAATTTTCTTTAAATATCAACTAATTATGAATAGTAAATCTGAACTTTATTGTGGATTCAAATGAAATATATTTTTCTAATTCTAATATATAGGGTAAAAAGTAAAGGCTATCTCAATAAAAACAAAATGGTAAACTATATTGCAACACCCAAGAAAAAATGACACATCTTGGGAAGTTTATAGTTATGGAATAATTGCAAGAGGAAAGAGATAAGGGATTCTATAATGTACTGAAATAATGATCTTGACAAATAATACAAAACATTTCAACAATATAGAGTTCAACCTAAACATTTCTTTTCCAAATTATACCCCCTTTACATAAAATGTGTTCACTAAGTGAAAAAGTAACAAAAAACACAGAGCCAAACAAAAGGAGAGAAACATTTTTTTACAAATGACAATACATAGTCACAACTTACACTTTTATATATTTTGCCCAAAAAGGTGGACTATAACATACCTATGAGGATGGCTAAAATCAAAAGCAAATTTAAAAAAGTAAAGACACCAAAAGTTGGTGAGGATGCAAAGAAACTAGATCAATCATATATTGCTGATAGAAATATAAAATAGTACAGCCACTCTAAAAAATAAAAAAAAATAGCTGGAATTTCCTTTCAGCACTAATAATAGAGTTACCACACTGACCACCAATTTGCACTCTTAGACATATAGCCCAAAGAAATAAAGGCTTATTTTCAAGCAGGAACTTGTACATAAATCTTCATATCAACTTTACTTATATAGCCCCAAACTGAATGTCCTTCAGTGGGTGAATGGTAAAACAAGTTGTAGTATATCCATATCATGCCATATCAGCAAGAAAAAAGGAAAGAATTATTGATACATGCAATAACTTGGATGAACCTCAAGGAAATGATGCTGCATGGGGAAAAAAGTCAATTTCAAAAGGATACATATTGCATAATTTCATTTATATAACATTTGTGAAATAACAAAATGATAGAGATGAACCAACAGTGGTTGCTAGGAGTGAAGGTATGGACAGGCAGGTGGGTGTGCTATAAAGGACAAGGGACTCTTTGAGATGGTAGTGTTTAGTAGTATCTTTTTTTTTTTTTAAAGATTTTATTTATTTGACAGAGAGAGACACAGCGAGAGAGGGAACACAAGCAGGGGGAGTGGGAGAGGGAGAAGCAGGCTTCCTGCAGAGCAGGGAGCCCGACGCGGGGCTCGATCCCAGGACCCTGGGACCACGACCTGAGCCGAAGGCAGACGCTTAACGACTGAGCCACCCAGGTGCCCCTAGTAGTATCTTCATTATGGTTAAGGATTACATGAAGCTACACATTTGATAAAACTACAAAGAACTATACACATATACACACACATAGGCAGAGAAAATTCATAATCTGAAAAACTATGGATTATACCAATATCAATATGCTGGTTTTGATACTGTACTGTACATCTATACAAGATCATAAAATGAGAGAGGCTAGGTGAAAGGTGCACAGGACCTCCCTTTGTACCTTCCTGTGAGCTTGCAATTATTTGAAAATTATAATTATAAAGCAATTTCCTTAAATTGAAATGTATTTTTTGTTGACTTCTACGAATCAAGGACAGATTTTAAATCTTAATAAAGCATTTCACTAAGTCTTTTAAACATTTTAAAAACAGACAAAAATTCTTTCAAATACTTAAAATTTTGTTAATACATTGAGAACACCTCAGATTTAAACACTGTATTAATTTCCTAAGAATTCTGTAACAAATTACTTCAAATTTAGTGGCTTCAAGTAGCATAAATGAATTCTTTCAAGGCTGTGGAACCCAGAGATCAAAATTATTTTTTTTTTTAAAGATTTTTATTTATTTATTGAGAGAGAGAGAGAATGATAGAGAGAGAGCATGAGAGGGAGGAGGGTCAGAGGGAGAAGCAGACTCCCTGCCGAGCAGGGAGCCCGATGTGGGACTCGATCCAGGGACTCCAGGATCATGACCTGAGCCGAAGGCAGTCGCTTAACCAACTGAGCCACCCAGGCACCCCCAAAATTATTTTTAATAAACCAAAATCAAGGTGTGGGCAGGTCTCTCCCTCAAGAGGACCCCGGGGACAGTCTGTTCCTTGCCTTCTCTAGCTTCTGGAGGCTGCCAGCATCCCTTCACTTAGAGCCACATCCCTCCCATCTCTACCTCCACACTCACCCTGCCTCCACCTCTTCTGTGGGTGTCTGATCTCCCTTTGACTCTTTCATATAAGGACATTGTGATGGCATATAGGGCCCATCTGGACATATCAGGATAATCTCTTCATCAGCGGATTATGTCTGCCAAGACTCTTTTTCCAAATAAGGTAACATTCACAAGTACCAAGAATTAGTAGGCAGACATATTTTAGGAGCTATTACCGGCTGACTATAGGCATATAATATTATATTATATTTAATTATATATTTGTATTATCATGTCAGGAAAAATGAATTTGGAGGCAATCAACATGTTTTATTCATTATCATCATAAACTATCAAGTATGACCTTTCTTAATTATTTCCTAGAATAGATTGTGTGCAAAAAGAAGGTTTACAATTCCTCCCAATGCTGTACATGTGTGCTCCTCCTCCCATTAGGAAGTGGAGTCTATTTCCTCTTTTCTTAATTCTGGGCCCTACTTGAGCTTGAATTTGAATTCTGGGAGTGTGTGAACTTGCTTTGACCAGTAGAAGGCAGAAGTTCCAAGGCTAGGCCTGAGGAAGCCTGGCAGTTTCTGCTTTCACTCTTTTGGAATTCAGACACTATGTATAAAAGTCCATCTGCCCTGCTAGAAATCCCACATGGAAAGAGAGGGAGCGCCTCAGTGACTGAAGCCCTAGGCCCAGGAACAAAGACGCTGACATTCTAGTCCCAGTCCAACTGCTAACACATACCAAATGGAACAGATGAGGTATCCAGCTGAGCCCAGCCAACACACAGAATAATAAGAAATAATAATTCATTATTGTTTTAAATTATTACAATACCAGAAAGGCAACAGAGGGTAAAGGGGCTCAATAAACCATTGTTTTGAACCTACTGGAAAAAAAAAAACAAAAAACAGTGGCAGGGAGTATTTGTTATGTAGCAAGAGATAACTGAAACATTTGCCAAGGGGGGGACAAATTGAATATTCATTGAATTTAACTGAAAGTATAAATATTTAACTCTACTGAAATTTAAACTATTGTCCAAAGAACTGTTCACAATGGGGCTTAGACCTGTGTAAAAATCGTGTGGTTTAGATTTTTAAATCTATGCAGTGATTTTCTTTTAACTATAAAGTAAATATTAACCTTGAGAGACACATTTAGTTATTCTTTTGTAAAGTTCCATGTGGTCAGTCTTATATTTAAGGCATTTGTATATCAGAAATGCAACAGGGATTATCACAACAAAACTTACAGACATCAAAATGATCATAAGAGAATAACAGCAAAACACTCTACACACATAAATAAACAACTTAGATGAAATGGACAAATTCCTCAAAAAACACAAACTACCACAACTTACCCAATATCAAACAGATCATGTAATAACTCTATATCTGTTAAAGAACTTAAATGCACATTACTTAAAATTCTCACAAAAGCAATCTCTAGACCTAGCTGGTTTCACTAGGGAATCCTATTAAACATTTAAAGAAGAATTAACACCAACTCTGCACAATCTCTTCTAGACAATACAAGATAATGGAACACTGCACATTCATTTTATTAAGCTAGTATTACTCTGTTACTCTGAAGACAATACCAGGAAGAAAAACAATACAAAAAAACTATAAATCTATATCCCTTATGAATATGGACACAAAATTCCTCAACACAATATTAGAAAACAGACTCAGCAATATATAATAAGAATTATATACCATGACCAAATGGGCTTTATTCTAGGTATACAGGGCTGGTTCAGTATTCAAAATCAATAATGTAATATACCATAAGAGGCTAAAGAAAAAAATCATATGACTATATTGATTGATAACAGAAAAGGCATTTGACAAAATTCAGTATCCACCTGTAATTTAAAAATTGTAAAAAAAAAAAAAAAAAAAACCCAACTAGGAATAAAAGGAAACTTTCTCAATTTGATAAAAATCACCTCCAAAAAACATACAGTTGGTATACTTACCAATGAAAGACTGAATGCTTTTGCCTTAAGATCAGAAACAAGAATGCCCACTCTCATACTTTTAAGAGAGTGGGCAGAGTACTGAAAGTTCTAGCTAGTGCAATAAGGAAAGAAAAGGAAATCTAAGGCATTTGGATTGGAAAGAAAGAAAGAAAATTTTCCATATTTGCAGACATTCTGGTTGTCTACGTTGAAAATCCCAAGAAATCTACAAAACATGGACAGTACTTTTATGCTGAAAACTACAAAGTGCTGATGAAAACAATAAAAAAAGATCTAAATACATAAGCAGACATAACTACCATGTTTATGGTTTGGGAGACTAACATAGTAAATACGTAAATTCTCCCTAAATTGATATACAAGTTTAATGCAATTCCTATAAAATTCCAGAAAAAATTTATAGATAAAATTATTTTAAAATTCATATAAAAAGGCAGAAAACTAAAATACCTTCAACAATTTAGAAAGGAAGAATGAAGTGAGAGGAATCATTCTACCTGATTTGAAGACTTATTTTATACCTACAGTAGTGAAGATTGTGTTATCTTAGCAGAAGGATAGACACATAGATCAATGAAACAGAAGAGAGTACTCATAAATAGACCCACAAAAATACACCCAACTGATTTTTGACAAAGGTGCAAACATAATTTGAATGGAGAAAGAATGACAGCCTTTTCAACAAATGGTTCTGGAATATGGATATCTCTAGGCAAAAATACAACCTCAACCTAAATTTCACACCTTATACAACGCTTAACTCAAACTGGATCATGGACTTACAGGTAAAACATAAACTATAAAACTTTCAAAAATAAATCATTGGAGCTCCTCGTTAGTAGAGTGGTTAATATCCCCGCCTGTCAAAAATAAATCATTGGAGAAAATCTTTGAGATCTAGAGCAAAGCAAAGAATTCTTGGATACGACATCAAAAGCAAAATTTAGTAAACTGAACTTCAACATTAAAAACTTTTGCTTTGTGAAAGAACCTATTTAGAGGATGAAAGAATAACCTAAAGACTGGAAGAAAAATATTTGCAGACCACATATCTGGAGAAGGGCAGGTATTTAGGATCTATAAAAATTCATAAAACTCAACAATTAAAGATAATTTTAAAATGGGTAAAAAATATACAGAGACATTTCACTGAATATGATATCTGGATGGCAAATGAGCACATGAAATGAGGTTCAACATTATTAGCCATTAAGGAAATGCTAATTAAAACTACAATGAGATGTCACTGCATACCTCTCAAAATGGCTAAAATATAATGACAACAAAATTCTGGCAAGGATACAGAGAAACTGATCATTCATACATTGCTGGTGAGAATGCAAAATGGTACAGTGCTCTGGAAAACTAAACATGCAACTACCATATAATCCAGCAATTACACTCTTGGGCATTTATCCTGGAGAAATGAGAATTTATGTTCCATAAAATCTGTAAATGAGTATCCACAGCAGCTTTATTCATAATAACCCTAAACTGGAAACGACCCAGATGTCCTTCAATGGGTGAATAGTTAAACAAACTTTGGTAAATCCATACCATGGAGTACTACTCAAAAATAAAAATAAACTACTGATATACACTACAGCTTAGATGAATTTATACACAATTACACTGAGTGGAAAAAGCCAATTACAAAATGTTGCATACTATATGATTCCATTTCGATAACATTCTTGAAATGCAAAATAAATACGAAGAGCAGAGTGATGTGGTTGTGATTATAAAGGGCAACACAAGAATCCTTACAGTGATGGAACTGTTCTGTTACTTGACTTTATCAATGTCAATACTCTGATTATGAAGCTGTAATACAGTTTTGCAAGATGTTACATTTTCAGGAAACTGCGTGACAAGCACACAAAAGCTCTCTGTATTATTTCTTAACAACTACATGTGAATCTATAGCCATCTCAAAATAAAATTTCTTTAAGGCCCCAGTCAACTCACTAAAATTTTTTTTGTATTTTTATGCTGATAATACTGGATAAATTTAGTGAATCCACTAAATCCCATCTGCTGCTCTAATATAATTTTATTACTAAGAATGTTGAAAGCAAAAACTCTCTTGTAAATTCAGAAACTATGAAAATCATGGAGATAAAATACCCATTGACTTTTATACCTTACTCATTCTATAGTATCTGATGCCTGGATACTGTTCTCCCACGGGTATTTGCTATTGCCTTCACTTTAGAATATATTTTAATGTATACTTTGAATAAATAGTATAGTAATATAGTATTAAAGGGCATAGAGCGAAAAGTATCTTCCCATTCTGTCCCTCAGCATATCAGTCCCATCCCTACTTCCCTGTAAGTCACCAAAGTCCTCCACAGGTATTGGTGTATATATATTCAAGCTGATACGTGTTTTCGCCCCACCCACCCAACCTGTTTCTTCTTACACAACAGTCACTATATGCATAACTCTGCATCTTGGTTTTTCATTTAAAAAGCCTTCAAAAGCTTTTGCTCTCAATACAATTGTTTGGTTTTTGTTTATTTGTTTGTTCTGTTTTGTCTTAATTGTATGATAGACCATGGTATGAGTATATATTTAGGTCATTTCTGATAATCTGCCTCAATGTTCAAGCAACTGACTCTGTATATCTGGCATTTGCTCATCTGTAGAATAAATTCCTAGAAGTGGACCTACTTGATCAAAGGTTATGTGCTTCTACAATTTTGGTAAATACTGCCAAGTGGCCCTTTATAAAAGTTGTCTCAACTTGAACTACAAGCCATATATGAGAGGTGCCTGTTTCCCTCTGCCCTCTTCAATACAGTGAGTAATTTTTTGATCTTTGCCAATCTGATAGGTGAAAAAGCTCCCAGTGTAAGCATTTCATTCAAAGATAACAATCAATGAATCTTATGTGAAAGGATACCTTAGTGCATTAATCAAAAGGAAATAAAGTGAACCTCAAGACTGAAAACAGTCTTCTATATCAAGTGATACTGAGCATTTAAAACTATCCTGTAGCCCAGTGTCTGGGGCTTGTTATTCACAGAGAAATACGAGAAAATCATTATTGGTCAAAGTAAATATTTAATCAGATAAATCCATAAAAAATTTACTAAATGCATTCAGAACAGTAGTTAGGACTTACTTTAAATTATAAGGGAAATTGGATATAAATATAAAGATTCTTCCTGCCATGTAACTTTACATGTTTTCATGCATCAGACTTTGCCCATGGAATTTTGTTCAGAAACTATTTTAATATTACTCTGCATAGGGGCGCCTGGGTGGCTCAGTAGGTTAAGCATCTGCCTTTGGCTCAGGTCATGATCTCAGGGTCCTGGGATCCAGTCCCTGCTCAGCAGGGAGCCTGCTCTTCCCTCTTCCCACCCTCCACTCATTCTCTCTCTCTAATAAATAAAATCTTAAAAAAATATTACTCTGCATAGACTATATTAATATATCCAATCATGCCTATGTATGTAATAATAGTCACACACTACCCAAAAGAAGTTGAGAGGTAAATTGAGAAGTAAAAGTTTTCAGAGCTTTTGATAATAAGCAAGGTCTCTTTCAGGTCTATCAATCTAAGTCAATGATTTTTTTTTTACTACCTGGGTAATAACCCCAGAGTTCAACAGAATGCAACTTTCTTACCTATTCATATACAAGTTTTATTTTATGACAGGACAGCATATTTTCTAACATGCACTCAGCAAAATTTGAACTCTGATCATTGAGTAAATTAATGATTATAAACATAGAGTTTAGGTTTTAGTAATTATTCTAACTTATTTTACGTATTAACTTAATAATTGACAAGTAAGGCATTTCGTTTGATTATTGGTATCTCAAATGGCTATTAGCCAATTAAATTCTTCTACTATTTGCTATGGCTTGAATATTTGTGTCCTCCACTCCAAATTCATATGTTGAAATTCTAACCCCAAGATGATGGTATTAGGAGATGGGGCCTTTTGGGTAATAAAAGTAACCCAGAAAGCTAACTAGCCCCTTCCAACATGTGAGGATACAGTGAAAGGCACCATCTAAGAAGCAGGAAGCAGGCTCTCACCAGACACCAACTCCGCTGGTGTCTTGAATTTCTCAGCCTCCAAAACTATGAGAAATAAATTTCTGTTGATTATAAAGCACCCAATTTATGGTATTTTGCTACAGCAGCCTGAACAGACCAAGACAGTGTTTCTTATTTACGTTATCATTTGGATGACAGAACACTCATTTTCTAGAAACATGTATAAATATCTTTCTTAAGCCTTTAAAATATTATATCTTGAGTTAACATATATTGGGAGTATAAAGTAATTCTTGAATCAAGAATACCGCAATGCAATCAGAAAAAAGAAAACCTGTCAACAAACAGGAAGAAATTATCTTCCTTTCAAAATAGTGTTAATTCCTGTCTTCCTGAAAAAAAAGAACACATTAAATGTTTCGCTTGGAGGAAAATGATCAATGAATTCTGTAATATATTTTACTCCAATAAATCAACATGGATCATTGATCATGTGGATACAGAGCGTACGCACACAAAAATAAAATATATGATTCTGATGATCGAATACTCCGAATTTAATGAGATAAAAACTCTTCGAGGGCAATTCAGTCCATCATCAAGTACTTATTAAGTACTTACTACACAAGTCAAACCTAGGCGCCAAAGACGCAAGTAGGTCGGTTATCTCAGCACCGTTCTTGCGGAAATGAGGCTGGGTGGGGTAAGAAGCTCTATCAGGTTGCTTCGTCAGAGAATACTTCCTAAAGCAAACACGTAGTTCCCGGTATCCCGGGAAAGCGACCAGCCAATGACAGGTATAAAACAGCTTTAAAAACTGGGTGATGAGGCGCTTAGACGCAGTACATAAAACAAACACTTCAGTCCTCCCGTGTTTCTGGGTAGTGAACCATACAAATGGTGCAGACTAAGTAAGGCTGCGTCTACCTTTAAGACCTGGAAGGGCCCAGCCAGACTGGGGGAAACGGACGCAGCCTCATTTGCATAAGCACCCAAACACTGCTGACGTCACCGCGCCTGAGTGCGGACCCCGCCCCGTCTTACTCCAGCCTTTCCCTTGGAAGGAAGAAGATGGAAAGAGGGAAGAGAGCGAGACGCTAAGCGCGAGCCTGGGGGCTTCCCTCTCCAACGCGCGGCCAACGCCGCTCCTTGTCCTAACGGAAAAGAATTCCCGCTCCCGCGGCCTCTGCGACTGGGTGGGTCACACCTGTCCCCGGGATGTCTCGGCCGGGCGTTTCGATTCGCTCATGTTTATAAGGCTGGTTTGCCTGCGTGTTATGATTTGAAAACCTCTCCCTATATTCAAAATCGTCCTCTGCCCAGGCCACTCACAGACAAGGCAAGTAAATGGTGTAGAAACGGTCTGGCTTTCCAATTCCTCCCATCCTCTCCTTAAAATCCCCAGCATCACCATCTCACCGGCACACTCTCAAATTCCTGGATACGCAGAAACACACAGGTTGTGCTTTCTCCAGTAGCCACGTGCCTTGTGCGCGGAAAGGCCCACTTACGGACCTTTTATCGCAGGATTCCTCGGGCAAAAGGGAACGAGGGTCACGTGAAAACACAGAGCCTCCGGTAGTCGCCCTCAGCAGTGGCAAAAGCGACGAGAAGCGAATGAGGAATGAGACTGGCTCCTCTCCCCGCCCTACCGCCCACCCGCGCGGGGATCTGCTTCCAACTCACCTAGAACCTCGGAAGCGCCTCGCTTCGTCCGGACCCTACCAACTTTCCTCTCGGACTTGCCCCAGTCGGACCCCACCCGTCCAGCCAGCCCTGACTTGACTTGGAAACGACTAGTCTCTCGGGGATGCTGTAGGCGAGTTAGTTCCACGACGAGAAGGAAGGATGGCGGCACGTTTCGCCCCATGTGCTTCCCCCCCTACTCGTCACCCTCCACCCCCCTTGTGCACAGGTGCAGGACCCTGCCTGGAGGGTCGCCCGCTCAGCCCAAGTTCACCCTCAAAAGCTTTGGAGCTGCCCTCCTCCCCTCATCCCAGGACCCAGCCTGAGTCCTTCCCGGGATCCATCCACCAAGTCCGCTCGCGTCCCCGTCCCCCGGCTCCAGGGTGGCTAACGGTGAGCCCCGCCCTACCTAAAACCGTGCCCTTAGCAGTAGGAGCGTGTCATTACCGTTCGCGTGTCTCCACCGGGCACCTTTTGGGTCTTCCAGGTCCCGACAGTAGCAGCAGCGGCTAAAGCGTCGGGCCCAGGTGGCTGGGACGGAGGCCGCGGAGGAGCTGTCGAGAGAGAAGCAGCGGCTTGCCAAGGGCGGGCCCTGGGGCTGGGCTGAGGGGGTCGCTGCCCTGCGGGCTGGCCGCGAGGGACTCCTGAGCGCCTGTGTGTCGGCCAGGGAAAGAGCACGAGATGCAGGCGCGCGGGTGCGTGCGCGCGGGTGTGTGTGAGGGTGTGAGTGAGGGTGTGACGGAGGCGCCCACGTGCCCGGCCCGCCCGCGCTGCGGTCGCCGACCCGCTGCGGGGGAGAGGGGGAGGCTGCGGGCGCCGCGGGGGAAGGGAGCCTGGTCGCCAGGCTGGGCGCCGCACCTCCCCGCCCCACCGCTCCTTGACGCAGAGGCCGCTGCGGCTGCCCAGCCGCGTCCTCCCTGCGCTCCAGGATGGGCCAGCCGGGGCGGCACGGACCGGGCAAGTCCGCTCCGAAGCAAAACCAAACGGCTACCCCTGACATGCCAGCCTCCTTTAACCCACCCAACGCAGAGGACAAGCACCAGTTGTCCGCCCGCGCCTTTGTCTCAGCGAGGATAACAATAGAAATGGTCCTGCCTCGCACCCTCTAATATTCTCCGAGAGTCCGTGACGGGACACGAAGTGGGTGGGTGACCCAAAGAACCCTTTTCCCTACCTGTCTCTCAAGCCGGCCATTTACATCTCTTGCAAAAGAAAAGCCATCTGGGCATTTGCTTCTCCACCAAACGTTGGCCTGATAGCGTTCAGGGATTCTGGCCAGGTTAGGAAAGGCTGCTTTAGGGAGCTGGTCCTCACCCTATGTTGGTCCCTTAGCATCGGACTCTTCCCCAAGGGGTCTCAGTACAACATGAATTCTTGAGGCAATCAAGACATACACATAATTAAGCCACGTGGAGAATCCCTAACATCTACCTCACTGAACACAAAGCTAAGCCTTCCTTTGAAAATGGCTGAATCTTCCCCTGAACAGGGCATATGCTCTAGAGATTAAATTTTATGTCCTTGAAACTTTAAGTCCTTTCAAAATTTGAAAGAAATGCAAAATAAGCCTAAAACAAATTATAGCAGAAAGGTTCAGTGACTTGATGAAGGACATTTTTCACTTCCAGACGATTAATGTTACCATTAAAAAATACCTTTGTGCGCTTTTAGGCCTTCCAACAATCCCTCAGATTTTGACGGGTTGTATCCAATTAAGATTGAATTAAATAACAAGGCCATTGCAGACAGGTTTTTCATGCAGTGAAAAATCTCCTGGAAAGAAATCACAAGACCTGAATTTCAGGTCAGAACATTGCAATTAATCCTTAGCTTTTAACGCAGCCAAGAGAGTTTTTCTCAGTCTCTTCCAATCTCACCTTTAAAATATTTTTTTAATTAAATTAGATTTGATTCCCTGGATGCCCCTTCCCTGCCATGAGTAAATAAATACTCTGACAGATGTCCCACGGGAAAAAAAAAAATGAAAAACAGTTCCAAAAAACCTCTTACAGAACATCGTGTATAATTTGTTTTTTACTTCATATATTGGTGACAGGCAAATATTTATGTTGATATATATCATTTTTATGTACTGAAATTGATATACAGTAGAAATAATACCAATAACAACTGAGAAGAATTTAAGAAAATAAGTAATGCTATGTCTTCCATAACCAGGATTACGCTTATCTGTGGGAAACAAAGTTTTCTGTATGCTTACAAGAATGGTTTATAGCAGTACAAAGAAGGCCTACTTGCCTACAAGTATTCCCTCCTCACACTTGTTCACTGACATTTGACACCTACCTCAAATACATATGCAAAGCAACAAGTCACAAAATATTTGTGGAGTGATACACTCAAGAATGACTAATACTAATTCACGTCTTGAAGCCAATGAGAAGAAGAAACAAGAGAAAGCACATAGAGAGTTCAATGACAAAATGGAGATTTTAATCCAGATCTGGCTCGCTTCAGAGTTCATGTTTTTTAATGCTATCTTGTAAACCTTTAGTGAATGTATAAATTTTAACAGGAGGAAAATATAGAATTAACACAAGGGCTAGTCACCTTTGAAAATAAAAAGTGGAGGGGCGCCTGGGTGGCTCAGTCAGTTGGGTGTCTGCCTTCGGGTCAGGTCATGATCTCAGGGTCCTGCGATCAAGCCCCATGTCGGGCTCCCTGCTCAGTGGGGAGCCTGCTTCTCCCTCTCCTCCCTGCTCGTGCTCTCTCTCTCTCGCTATCTCTCTCTCTCAAATAAATAAATAAAATCTTAAAAAAAAAAAAGAAGAAGTGGAGAGGGGTGGGGGGTGGTGGAAAGATCCCAAAAGGAGAACTTAGAAACCTAGGGAGGTAAAAAGTATCTATTTTTAATTTTAACAGTGAAGACCCTTCAGTGATCTAATGTCCAATCACTAATATATTTTAGCTAACAGTTATTGGGTGCTTTCATTGTCACACGGGGGGAAATGATCATATGGTGTTGGTGTGGCAGAAGGGAAAGAGTAAGACTTAGATTTCAACCTACAAGTAAAGGGAGGCTAGTCTTTTTGGCCACACTGTAGTTAATATTAGCAAGTATTGATTCAAAGTTAGGAATGTGCCCTGGCAATGTGCAGAGTAATTTAAATGCCTTATTTTTCCTAATTCTTACACTAACTCTATGCAAGAGGTATAATTATTAGCCACACATTGCAGAAGAAAAAGATGAGACTGTGGTTGTCCATATTTATAGTCAGAAGACATCTATTAGATACTGTAAATAAATACCTGCCCCTATCTAAATCACTTTCTGAATTTGATACCTACTTTTAAGCACCAAATCCCTCAAAATGATAACATTATGCAAAAACTCCCAAAGGTATAGCACCAGAGTTCAGAAAAACAATGCAAAGATAAGCCAAAAAAAGATTTAAAAATCACAGTTCTAAAGGAAAATATTTAAATCAATTCACACCATGATATTATAATTCTCCTATTTGTTATACATGTAGTATATTGTGGAAAATCTTTTTTTCTGATAAAAATTTTATTATATTATTCTCCATACTATAGTTTATTTGATACACAGTTTTGAAATTTTTATGACACCAAAGTCTGCAGAACCCCAAAATACCTAGTGAATATCCTATTCATCCTACGTCTTCTTGACTGGTCAAGGGCTGAGAGGTAGAAGCAAGGCAAGTAACTATATTATTTGATCTCTCTATAGGTAGAGGATGGGTTAACTGAATTGACAAATGTCAAAGCGATCAAATCAATTGGTATGGTTTAAAACTCACAGTGTTGTTTCCAGAATTTCAACTACCATTTGAGGAAAACAGGACAAACTCAAGGTTCTTTTTCTTTTGATTTTTATGAAAATAAATGCTTACAGGTTTCTCTGACATCTGGTAACTCTTTATTCATCTTCTTTTATTCTTCTCGTTCTAAATGTTAATGGCTTTGGGATCTGTCCTTGGTCCTTATGTCTTTTTTTTTTTTTTCCTCTCCATACTCTCCTTAGGTGATTTCATTCTATGGTGATGTTAAAAATATTTAATTTTCTGTAACTAATAACTATAATTGTACTGACCAAAGGAAATTGAGCATAGAGAGGACCAGCATCCCAGGAAGGGAGCCAGGGTGACTAAAGTAGCAGAAAGGAGGAACTTGGGGGACTAAGGCACAGCTATTTTTTTAGCAGTATGAAAATATTCAATATTCCTTCCACTGGTACAGCTAAACAATGTGTGATCACTGAAAACTGTTCTTCATTTTATTTTTTTTTAAAGATTTTATTTATTTGAGAGAGAGAGAATGTGAGAGACAGAGAGAGCATGACCGGGGGTGGGTCAGCAGGAGAAGCAGACTCCCCACTGAGCAGGGAGCCCGATGCGGGACTCAATCCTGGGACTCCAGGATCATGACCTGAGCCCAAGGCAGTTGCTCAACCAACTGAGCTACCCAGGCACCCCCCGTTCTTCATTTTAAAATGTGTCTTTGGCATATGCTATTTCTGATTTAAAGAAATTTCATTACTAATTTACTGAGTTTTTAAATCATGAACTATTTCATTCAACAAATATTTATTGGGTACTTAGTGTATTGCAAGCACAGTCCTAAGTGCTTGAAATATATCAGTAAGCAAAATAGACAAATATCCCTACCCTCGTAGAATTTATAATCTAGTGGGGCGGGGCAAAGGAAGGCATAAAATTTACAGTAAACATAATAAGTAAATCATATAATATGTTTAAAAGAGCTAAGTGCTATAAAATAAAAAAAGATAAAGTAGGCTAAGGGGGGTTAGAAGATTCAGGGGAAGGAGGGTGCACTTCAATTTTAAATTGAGTTGTCAGGTTAAACCTCTGAGATTTTATTGGAACAATGACTCAAAGGACTTGTAGAAGTTAGCCTTGCAGATGTTCCAGGCAGAAAAGTCAGTGAAAAGACCCTAACAGGAGTTTACAGGGCATGTCTGAGGAACAGAGAGAGACCCAGATATAGCAAATTCTTACCTTACGCTCTAAAGGCAAGCTTACGGTTTTTAAACTTTAATTTCTTTTATGATATTTATATTCATCAATTTTATGGTGTTCACACATGCTTTTATTCCTGGAATAAATCCCACTTGACTATGATGTACTATTATTTTTTATTTAAATTGATGAGTCCAACTTTTTCATATTTTATTTAGAGTTTTTCATCTATATACAAAAATGAAATTATTTGTTTTTTGTTTATGTTTCCCTTACAATTGTTTTTTAAATCAAGGTTATTCAAGCATTGTAAAATGAGATCCAAAGTTTACACTCCTAGTCTCTCAAATACTCTTACATAAGATAGAAATTGTTCATTACTTGCCTGGGAAACTGAGGAAAGTAGGAAGGAGGTGTTACATAGAGATACTTTATTATTATTTGAATTTTTCTATTGGTCTATTTAACTATTTTTTAATTGAGTAAATTTTGGTAATTCCTTTTTTTAAAATTTTTATTATATTTTTAAAGATTTTATTTATTTATTTGACAGAGAAAGAGATAGCGAGAGAGGGAACACAAGCAGGGGGAGTGAGAAAGGGAGAAGCAGGCTTCTTGCCTAGCAGAGAGCCCAATGCGGGGTTCGATCCCAACACCCTTGGACCATGACCCAAGCCAAAGGCAGACGCCTAATGACTGAGCCACCCAGGGTCCCTTGGTAATTCCTTTTTTAAAAAAAGGATTTTAATTTTTTTAAAAAAATCGTTTCATCTAATTTTTTAGTGTGTTGCAATAAATTTATTAGTACTATTTTATTTTAAATCCTAGATCATACTTGTAGATACATGCACTTTTCCATAATGCTGCTTATTTTGATCTTATCTCTTTCTTTTTCTATCAGTCTTGCTAAACATTTGTCTATAGTTTTTTCAAAGAATCAACTTTTGATATTGTTGGTAATGTATTTTTTGCTTTCTTGTGAATTTCTTTTCTCATGTTATTTATATATTTCTTTTAGTTGTCTTTTCTAGCTTTTGGATTTGAACAACTGCTATTAAATTGCTTCAACATTATAATTTACTCCCTAAGTACAGCATTAATTGCAAACTACAAATTAATTAAGTGATCCTTTTAAATAATTTCAATTCTTATTTGCATAATTTATAAGCACATTTTTAAATTTTATTTTTACTGCTGATCATTTATGTTAACATTGTAGTGAGATAACTTGATCTTTGTAATATCAGTTCTTTTGGAATTTTTGAGATCTTTTGTGGTCCAGTATTTGTTCCTTTTTTAAAAAATCATTTATGTAGGGGCGCCTGGGTGGCTCAGTCGTTGGGCGTCTGCCTTCGGCTCAGGTCATGATCCCAGAGTCCTGGGATCGAGCCCCGCATCAGGCTCCCTGCTCTGCCGGAAGCCTGCTTCTCCCTCTCCCACTCCCCCTGCTTGTGTTCCCTCTCTCGCTGTGTCTCTCTCTCTGTCAAATAAATAAATAAAATCTTTAAATAAATAAATAAATAAATAAAAATAAAAAATCATTTATGTTGAATTCAAAAGAGTGCATATGTTTTATTTATTAGATAAAGCTCATTAATTATGGATTTTAAATCTTCCAATATGTAGCATAAACTTTAATGTCCATATGATTATATAATCCTACTCCAACTAGATTTTTTAAAAATGTGTGTTTTGTTTGTTTTTGTTTGGTTATTCTGGGTTATGTTTTTATATCTGAACCAAGTAATATAGCTCTGGAAATGAGATTCATAGTTCCATAATGATCACATTGAGTAGAAGAAACTTCTCCCAGTGAAAGAAGACACCATTAACAGAAAAGGAGCATAAATGAAAAAACATTCTAAGTAACCAAAAATATGGGCTAATAGAAGAACCCGTACAAAGCATGGTATGAATATACCTTCTACAGGCAGTATAGTTACATTGGATTCTAGAACCTGGGTGTTGGACGAGGTCATCGAGAGGATGTGACTGCTGATTGACCCATGAGCTGGACCTGGACAATCAGAGATTCCTCGCCTCCAACCCTATCCTTGAAATGTGTATTCTTCCTACTGCTCCCATAGCTGGAGACATTTCAAGAATGCAACTTTGAGAGAGTAATTTGTTGTTGAGACCATCTGGACCATAAACGTGACTGAACCCCACTGAGACCTCCATAGAAACTTTTAAGATTCTGGTGAGCAAGTGCAGAGATTTACTCATCTTGTAGCAGCCTTAAACAACCTCATATGTAAGTTTCCTTGCTTATTAAACCTGCCACCTAGCAATGTGGAATGGTCTGCCTCTTTCTTGGGTCTCTCCTTGCCCTCTGTATGGGGCCTAGTTTCAGATTTCACCTGGGGAGGTCCTGAGGTTTCAAATCAAAAATTGGTGAGCCAGCCAGGGTCTGACATATGGGCCACCCTCCCCCCACCACCACAGAGAGGTCATTGACTAACCCAGGATTTCCCCCCACAATACCTCTTTCCCAAGTTGCAGGAAGAGTAAGTAAGTAAAGTTGCATTATAACAATCTTCTAGAAAGAATTGTCTGAGCCTTCCAATGGCAACTTTGTAAAATAATGAAATGATTATGACAATCTCTGTTGCATGAGGAAACCCAAAACAAACTCAGGCAAAATGACTCACTATAAGAGATTGAGAGGTAAAAGGGGAAAGCTTGTAGTGAGAAAGGGGCTACATCATTCATGGGCAACTAAGTAAGGACCAAAAACAAGTGAAATCTAGATCAAATCAAATATCTTAAATTTGTAACCCGTATAGCTTGAGTTCCTACTACTCATAGTTCTCAGATTCAGTTTTGTCACTGTTCTTTAGTCTCTTTCCTAATATTAGAGAGACATCAGAAACTCTTTTACCAATTACAGGGGTTTCACGAAGCCTTTAAACATAAGCAAATTCCAGAATCAATTCCAGACTCCCTTCCTTAAGGTTCTGTTCCCTTAGAACCACTCTGGTAAGAACATTTTTACTAGTCTTGTTTTGATCAGCCAGAGCTGAGCTGTTATAAATATACGGGAATAAGAATTTAATATAGGAAATAGAAGTTTAAAAATGTGGAAGGAATTGGGGGCAGGGCAGTAAAGGTCTAGATCACTACAGCCGGAAAATCAGAGAAACCATCACTAACAATTTAGCCTGAAGCTATGGAGCGCATGGAGATTTCCAAGATCACAAGGAATTCCAAGAAGCCACTGCATCTGGCCGCGTGACCTTGTGAGATGGTGACTTGCACTTCACTTCTGTTTTCCAGGTTACATGTGTGTTCCTTTGTTGGCAAACCCTGAGTCTTCAAAGAAGGGGATTCTTAGAAATGTAGTGCCCACCTTAGAAGGAAGTGATGATGGTGTCGAACTGACAACAGCCCGTCTACCACCTAACACCTCTAGCCATAAATGAGGGGTGTGTGTGTGTGTGTGTGTGTGTCTGTGTCTGTGTGTGATGTCTTCAGTGTTACTGTGGCTGTGCTGGGGGCTTTACAAAACGAATTGGGAAGATTTTGTTTTACTAAACTGTTGAATAGTGTGTATATATCTTCTTGGAAGTATCTCTTCTTTAAAAGACTGAAATGAATTAGCTTGTAAAACCATCTGGGCCTCGTAATCTCTCAGAAGTAATTCATGTTTTTTCCAAGAGCTTCTAAAAAATCCGCCTATTTAGGTTTTCTTCTTCCTTTTTAGTCATTTTGGAAAAAACATTTTTTTTCAGAGCCTATTCTTTATTTCAACCAAATGTCAAACCTAGAATTGGGCATAATATCATATTAAACTTTAAAAATATGTTTCCTAGTTATGCTTGTATTAGTCAACCTTGCTGTACAACTAACTACCCAAGAACTGCAGTTGCTTACAACAAGCATTTATTTTTTACTCATACGACATTTTGACTACTACAGTTAGCTCAGTTTTTACTTCTCTAAAGCTTCATATAAATGAAATCATATAGTAGTGTATTTTATTAAGTCTTCATTCAGAATAATACTTTTAAAGTTCATCCATGTTGTGGGAGGAGTTTATTCCTTTTTATTACTGAGTAGTATTCTTTTGTATGAATATAAATATATAATGTTTATCAATACTCCTATTGATGGATACCTGGGTTACTTCCAGTTTGGACTATTATGACTACATTGCAATAAATATTCTTTCACATTTCTTTTCATTGATATATATTCTCATTTCTCTTGGGCAAATTCCTAGGAATAAACTTTCTGTGCCATATAGCAGATATATGTTTAGTTTTACAGGAAACTGAATGATACTTCCCAAAGGAATCTGACTTCCAAGTCTGTGTTCTTAATTAAGCAATAGAGTTGAAATGAAACTTGCAAGAAAAATGGGACTTTTCCAGATAGGAAATTTAGGGGAAAATACTTCAGATTAAGAGAATAATATTAGCAAAAGCACATAGTTGTGAGAATGAAGTTTACTCATGAGAGGGAAATGAAATATGGGTCTGATACACAATTAAGAGATGAGATTGCAAAAGTAATTAAGTCATGTCCTGGTGATCTGCTTGAGAGCAGTGCGAAAGATTTGTGGCTTAAGGACAGAAAAAAATGGAAAATCATAAGAGTTTTTTGGGGAAAGAATAAT
Organism: Halichoerus grypus; assembly: GCF_964656455.1. Taxonomy (NCBI): domain Eukaryota; kingdom Metazoa; phylum Chordata; class Mammalia; order Carnivora; family Phocidae; genus Halichoerus; species Halichoerus grypus. The sequence continues at coordinate 145,264,057 of NC_135717.1, forward strand.
CATTCATTCATTCATTCATTCATTCATTCTCTACACTAAATATTTGCTGAATCCTAAGCATATGCAAACATCACAATGGTCTTTGCAGTGTTTTTTGAAGTGCTAAAGGTTTGAAATAGCGCAAAAGGGAAGAACATCTCTGAGAAATATTGAGAAGAACAATTCCAAAGGATTCTGTGGTTAATTAGATACAGTTTCCTGAAGGAGAATAAGGGCTTCCTACTGGCCACAACTTAAATAATCGGAAAATTGATATTGAGAATTTAAAAGACAATCAAGTTAAGGCTAAGAAGCTGAAAGCAGAATGTTTTTTTGAAGACATACCATCCAGGAAACACAGTAGTTCTGTTACAATACCAAGTATTTTATAATAAAAAGTTCTAAATGTAACAGAGCTTAAGTATTCCAGGTTTTTACATTAAAAAAAAAAACCCTGTAAACTACTCTGTAATAAACAGAAGGCAATTTTAATTCTAAGCTGGTATACTATAGTCCAATTACACTTATAAGTTCTGTCAAATAATTTCTTAGAATAGTTTTGTTTGTTGTAGGAAATAAAGCCAAGAAGATCATATTTCCTTTGAAAATAACAATATCCAGGGATTAAAAAATTGATTTCAGGGCTTTTTAAATTAAATAATGTGTAAGTATTGGTGTTCTTTTGGACTCAAGCCACACTAATTTGCAGAACTTAAAAGTAGAGGGAGATATAATAGCATATCTTTCAAGAAACAGCAGTGTGCAATCATATTTAATAATATGTTCATCTAATGTTATGCCTATAAGGATTTGGGGATATGTGTAAAACATAAGTGAGTCAGAAGAGAATCTATAGTCTAATAAAAACTCTAACAGGAATTTTTTCTCTTCTATTATTTCCACACGCCCTTACCTTAAGTCTAATTGTCATATTGTAATATCTTAGTTATTTGCACATACTGCTCTTGTGAGTAATACTTGAAAATTATATTTCCCACCTAGCCAGGTAGATTCTTTTATTAAATTAAATTCTGCTTTTTTCCCCTCTTTAGATTCTGTCAATTTCTGATTATGAAGGGAAGGATAATAGTCATAATTCAAAATAATAGCATGACAGGAGTAAATGAGAGGGACTGGGCCAATTCAACTGAAAGATAGTGCTAACTCAAAAATAAGTGAGGAGTACTGAATAAGTCACTTATTTTTGCAGCAGTAATGCTGCAAAAACAAATCATTCCCAAACTCAGTGGCTTAAAACTACAATTATTATCCTCATCACATATCTATGGGGTGGTTGGGAATTACCTTATCTAGACTGACTTGGCTCTATTTGTTCTAAGCTTTAATCAGGGCTGCTCCACATGTCTCTCACCCACCTTAGACCATTAGCTTCCAAGGCATGTTCTTCTTATGGCAAAAAGGCAGGAGTGCAGAAAAGGTCGAATAGAAACTTGATGCTTCCTGAAGCCAGAATTAGAACTGGTATACTATCAAAACTTCCCACATTCTATCAGCCAAAGCAGATCACTTGGCCAACCCCATAAAATGGGACAGGGAAGTATATTTCTCCCATAAGGTTAAGGAAAGACCTGAATATTATGAACAGTCATCTAATCCAACCCAAGCAATTAAGTAATCTAAGGTATTTTCTGTAGCTAGATTTCTCTCTTTGGTTTCACACCCATATATTTCCCTATCCAGCTGTCCCCCCTGGTAACGCAACTTCGCAGTCCTTGACGATTCCAATCTTGCCCACTGGCATGTTTTAAAGACCTTCCTTTTGTAGGTGCAGCCTCACCCAGGCCTTGAGTCAGCATAATGAAGAAGGCAGTATGTTAGTCATTCCATTTCTGTTAAGTCTTGCTGTAGAAAGTATATGTCATTTTGCCTGGGTGAAGACCTACAGGCTTACTGAGCATTGACCTCTTTTTCTCTAAAAAATGTTTGCAGGTGTGTACTAAAACTGCGTAGGTGACTGATGTCAGCCTTCTGTGACCATCTCAAGTGACCTCAAGGAGATATCGAAAACAGGAAGAACCGGAAAAGCAGTTCAGTGGAGGCATGCAAGCAATGCTTTTGAACAATCAGATATGAGAGAAACATAACGTATTAAGATGACCCTTAGGTCTATCACATGTCTATGTGGAAATCAGTAAACCTTAATTTTTACAACTGAACAAATTGTACATTGTGACACCCAAATATTTGGAGAACTGCTTGCAAGCACGTACACTTATTTTCCTTTTTTATGTATATAATCCCTTACAGCTAACAAGCTTCAGAACAGTTCTTCAGAGCAATCTCAGACTCTCTCTGGGCTATACTCCTTAGTAAGACATCAAATGAAGCATTTATTAACCTTCTTTGAGGTTGGCTTTCTATTAGTTGACACACGGAGGCGGGTGGCTTTTAAACTAGGACTCTGTATCAATTTTCTTAAGTGCCAAGAAGGAGGTAACAATAATTTGTCTTAAAAAATGTATTGTGTGGTATTGACATTTTAACTATATTAATTCCAATTCCAATCCATGATCATGGAATATCTTTTCATTTATGTCTTCTTCTTTAATTTCTTTTATCAATGTCTTAGAGTTTTCAGTGTACAGATTGTCCACTTCTTTGGTTAAATTTATTCCTAAGTTTTTTTCTTTTTTTGATGCTATTGTAAATGGGATTGTTTTCTTAATTTCTTTTTTGGATTGTTTGTTATTAGTGTATATAAACACAACTGATTTTTGTATGTTAATTTTATATCTCACAATTACTGAATTCATTTATTAATTCTAATAGTTTTTGTTTTGGAGGAATCGTCAGGTTTTCTTTATATAAGATCATTTCATTTAAAATTAGAGACAACTTAACTTCTTCCTTTCTTATTTGGATGCCTTTTATTTCTTTTTCTTGTCTAATTGCTTGGACCTGAATTTCCAATACTATATTGAATGGAAGTGATAAGAGAGGATCTTTGTCTTGTTCCTGATCTTAGAGGAAAAGTTTCCAGCTTTTTACCATTGAGTATGATGTTAGCTATTTGTCTGTGATATATAGCCTTTATTATGTTGGGATACATTCCTTCTATACTTAATTTGTTGAGAGTTTTTGTCAGGAATGAATGTTGAATTTTGTCAAGTGCTTTTTCTGCATCCATTGAGATGATGAGATGATATGATTTTCATCCTTCATTTTCTTAATGTAGTTTATCACCTTTATTGATTTGCATTTGTTGAAACATTCTTGCATCCCAAGGATAAATCACTGTTGATTATGGTATAATGATCCTTTTAATGTGCTATTGGATTCAGTTTGTTAGTATTTTGTTGAGGCTTTTTGCTTCTATGTTCATCAGGGAAACTGATATCAATAGGCTGAAAAAAATAAAAATACATATTTCTATGCACCAAGATGACACTTACAAAACTGAAAATCAATGAAAACTAAAGACTCCATTATTAATACAATGACAAGGAAAGATACCATTTTCATTCATTTAATTGCTAAATATAATAAGAATCTAGCTTGTTCTAGGTATTTTTCTAACTTCTAGGTTTCAGAGGCTGAGAAAGAAATATTTGGACAAAATTTGGATCTTCAATCTGAGAACAACTGGAAAAACAAATGATAGTGTCATTAAGAAAATACTTATTTGTTTTGGTTTTCAACTCTAACACACTTTGATCTGCAGCAAGCTATATATTATTCCATACCCAAATTTACAAAATCAAAGTGCAGATTTTAAAAAATAATACCTACCAAAAACATCAGTCAAACCCATGCTCTTTTTTATTTTATTTATTTATTTTTTTAAGATTTTATTTATTTGACAGAGAGAGACACAGCGAGAGAGGGAACAGAAGCAGGGGGAGTGGGAGAGGAAGAAGCAGGCTTCCCGCCAAGAGAGCCTGATGTGGGACTCGATCCCAGGACCCTGGGATCATGACCTGAGCCGAAGGCAGATGCTTAACAACTGAGCCACCCAGGCGCCCCCCATGCTCTTTTTTAAAACCTTATCTTTGAATATTGGGAATTCATTTAATTATTTAAATTGATAAAATGATAATGAATTGATAAAAATGATAAAATGATAAAAATTGATAATTTAGAATATTGGTGTTTCACAATATGCTCAGTACATATTTGAAGTGCCTATGATACTGAATCTTAGATAATTTTTTAAAAAATTTTTAAAGGTTTCATTTATTTATTTGTCAGAGAGAGAAAGAGAGAGAGAGATTATGCACAAGCAGGGAGAGCAGCAGAGGAAGAAACAGGCTTCCCGCAGAGCAGGGAGCCCGATGCAGGGCTCTTTACCAGGACCCTGGGATCATGACCTGAGCCGAAGGCAGACACTTAACCGACTGAGCCACCCAGGTGTCCCGAATCTTAGATAAATCATTATTCTTGAAATTTTAGAGTCAAAAGTTATCTCTAATTACTTTAGAAATAACTGAATTCAAAAGTACAACCAATTGTGTTTTACAGAAAGATGTATACTGTTTAGATAAAATATATATATAACAATAAACTTTATTCCCTGTTCCGTGGTAAAGCTTGAGTACATTTTCCCCATCATCTCTGAGGACACTACTATACTCCAGGGTATTAAATTGGAAAAGTAGGTCCATGTACACAAAAATATGGTCAGAGAACAATAAGTCCATGACTACTAGTACTACTCTTTATTCTCAAAAGAATGGTCATTTCAGGGCCCCTGCGTGGTTCAGTCATTGAGCATCTGTCTTCGGCTCAGGTCATGATCCCAGGGTCCTGGGATGGAGCCCCACATCGGGCTCCCTGCTCAGCAGGAAGCCTGCTTCTCTCTCACCCACTCCCCCCGCTTGTGTTCCCTCTCTCGCTGTGTCTCTCTCTGTCTAATAAATAAATAAAATCTTTAAAAAAAAGAAAAAAAGAATGGTCATTTCATGGGATAATAATAACTTGTATTTTGTCAATAACTGGATACATTTAACAGTTGCTTAGTTTGTGGTTTGAAAAATGTTGGCTCATGCAATTAAAAAGAATAATTAGCTGCAGCATCAAAAGTAGCAATTTTATTTTGTAGTACTTTTTCTAAAGAAATGATGTTATAAATATACTGCTTTTAAAGTGGTAGTGCAATCTAATCTTAAAGAAAGCGGGACCATCCATTATTTCCATCAGGTATGCTCTGGCTTTTAAAGAGAGATTTTGGGATGTCTGGGTGGCTCAGTCAGTCGGCTCCGGTCACGATCCCAGGGTTCTGAGATCAAGTCCCGCATTGGGCTCCCTGCTCAGCTCCCTGCTCCCTCTGCCTGCCACTCCCCCTGCTTTACTCTCTCTCTCTGAGACAAGTCTTCTCCTATTCGCTAGTGATTCCTTGTAATTAGGATACTGTTATGGCTGGACCTCAAACAAAAAGGGCTTCTTGATGGTTTCATCCCTCATAGTCTTTTATCCTGGAAGCCACCCCTACTGACAATACAATTGCAAACAAAGGCTTTAACCAAGCATACAACAGCTCTCCTGGTAAAAACAGCCTCAGAGCTCACTATGGGACTTCCAGGACTTACGTTAGGACTGCAATATAAACTAAGCAAAACAGTTTGCTTGCTCAGCAGGACTCTGAATGATACTTCCCAGGCATTAATGCACTCAGCCAAGAAATAAATGCAGAGAAGGACTTCTCGAGAACCACTATTGATTCTCTACCATTGCTACACCGTTCCTCATGTGTTGTTTCAACAATACAGTTAACTCCTGCAAGGTGTCCCAGTTAATAGGGGACATTTATGATCAATTAAATAAGATCAAGATATGCACTGATCTCTTTGACAAAATTGGTATTTGGGGATCTTACCTAAAGGATGTGATCATAATTTTGGGCCTAATACTTGTTTTATGATCATCCTTTTGCATGTGCTGATGCATGTACCGTTTGCTGCCCATCGCAACCCCCTGGAGCCATACCACAAGCCCCTGGACCGACCCCTGGATAGATTCTAACTGCCACACAGCCCATGGCTCCATTTCAGCAGGAAGCAGCCAGAATGGTCATCATCCCATTCCGTAATGGCAGTTAGGGTTACTATTCCAGGGGGAGAAATGAGTAAGGGGTAGATAGGGAGAGATAGGTAGGGATTATGTGATCAGTCTCACAGAAATCCCCAAAATGTGGAGGTGTGGGGAAACCAGAGATAAGGGGACAAACCGGACCACCCTCCCCTAGGCGTGTGGAGTGGGTCATGTGGGGTGGGTGTCTTTATGATAACCACATGTGAAATGATAATCACATGTGACCAACAAAGAATAACCAGACCCTAAAAAGAAAGTAAGCCATTAAAGGTGTTATCACTAGAGATGCTAAAAGGATTTAAGTTCCCTGGTTAGCCTCCTATAAAAGACCAACACTAAAGGCCCTCGTTGGCAACCCTATCACTCTTGAGAGCTTTTTCTGTACCTTCACTTAATAAACTTCTATCACTTCACTCACAAATAAATAAATAAATAAATAAAGTGGTAGCGCAAGAATATGCTAACCTCACCATTTTTAATTAATAAAAATGTATTATTTCATAATAATATTAAGTTGAAAGAAAAAGTAAAATGTACTTTTAATACATCACACCTTTAAAAACTAGAGTTCTGGCAGAAAAATTTTTTTCTCTTTCATAGAAACATTTATTAGAATTAGAGACTGAATGAAAAGCAAGCTAAATAAATAGATTTGGTGAAGCGTTTTACCATTAAAAAATTTACTCGAAAATTTTTAAAATTTTAATTTTGTAGTTAAAAATTGATTAGGAAGATCGCTAATTTACATAAAAACTGGCTCATTATCATACCAGCTGCTGAAAAATTTGTGAAACAAGTTTCATGTTGCCAAGCAGAACTGCAGGCTGTCTTAGATGTAAAAATATCTGCAGGCATGAAAGATGTTCTGTGCAATTAGAGTAGAAGTACAGATCCAAATTTCTGAGGATTTCTCTTATGCATGATTTTCATTCTCAGTGAAGATAAGAAGTTATAAGGAAAGGTCACCTGAAAAATGTGCACATCCTGCAACTAAATTGACCTATTATCAGATGAAAGTATTATTATAGACAAAGGATCATATAAGCTTAATATAAGAATCATATAAGCTTTATGAATTGGCTTGTTACCAGGTGTAAATGTGCATTAAACACTTTTCATGATAAACTGGAATCAATGGGTGTTTCATACTTTATTTTGAAGTCTTTATATGCTTTATTTCTGAGAGAATTGAGAATTTTGAAACATCTCCATGTGGCTCCACTTGAATTATTTTCCACTAGATAGTAAAATAGTCAAAGATGAAAGCATCTTTATCTACAAAACTCAGATTTTTTTTTTTGCTTTCAAATCTTCACACACACACATACAGAAACTTACACACACACATACACACACACACATACACCCCTACTACACAAGAATGCTGCTAAATAGCTTTGTGATTTGCATAATGTTTTATCCATTCTGTGAAGGCTACTAAAGGTGACTTTTTAGAAGAAAAAAATTACAAAATTATCGAATGAACTCACATTTTGAAAGAGCGGATGCTTCAAAAGTATTTTTAAACTGAATTACTTGTGCTACGTGAAGTTCTACAAAAACTTGTCATTAATCATTTTGTCCCATGCCCTAACTATAAACTATCATTTATAGTTATTAATGTTGTGCTTATTTTTTTAACAAATAAAACTGGTTTCAATCACATTGAAAATTAAAATGAATGTAAAAGTATACGTAGGCCAAGCTTATGTAGGCAAAGTGTTGTTATCACAATAATGCAAGCAAGATTTCTTTGCTTTTCTATTAATTAGACATGTTATGTCAAATGTACTTTCTGCATAATTCCTTATATCCTTCAAATTCTTGGATTAGTTACCTTCACTAATATTATGGGCTTTAGATCAAAATAACAAAAAAGAAAAATTAGGTTAACACAATTAAATTAATTTTCATCTTATAAATCCAAAGTATACTTTGTATTGAATATATTTTTTTCCTTTAGGACAATGTGTATTCCCCTAGATCCAGGTTAAAATGTGTATTGCCCTATAAAAACAGGATACATATTTTCAATTCGTTGTCAGATTTGAAAGCGATACTATATTATTTGTCTTGTTATGCAGCTTACGTTATGGAAGTTATTGGACATTTCTGTTCATTTTGTACTAAAGAATAACATAACTTTAAAGCAGTAAATACCAAAGATAATTACATTTATTGCACTAACTTTCATATCTTTATGAAAAGAGCTATATCCAAGTATATTGTATTAACTGTTACCAGGAATATCTCATTAACATAAATATACATCTCTTTCATGGGGAAAATTTGGACTTAAACTAATATTTTACTCTTTTCTCCTTTTTTTTCATGCTTCTCTTTCACTGGTAGTGTCTCTTTCTTGATTGCATATTTGTGTCAAGAATACAAAGAATATTGGGCGCCTGGGTGGCTCAGTTGGTTAAGCGACTGCCTTCGGCTCAGGTCATGATCCTGGAGTCCCGGGATCGAGTCCCGCATCGGGCTCCCTGCTCAGCAGGGAGTCTGCTTCTCCCTCTTCCCGCTCCCCCCTCTTGTGCTCTCTCTCTCTCTCACTCTCTCTCTCAAATAAATAAATAAAATCTTTAAAAAAAAAAAAATAAGAATACAAAGAATATTAAATTCTGTCACCAGAAGAATATTATAATTGATGAAAAGATTAAGTGAATTAACATTTGTAATCATAATATTTTATTAAAATAATGAGTATTGCCATAAAACATATCCTTAGATCTCACATAATTTTTTCTAGTCACAGAAGACTTAATAAGCAAGACAACTACACAAAACTGGAAATTTTCGGAAAGCTTTCTCAAATATTCATTTAAGAAACCTAATCCATTGGGGCGCCTGGGTGGCTCAGTCGTTAAGCTTCTGCCTTCGGCTCAGGTCATGATCCCAGGGTCCTGGGATCGAGTCCCACATCAGGCTCCCTGCTCGGTGGGAAGCCCGCTTCTCCCTCTCCCACTCCCCCTGCTTGTGTTCCCTCTCTCGCTGTGTCTCTCTCTGTCAAATAAATAAATAAAATCTTAAAAAAAAAAAAAAGAAAGAAACCTAATCCAAGAATATTTACTGAGTGCTTTATACAGTTAAGGCAGAGTGATACTTCAAATTTATATCACCTACTCAAGCAACTCACCATCCACATGTGAGATAATACAAATACACTTGAAAGAAACAGTAAATGCAACATTTTGAGGGAATATTTTAGCATTACATGACCATTTTAAGACTTTGATCACTTGCTGAGTTTATACAAGAACAAATTAAACCAATTAAATCAAGTTAAAATAGTAATAAACCTTCCAAATATTTCCAGAAACTGTCTTCTTCTATCTTCTATCCTTCCGTCTTCCTGGTGTGAACCACCATCTATCTCTCACCTATACTACTCCAATCGCCTTCCAACTGATTGACCTAATCTTGCCCTGTCCCTCTACACTTCATTTCTAATAGCAGCCAAAATAATACTTTGAAATATAAGTCTTAACCTATCACTCCCATTCTTAAAAATCTGCAGTGGATCCCCATTTCATTCAGAGTAGAGTCAAATTCTGATAAAATGGAATTTTAGGTCTTCCATGATCTGCTCGCCCTGAACACCTTGCATGAGCTTATGGGCAATTCTCCTGTTCATCCCCTTTGCTCACCCAGGATCTGCCACGTTGGCTTCCTTCCTGTTCTCAAACACCCTAGGCATGTTCCACCCTTAGCATGGACTTTACAGAGGCTACTCCCTGTACTTGGAACACTTTCACTCCAAATATCTGCAAGCCAATGTCCTCATCTCCAACTCTGTTCAAGTATCTTTGATCATCCTCTTTTAAGTTTCATTCCACCACTCAGCCCTGGCACTCTCAGTTCTCCCTACCCTGTTCTAATTATTCTTTTTCCATAGCATTTATTGTGTTCTAGTTAACTGTAATTATTTCTTTGTTATGTTTATTGTACTTTTCTTTAAGCCCACGAAGGTAAGATTCTTTTTATTTGCAGCTGATAGATCTCAAGTACATAAAGCAATGCAGGATTCACAGTGGGCACTTAATAAAAATGTGTGATGTAAATAATCAAAGACTACATAAACAAATAGGAAGTACTAGGGTTTATTTCCCCCTATAAACATCAATTTCTATTAAAATGGAAGCTATTTATATTGTGTTTGGATTTTGTTTATTTTTTGAATTATTTTTTCATTTCCAATTATAAACTTTTTCTAGAAAGACTAAAACACTTTCACCAATGCATGTAGAAAGAGCAAGAGATAATAGAAAAATTATCAATGAGCTTCTCTTCATTATTATTGATCAAATATAGAAGTTCAAAGTTATAGTCTAATTATTTTACTATTTACTATTCAAAAAGAAATATCTCTTGTGATGCTACATTAGATAAATTATTGGTTTGATTTTCCAACAGACACAGATCAAAGGCTGGCCTTTGGACCACTTTCAGAGAGTAGACACCTTATGTAAGTTTATGGAAAGAAAAGACTGAATAGCTTCTCCCCTTTGATGAAAACAGACCTCTGCATACCTGTTTTATCTCCACTCCCCTTTCATTGGTGCTGGCACTTTGGTTTCTTCCCTGTAAGGATATACATCATGGGTATATGCTTAAGGATATAAGCTAAATTATGCAAAATTCATCCTTATGTTAACTGAAGCTCTATTTTTTTTCTCTTCTACCAAAAAAAAAAAAAAAAAGCATATTGGAATGCCAGTGTTGTAAATAACTTTATATCTAATCTCATTTATTTTCATAAAAATATTTTTATTTGCAAATGTGGTTTCTTTGACTACCTGTATATACAAGGTGGGGATGGAGACTAGGTGGCAAAGCAGCAGAGAGTTTTGACACTGAATGAAGAATCACTACTTGGTAAAATTCTGAGCATGCTTTTCAGAAGAACGAAGCTAGGTGTTGGATAGAACTTCTACATACTGGCAGTTGACTAGATCTTTGACTGATTCATTCATTCATTTATTTATTCAACAGTTACTGAATTTCATGACTCAATATATTGTTTAACAGGGTAAATATAAGACTTGGTCTTTGCTTAAAAAGAGGAAAAAATATCAGCAACTATTAGGAGAGGAAGAGATAAAAGCAAAATTAGAGTATAATATACTAATTTCCCAAATATAAGCAAAACTTCCATAGAAGAAATAGAATGAAAATTTCTCCCTTCTGGAACTGAAGGGCCAATGTTCACTAAAGTTTAGCTCGATCGGTGCCATATTCTGAGCATTTTATGATTTTGATTTTGTGATAACTTCTTTGCCTTAAAATTACATAAGAATATGCCTTTGTAAACCACATCTTCCATTCTGATATCAATGTGGCATTTCTGGAATAGACATCTAAGTATATCTGTGCTTAAAACCCTCCAATGCCTCTCCTCCTACCAGTGACTACAAGTCCTTTCCTAATTCAAGCCTTAACCTTTACCTCTCATATTCCTCCACCACATCCTCCTTTTCTAAAATCATCCATCTCACCTTTCCAAGGACTGTGCTCATTTTTGGTTCAACAACATGGAAACCCTTATAGCTTCCTCCAAACAAACAAACAAACCAAAACATGCTTTTTCATGCTTCTGAATCTTTGCTTCTGATGTTTTCCTTGCCTAGAATATAACTGCAACTTTTCCCCCCTAATAAACTCTGCTTATCCTTTAAAACTTTCTTATGTCTACATGTTATGAAGCCTTCTCTGAGGCCACAGAGTCCACTCATTTCTACTTGCACCCCTGGAATTGCATTTAAAAGTATTTCTTTCACATTCATCATAACATATTTAAGTGTTTATTGATTTCCCTCTGTCTCTACCTGGCTGGAGCACCTTGAGAATATAATACACAACATTCATTTGTATTTCTATTATCTCTCACAACATTGTTATATACTAGCTGATCAATAAATACCAATTAATTAAAATAAGCTTAATTTGACCATCTCATAAATTGTTGTTTGTGCCAATGGAAATGTTTTATAAGCATCTACATTTACATTTACCTCTCAAGAAGAACTAGTTTGCCAAATCTCCTGACCTAAATAATTCATGATTTTATGTTAGACTCATAGAAAAAAACTACATTAGTACATTAAGGTTGCTGTTTTAAGCAGGAGGTATATCTTAGAAAATGTGATCTCAGTGTAACTAACTTATTTTTCAAGATTACAACCTTGAAATAGGCTGTAGACAGCTAACTCTCTTTTATTGTATCTTCATCTGGAACCACTTTTCAAAACTATCAACATTTATCTAACTTTCCTTCACAACTCCAAGTCAGGAAACTATGTATCTTTGTTTCCAAGTGAAGTAGTTACTAAGTACTCCATGAAATACTTACAGTTTCCAAATGGTGGAGTACTCAATCCTGGCAAAGAAAATGTGTTACCTCAAATCTTTCTATCATAAGAAAGTGAGATTGACACCCGAATTGCCTAGATTCTTATTATTTCCGGTGGAAAGAGAAATATAAAAAATATTTAAAAACCCAGTGATATTACAATAAGAGTCGATCCTAGTGCTCTTTGTGTATTGACTTATTTCAGTGCATCACATTTTTGTTATCTTACAGGCAACACATTGGTCCATTGGTCCACGTTTATGTATCTTGACCTCTTGAGAAATGATCCCATACTTGTTGCCTGACAATATTTCAACCATTTCTTACTGTTAAAGTAATTCATCTGCCACTGAGAAGTGGTTTTATGTTCATCATATCATATCAGCAAAATAATATGATTAAATTAGAATGTGTATTTCTAGGCCAGACGGTTTCTCTAGCTATTGTAGTGATTTGTCTGTGGGTGGAAAGGTGGGGGCAGGTGGAGATAAGTTTAAGGGAAGAATTCCTTAATGTCTCATATTTTAAAATTTTGGCAAAAAATCTTAATATTCCTAAATTACAGACTAATTTTAATACAAATAATAAAGTTAGTTTAGAATACAAGTGACATACAAAATCTAAAGCTGAATGATAATATCAGCCAGAGGAGTTAATGGAGGAGTTAGGTCTAGAAAAAACCTTAAGAGGAAATTTATTCTACACTGGTTTAGTTTGGAAACTATGAAATTGGTAGCAATTATGACTTCAACCTACTTTTAATTGACTGGAGGACATACATGATGATAATTAAGGTACAGCAAACATCAGCACATCTTTTTACCCTTAAAAGTAGTCACCTTCGTTTTTGGAATTGAAAGCAATGTTTTGTGATGGGTGGATGTGTGGCTGGAGATGAAAACAGAAGACTGTGTTGTTAAAAGAGTCAGTTTCACTGATCAATGTAATAGTACTAAACAGCATCTGGATTCTGTGATTTTGTTTCCTTTCTTGTGTTAATATCATGATTTCTAAAATCTGCGTTTGCGTCTGTAATTCTCATCACCCACCACCTAATTTCAAAAGGAATCTCTGCAAATTCTGTGTTCCTCACCTTGTATTCTAAACCCAGATGCTAGACTAATTTTACAATCCCATTCCCAACAATATTACTGCCTAAAACTGGACACTGAATATGATTTTATACACAGATATTTGTAGATAAGATTAAAAGAGGAGGTTAGCAACATAGAGATGTTATTTATCTGGGCAATACAATCGTAAAAGATTGGCATTATGAAATCCAGCTTTGTTACCAGCCCTTAAGTGAATATTGGAAAATGTGCAGGTCTTCCCACATACCCAACATAATTCTCCAGAAATGTTTCTGCACATACATAGATGTCATTCTGGTAGGGATATGTGTTGTCCATTAGAAATTAAAGCCTGTAAATGATGTTTGGTGGAAACTAATTAGGTAATTGATGATTACCCAGGGGCAGGGGATGGGACAAAAAAATTGCTACAAATGTGTTACCAAGTTCAGGACCCTTGAAAAGGATGGATTTGTTAATAATACTGCCTAGTGCTTTTTGCCACAATTATTTGTAGCCAAGCTTTCCAAGCATAGTTAAATGGCCCACTGTTGGCACCTTAAACCAGTGTTGTATTTTTTCAGCAGCCAAATGTGTTGGGTCTATGCACAGATGTTGGCAGTAACCAGAGGCATTGGAAACAGTGAATACATAATATCCTTCCTGATACAACCTCAAAAGATTGACAAATATAGTTGTAGTTTTCACTTTGAAAATTAAACCATTCATGGGGCGCCTGGGTGGCTCAGTCGTTAAGCATCTGCCTTCGGCTCAGGTCATGATCCCAGCGTCCTGGGATCGAGCCCCGCATCGGGCTCCCTGCTCGGCGGGAAGCCTGCTTCTCCCTCTGCCACTCCCCCTGCTTGTGTTCCCTCTCTCGCTGTGTCTCTCTCTTCAAATGGATAAATAAAAATCTTTAAAAAAAAAAAAAAAAAAAAAAATGAAAATTAAACCATTCTTTAATAAGTTTAAAAGTCCATTGCTAAGGATGTCAATGCTATTAGAATACTTTGTATAATCAAAAATTACAAATGAGCAAATGATCAAACATAAAACCAAATGAAATGATTTTATCCATACAGTGATTTTCCAGGTTCATACCATATATTATATTGTATTTTACATTCAGAGTGACTGACCACATGAAGAAGTAAAAAATATTACTGCAATGAAGTTAATGTAGATTTAAAATGGAGCAATGTTGTGTTTGTCATATTGTACTGATACTTTTTTTAATTTTATAAATGTCTTTTCTTTTGATTTTAATTAAGTTATAACCCAACCCACCAAATCTGGTACACATTTCTTTTAAAATACAAATCACGCTTCCAGGAAAATTTGTACAAGTTCAAAAAGTTCAATCAAAATTTGAAAAGATTAAGAAAGCCATAGTTAAGTAAAATGAGTTTAATATCCATATCCTATTATAAGGCGCTTATGTGAAACAAAATTAAGATTTCTAAATGAATTGAAATGTTCAAACTTTTTATGGTATGGTTTTCTTTCTTCCAAGACATGCCTCCTTTTCCCAGCTTAGTATATCTTAATATTGCAAAGTAAACATTTATGTAATAGAAATGTATTTCTTTCTTTACCTGTTTAGCTCATATTTATTCATTCCCTTCTATATGCCCTCTATTGAATTGTTTTTAAGGAATGCAGTATATATAGTGGATATCTGATTTTTTTTGTCTCTAGTTAGCATAAATTCCTTTGAGAAAAATGTTCATTTCTTACACCACAAGATTCTGGTAAAGTGGCCCATTAAGGAGCCCTACCTCTCCCATTACAGAAGTGAGCACATGATCTAGGCCAACAACAAAACAAAATTATTTCATTCCTCTAGCCAATTGGTGTTCTTTTTAGAGTTTGATATAGGTGTTGAGAGAGAGAGAGAGATGCTCTCTTTTTCTCTCTTTTTCTAGGAATATAAGCTTCATAGATGTAAACTCGAAGGTGCTGATAGCTGAGAGAGGCTTCCTGGCCACGAAGTCTACACAGAGGTAAGCTTACACAAGATGTCTATTTCTGAATGAGCAGAAGAATCATAGAATTAGTCAAATTTAAACATGATCTCGAGCAATAAATAGGATATCAGTAGTTATAGATGAATAAGAATGATATTTCAGGCCTGAGGCCTCCACAGACACATGGGAAGAAGTAATCAAGTTTCTTCCCTCCTTCCTTCCTTCCTTCCTCTTTCCTGCCTTCCTTCTTTTCTTCTCTCTCTTTTTTCTTTCTTCCCTTTCTCCACCCCTCCATTAGTGCCCTCCCCCACTTTTCTTCATCCCTTAAGCATTTTGGAGAGAACTATAAACCATAATGGATATCGAGAACAAAAAAATTAAATTAGAGTCCCTAACCTCTAGGTCTGTAGGATCCAAATGTAACACCTTTATGATTCTTTGATGGAAGTGAAAATGATCTGTGCAAATCACCTTTTTTTCTGTCCCACTTACAATTCTGATAATAGAGCAATTCTAGAAATATATATGTTTTTAAAAGAATACATTTTGTGGAAAGAGGTTTTAAATCCTTGAGATATGTCAAGAGACCATGATTTAGAAATTAACCTATTTAGAACAGGATAATTTAGATAAAAAGCAGAAGATAAATGAGTTGCTTTTCACATGAAATGTGTAGATTTCTTCAAAATTCTATAATACAATCAATGAATGTTAAGTTTTTCTGACTCTACCTATGCCACATGATATGCATATTGAAAATAATGGTTTCAGAAACTTAAAGAATGTGTTGCCAAGGATTTTTAATGACTTAAATAATTACCAGATGAAACTTGTGAGTATAAAATCAAATAGAAAGACATTTTGATTCCCAAAAGTGGATAATTTGATGAAAAAGGGAGAGAAGGAGAGAGGGATAATATATAAATAAATTTTAAAATCACCACACACACACACACACACACTCTCACACACACACAGTGGAAATGTTTCTACATTTCACCTTAGTGTGACAAAATTTCAATTTCAATTAATTTTAACAATTCTGAGAAATT
The DNA here is from genome assembly GCF_964656455.1 of Halichoerus grypus. Taxonomy (NCBI): domain Eukaryota; kingdom Metazoa; phylum Chordata; class Mammalia; order Carnivora; family Phocidae; genus Halichoerus; species Halichoerus grypus. The sequence continues at coordinate 145,280,528 of NC_135717.1, forward strand.
AAATTAACTCTTTCTTTAAAGATTGTGTTTATTTATTTGAGATAGAGAGAGAGAGAGAGTGCACAGAGGGAGAGGGAAAAGCAGACTCCCCGCTGAGCAGAGAGCCTGACATGTGGCTTGAGCCCAGGACCCTGAGATCATGACCTGAGCTGAAGGCAGACAACCAACTGAGTCACCCAGACATCCTTTAAATTAATTCTTTAAAACAAGATTTCTTCAAAATAGTGAAATCTTTTTTACATTGCCAACTATGAAATTGCTTGCATTTTATTGTCAGAAAATGCAGCTGATAGATCATTAAAAATGTTAATTTCATAATTCTTTATGGTAAAATGGAGAATGAAATTTAGATATTCAAAGTTATTTCTATTCAATATGCTTTAGTTTATTGTTTCCCCAATTTGACACTGGGTTATGGCCAAAAGTAATTTTTTTCTATTATAAAGTGTACTCTTAAAATATGCATTTCATAATTTTGCCTCTATTAAAACTGAAAAAAAATTCCACATAAATTACTATAATTACTTGTTACCTAAATTAAGCAAGGACAATAAAGTGAAAACTTTGCAATTATCCATTCCATTTAACATGGAATTTACGCAATATTATTTTAACAAATGTTTGCTTCACACTGTCTGTTGAGGCATACAGTAAAGCAATTTTTGTCAGGTTTGAACTGAGGTGTTTTTATAAAAATTTAAGATAAAAATGATGTTTGGCTAGAGTAGAAATAGGCATTGTTCCATTATTTAATGCAGTGCCCATAATCATACATATAGGTAATACCCAAATCATAAACATAATTTTTCCAAAACTTCACTTGTGAGAAGATATTTTCCAGAAAGGAAAACAGTGGTGACTTTTCTAAATAACCCCACAAATGTTTATTTCATCCACAAATCAGATGTCCTAGAACACACATATACTATATACTATATTAATTTCTGTGTGTAAGGCTACTCAGAGAATGTAAGATTATAAAATGAAAATTTAAGAACAAGGCAATTGAACAAGATGTAATAGGAATTACTGATGAGAAAGAAATGGAAAGAAGCATTTTATTTGGATTATGTTTTCAAACATTTCTCTGGGTAAATACATACTATTAAAGCAAGGAATTTTTTTAAAGATTTATTTATTTATTTAGAGAGAGAATGTGCACCTGCAAGAGCAGGGTTGGGGGGAGGAGGGAGAGAGAATCCTCAAGCAGACTCCCAGTTGAGTGTAGAGCCAGATGTGGGGCTCCATCCCAGGACCCTGAGATCATGACCTAGATGAAATTAAGAGTATGCCGCTTAACTGACTGAGCCACCCAGGTGCCCCTAAAGCAAGGATTTTTTTTTTTTTACAGCAATATTACTGTATTGAATATTGTGGTTACCTCCAATTATCCATAACTTTCTTTCCAAAATGTTAGCCCTGTGGTTTGTAAGATTAATCTCAGTTCCAGTTCTGTGCTCTGATTAGTCTAAGCCACTCCTCAATGCTGCCAGCACATTAGAGTAAGCAGGAAGGTCTCTTACAACTCTGATGCTAGAGGTTTACTTCATTGGCCTCCAATTAGTACTTTTTGCTTATCAGGTCATTCTACTGTGTAGCCGTAATTGAGGATCACTGGTCTGAGTTAATCACAATACTACATAAATCTAACCAGTGAGTGTTTTAGGAATCAGGATTGGTTCAGATCTGGATATGATTTTTAGTTTCTAGTTAGATTGTGGCCCATACTCTCTCTGGGCAAGTCAGAGACTAGATGCCCCCAGACAGATGAAAGCTGTAATGCACGGCCCATGGGTGAGGCTTAATGTCTGTAGTCATTAGACGTAACCTGTATAAGACACAGCAAGATGGCTGAATGGGTACATTTTTAGAAAATAAGTCTGAAATTCACATTTTAGATCCAAATGACATGGTTTATTAGAGCCAATTTTGGCAACTCTGTAAATTCAGTATTTGAGAACGTCAGGGTGAATTGGTTAAGGATAACTGGGTAGGCCCACCCTCAGGACTTCCCACAATCTGGAAGGATAGTATTATTGCCAACAACATGACCAGGCATGACCAGGAAAACGAGAAGACATCACTAATTACTACCTCAGCTGATATCTCTCCTTAGTACAGGTATTCTTCCTCAGTGAATTGACTCACCTGACAGAGAGGTGATGCAGAAGGAATGCTTACACATGACATGACCTTTTCCATCCTAGGGAGAATTAGAGGAATAAGGTAGATTTTAAAACATCATCTTACTTAGATGGAAGACCAAATAGAGTAGCCCTCATTTGTGATGGGACAATATAAATCTTAAGGTTTCTTCCCCTTGTCTTATTAATAGGGTTTTGTTTGTTTGTTTGTTTGTTTGTTTGTTTTTCAGGAAGCTACCAGACAGGTCAACTTGCAACTGTTCTCAGGGGATGAGAGGTTTGAGGTGCCCCAAACCTGGTCTGCAAACTTCCACTTTGTCAAGCTATTGGTTTTAACAGCTATCATAGTTGGGAAACTGCTGGTTTTCAAGGCTACCATAGAGTTGGGAAAGGGCAAGTTAAAATGCTTTAAAGCTCACTGTTTTTAATCAAGATTCTGTCATTTCTCCTCTGATTACTGCAAGCCTTTGGTTAATTTCTGAAGTTCTGAAAAAGTGATTTTTAATAATTATTAATAGTTTTCTCATAGCTCTTATGGAGAAATGGATTTTTATTGTCTTTATTGCACCATCCCAGAAATTCTATATTCCCCCCATTTTGAAGGACTGTTTTCTATTCCGTTTATCTAGTTTATCTCCAGTGGAAGTTGGATGTAAACATAGATGCTATATCCTTACTCTAGATGGTCTGAGCCTTTCCTGTGGTCATAATTAGGTCAAGATGGAAAGTCTTTGTATAGCTTCTGGGGTCAATTATAAAGAAAATTTCAGTGATCATGGCACTAAGTGTGCTGGACTAGACATAATTTTAGATTGCATTGACACATGATTAATTTCTTGGTTTTCTTTTTTGATGTTTGGGGGAAGGAGGAACTGAGATAAGTGGGGAATACTATCTGTCAGAGTACATATATAAATAAAAATTCTAAATGAGAGGATGCGGAACTCTAGAGATAATGAATAAAATAAAACCCCAAATGATGTCATCAGTGCTCCATTTCTTCCTGGAGCTTATTAGGAAGAGCATGGAATTTTGTGGGGGGAGGAAGCCACTCTGCAGCAACCATCTCGCACGAATGGTCAGAGTATACCTACTGATGAACAAAAATGATATCAAGAAATCATACAGCAGTAGTAACATAAAGGCAAGGAAGGAAGTTATAATCAGAAAGGAATAAAAGCTCTTCCCAGGGGAATCCTGATATTTGGACTAAAATAAATGATAATAATCCTATATATTAACCAAAGTAATTAATGCCAGTTTCTGCAACAGACCACCCCCAAATTTTAGAGGCCTCCCACAAAAGGTTTATTCCTCATTCACATCATATTCCAGGGTGGCTCAGATGACTCTTCTACAAGAACTTTGTTCTAACTAATGACTGAACAATCCAGATTGTTTCCATCTTGCAACTCCACTTTCTTCAAATTGTTTCCAGCTACAGACAGGAATAAAAAAACAAAATGAAGAGACCTACACACTCTCAGCCGCCTTAAAGCAGAGTGACCCATATCTTCACACAGTGAGAGAGGGAACACAAGCAGGGGGAGTGGGAGAGGGAGAAGCAGTCTTCCCGCTGAGCAGGGAGCCTGAAGTGGGGCTTGATCCCAGGACCCTGGGATCTTGACCTGATCTGAAGGCAGATGCTTAACGACTGAGCCACCCAGGCGCCCCTCCAATTTTACTCTATAAGAAAAGTTATAGGAAATTAGATATCATTTTAAAGTAAGGATGAAAAGAAAGAACAATTTTAGGCATTTGATCATGTCCCTTATAACATTTTTTATCTTCCTCTCAACTGCTACTTGCCTAAATCTACACTTTGCACATAAGTTTACTCTTCTTTACTCTCTTAAATCTAATGAGGGATTTATATTCACATAAATCTGTGCTACAATCACTGAGATTCAGGCTTATTCATAGGCTGTATATAATACTACAGGAATAAGTTATTTCAATAGACGTTAACTCTTTATGCTGGATAGATTCTGGAGACTCCAGTGAATCTCAGTTTCAGAGCTCCACTAAGAAAGGTTATTTGATTTGAGCTTAATTTGTTATCTATATAAATCTAGCTTGTAAGCCTTAAAAGAGCAGGGATAGTGCCTCTTTTTACATTAAAAAAAAATCTGTTTAGATCACAGGAAAAACACTTAACATGATATCTACCCTCTTAGAAAATTTAAGTACCAACACAGGACTGTTAACTATGCACAACAATGTTGTACAGCATATCTCTAGAACTTACTCAGCTTACATAAGTTTATAACCTTTAAACAACTCGTCGCTTTGCCCTTCTCCTGGCTCCTAGCAAACATTATTATTTTTTTTTTTTTAAAAATGAGTTTGACTACTCTAGACACCTCACACAAATGGAATCACACAGGATTTGTCCTTCTGTGACTGGCTTATTTCACGTAGCATAATGTTCTCTAGATTCATTCGTCTTGTCGCATGTGTCAAAATTTTCTTCTTTTTCCGGAATAGTACCTCTTTCCCTTGCTCTAAAGTTTCTTATGCCTAACACAATGCCTGGCATGCAAAATTCATTCTGTAAATACTTGTTGAACAAATTAATTTATTCTAGGTTTAATATGAATTCCATAATCAGCTCTACTATTTTTGTCATTGTTCGCTTTTTAATCTCACTAATTAACTAAAGGTACATATTTTCCTTTTTCTAACTCCAGATTTCCTTTGTCTCTTCGAATCTGACTGACAGTTGCTATCTGTCTCTATAATGTCATGATCACGAACCACAAATATTCTGTATGATAGAACAGTAGCTCACATGCACACCCCATTTACTATCCATAGGCACTGAACTTGATATATATGAACTCGATCCTCCATATGAGGATTGGTATTCTTTATATGCCCATTTCACAGATATTATAACTAAGGTATGGAGATACTAGTAATGTGCTCAAGGTCAACACAGCTAGTAAACAGCAAGGCTGGGATTTTAATTTAGCCCATCAGACTCCAAAATGTATATGCTAACACAGAGGTCTAGCCACTGTGATATTATTCTACCTCACTCCTATGCTGTGACTTAACTATGATTTACTTTCAGTCAACATAATTCTCATGGGTGTAATAATAAGGGCCTTTTCTTGGAGAGATACCTATATAGAACAGATGTTTACATTTCAAAATGACTTCCTTAAAAGTTAATGCCTCTATTTTAAAGTTATATTTTCTTTCTATGAAATTTGGAATCAGGCTCAGATTTATTTTTTTTTTAAGATTTTATTTATTTATTTGACAGAGAGAGACACAGCGAGAGAAGGAACACAAGCAGGAGGAGTGGGAGAGGGAGAATCAGGCTTCCCGCCGAGCCAGGAGCCCGATGTGGGCCTCGATCCCAGGACCCCGGGATCATGACCTGAGCCGAAGGCAGACCTGAGCCACCCAGGTGCCCCCAGGCTCAGATTTAAAGCTTTAGATTTGCCTCATGCTCTTTTCAGTAGTTACTTATTTTTACCCCTTTAAGCACCATTTTTTTTCATCTCTGACATAGCTAACTTGCAGAGCTGCTGCGAGGTTAAATAAGACAAACAAACAAAAATATTTTAAGTGTTAGCACAGTGTGTGAAATGTAGCAGTCTTTCAATAAATATAAGTAGTAATAACACTTCTTTAGGACTTCATCAACAAGTTTGGTTTTACAGTACTAAGTAGGAAAGTGGTTTCCAGCATAACATAATATCCATTCCCATAAGGATTATAACATTATTATTATTTTTGCAATGTTTGTGCCAAATATTCTCCCATATTTTGTTAAGGTTGTTTATGGTTCAATATCCTGAATAGCCTTTGGTGAAATCTCATGGTTAAATAAATGGGTAGCATAAAAAGATTACCTATTGCCTTATTATTAAGTTGCAGTGACATGCTTTTATTTCAAGGCAGATGAATAAAAGACCTCTAAGTTTGTCTTTAAATATAAAGTATTTACATGAACACGTAGTATTGAGTATACTAGACCATTACATTGGTTCTTTAAAAGTACATATGCATCAACAGTGCACTTCTAGTTTATTTCCATTGGTAATCTTGTTTAATGTCAGATTTCTTCACATCTTTAAGAAAAAGCACATAAAAAGACCTTAATTCCATTTTATACTCAAAAAAATGTCAACAAAAAAGCTGTGTTGTACAGGAAATAATACATGTTTAACTTGTAAATGCCACAGGATTTATTTTAAAATTGTAGACTAATGTTCAGTTATGAATGTACCCTTTGAAGATTAGCCTGTGGGTACAGGAAACAACATGTTCAAGAGATCTCCTTTTCAGAACAGTAAAATACCTAGAGCATTATGAGGCTTAATTGAATAAAATTTCACCATATACACACATTTATAACCTTACAACTCTTGACAAGTTAAAACTTCATCAAGAATTCAACATCAAATAAAAATTAATTTCTACCAGCAATGTTGCATGAAACCTTAATCCAGACAGGACCATCTTACTAACACCAACGGTCTTTGTCCAAGTCACAGTTGCCCCAAAGCTAATTTCAAAATAAGTCTCTGTTTTCTTCATTCTTAAAGAGAGTGTCATAAAAATCTGTCACCACATTCTCTGGAGATTGTTTTCCAAAGGACAAGACTTTTACAATTTGATTTTCCTACAAGGGAAGATATTTGAGATAATAAAACATATGCATAGGTAGCTACAAAATACTCTTAGTTCTTTGCATATTAATAGTAGGGAATTAAATATATTAGCTATATTAAAAATATATTTTATTTATACAAATTTCTTATCTATTCAAAATCTCCTTGAACAAAGCATGGCTTAGGGTTTAAACAATCATTAAACACCAGTTATGTATCTATCTAAAATGTGAAGTGCATATTTCTTTCTTATTAATTAAACATAAGGATAGTACAGACTGAGGCAGGACCTAGTGAGTTTATTTGTTGTAGATGATGATTTCATACTTTAGGTTTTAAAGACCAAGGTATTTTACTCAATTATATAATTGCTTCTAAACAATAAAATACCTATCGCAAGATGGATAATTATGAACTAAAACCACTCACGTTTTAATAAGTGCAATCTGTGTCACCCAGACTATCTCTGAGACACAGGTGATGTTAAATATATTCAGTTGTTTGTGTGGGAGAGTTTTTCTCCCTTCTACTCTATTTTGAATGTGTATTCAGCGTGACATGATTCTGAGAGAATAGAGTTATTGTGACTTTACTTGTCTTACTTGTCAAATGATTTGAAGCAGACTTTAGGTCAACAGCATTTAAAATTCCTGTTGAATAGTGAACAGCTGAAGGAATTTTCTGAGTAGGATGGAAAGGAATGAATATACTCATCACAGATCCAAACATGGAAAAAGCAGACTGTGAAAAATGTTTTCTATCTTCCTTACACCTTTTTCTTTTTCTTCCTTTCCACTGTAGAAGCTATTCAAAAACACCACTCTTGCTCTGTTTCTTTGGTTTTTTTAGGAAGAACTTTATTAAACTACTTAATAATAATAAGCCACTGAATCTCTCAGTGCCTCAGTTTTCCCACCTGTAAAATAAGGTGGCAAGATTAGAACATGTGATCCACAAACTGGGGTATGTATGAACCAAATGGTGAGCTTGTTAAAATGAAGATTCCCAAGACCTGCCTTAAAAATTCTCTTTCACTAGGACTAGGGCAAGTGTCTGAATTTGCTTTTATTAATAAACCCCTAGAGATTTTTGAAGCAGGTAATCTGAAGACCCCACTGTGAAATCCTGAAAATATGACAAATTCTCTCCAAGGCTCCTCCCACTTCTCATAAATCCCCAAGACATTGTTTCATTTGGATTCCATAAAAAAGAATGAGAACTGATTTTCTGGCTTGCGAAGGTAAAGTACAAGGAATTTGGATATTATTAAAGTGTTCCAATTTATCCATTCAGATTTTTAACACTTAAATGAAGGACTTTCTGCAAGTCAACAGAGTATTGCAAGATAAATATATCTTTGCACAGTGATTATATTGTAGTTTATGGAATATTTCAATGAATATTACAAAACAATACAGAGGTGCTATTATGCCATCAAAGCAAGCAGTCTTTTTGGAAAGTGTGTTACTCTCTTAATAGCTTCAGGGTTATAACAGAAATAAAATTAGTATGTAGCTTGTCTTCTTCATTTTGAACTTCAGTTTGTGTTGGAACATCAAGGGGAATCCAAATTACAAAGTTTTAGAGCTAAAATATACTCTGGAGATTATTACACACATTTCTGTTCTTTATAAAGTGTTATCAGGCCTATTGTACCAACAATCACAATGTATTCATGTTTATATTCTCATTGTACAGTGCCTGGCTTATTGTAGACACTCAAAAAAGTTCACTAGTGAATAAATAAATGGAATAGAATGAGTGAATCCCATCCTTGAACTACTTAAGGAGAAGCTAAGTAAGGTATCTGACATCACTCATTTGGTAAGTGGCAGATTTAGGTTTAAAGTCCATTCAGATCTCCCGAATCCTAAGAGAGCCCTTTAAATGTTGGTTCTTTGTTTCCATAGACAAAGAGTTCTTAAGTCTTCAAAAAATGTGTTGAAAGCTGCTTCTCCTCTTCACTCATCTCCACTCCCACCTTAGGTAGCATAGACTGAAATACCTGAGGCAGTGACATTTTATATAAAACATCTTACTCCTCACAGCCTGCATAATTGAAAACCCAGATAATTCCAGATTATAGTCCATCTTTCTGTTCGCCAGCTAATGTAACTCTCTCGTGTGACAATAATGTAAACTCAGTTTGTTGGGGCACCTGGGTGACTCAGTGGGTTAAGGGTCCCACTGGTGATTTGGGCCCAGGTGATGGTCTCAAGGGTCCCTGGATCAAGCCCCTGCTCAGTGGGGAGTCTACTTGGGATTCTGTTGCTCCCTCTCCTTCTGCCCCCACCCTGCCCCCGACCAGTTTGTGTGTTAGCACAGGCGTGTGCTTGTGCACATGCACATGTTCTCTCTCCCTCCCTCTCTTTCTTTCTAAAATAAATAAATCTTCAAAAAATGTAAACTCAGTTTGTAAATAATAGCTAGTAACCTCTAAAATCGTGTGATTCTTAAGATTCCTTTTTATTTCTGGGCTTTGTATTATAAAGTGAGACTTAGTATTTTACATCACACTAGCTCATATTTGTAAGATTCAAATCTGCACAAAATGTAACCACACAATATCATCATTTTAATTCTGGCACAAAGTCTCAAAACAAATGGGCTGAGTCTATTTTGGTTATCTCTTGTCACTGTCCGAGCTTTCCACAAGGCCTTGCTTTGATAGCAACATTTGTAACTGGAGTGGATATTTAGTTAGTTAATTTAGTTATTTGCCTCTCAGGAAAAGGGAATATTGTAGTCCATGTTATCATGGTGTATCAGGGATGGGATTTTTTCATGTGATATGTTTTCTAGATAGATGACATGTCATGTGTGGGGTAATAAGTCAAGAACCAATTTAAAAAGTAATTTCAAAGCCTTAGCAGTGGTAGATTTGTTTGTTTGCTTGAAAAAAGAAACTGAAATTCGCCATGTTCAAGAGGAGACAAGATTTAGGGGATTCTTATTTTTTCAGTTATCTATTGCTGTGTAACAAGCCAGCCCGAAATGTAATGGCTTAATATAACAATCATTTTGTCATACCTCAGAATCTGTGGGTTGATTGGGGCCCAGATGTAAACTTTCCCTATGGATCTTATTTAGACTCTTCACGTAGTTACAGTGAAATGGTGGCTGTTACTGGATGTCTGGCTCTTCATTGCTTCTCCATGTGGCCTCTCTCTTTCAGCAGATCTACCTAAACTTCTTTGGTGTGGGGATCAATGCTCTAAGAGAAGGAAGGGGAAGTTGCAAGCTTTTTAAATTACAGGCTTCACAAGTCCTGGACCATCCCTTCCTTCATATACTGTTGGCTACTTCTAAGTTGTTTTGTGCTATCTTTGGAAACTAGTCACCTCACTCTCTTCCGGATAAATATTGGTACACCCAGATTATTGATGATTTGAGGAAAGTCATTGAATAGTTTCTGAAATTATTTCTGTGATTTTTAAACAGGATACTGTAACTCACCCTGGCCCATTTATGTGGTGAAACTACACTACCCAATATTAACCTGTGTATTTTCACAACAAAAACTGGAGAATAGCATTTATTGGTTGTGTGGAGAAGGTAAAGAAGAAAAGCTGGGAATCCCACTACCACATACATAACAAACTTCAACCCTTGCTAATTTTGCTTGATCTCACAATGGAAGATTCTTTTGGGTACAGGCGTTTTTTCTCTTTGAACTGATATACTTTACAGAGATGTGATGTGAAAAAAAAAAAAATGCTTACCCAAATCATCAACTTCTCCATCACAGAAAGAGTTAGAGGAATAAGATAGAGATTAAGACATTAGCCATCCTAGAAGATGGAGGAATAATTAGAGCAGCCCTAATTTGTGATGGGAGGTTATACATTTTAAGGTTTCTCTCCCATCTCCTAACAGTTCTTATTTATGAGATCGAATGTACTCTAAAAGGTCCTCCTTCATCAAGGCTATGCCATCGGAAACTGAATATTTCTATCCCTTTTTGTTTGTCCATCCATCCATCCATCCATCCATCCATTCATCCACTTACCTACCTATTTCATAGGTTTACTTCTGTCTGAGACCAATTTGGAGATATCAGATGTATTTTGTATTTTTTCAACTCTTACTTCATACATAGGGAGATAAGTTTAATAAATCAGAACAGTCATCTGGGGAGGTTTAGTTGACAAAACTGTCTGATTTAAAACACATTTTGAAGCAAATCATGTTCATTATCTAATGCCTAATCATTAGCATTAAATTTTATCTCTATCTTCCAAAGATAACAAATATTGGTAGAGGAAAAAAATTCTAAAAGCATAGGCCAGTAATTGCTTTACTTAAAAAAAAAAAAAAAATCCTAACCACCAAGAATACATAATCTAACAGTTACTTTAAAATATGGTGTCAGTCCACATATGCCTGAGTGCAATCCTGTCCTCAAATCATAGAAGAGAAGAAAATAGCAAGCTTGTATTTCTATAGTAGGAAGGTAAAAAATTACCAATCTGCTCTGAAACCTTGGTGCTGTGGTAGAACTCCACCATATGAGCAGGATGAAGGACTGGATCATGACCTCAGGAATCCCTGGATTTTTGAGGTCCTTCCTTATAACCGGTATATTGAACAAGTCGGTGTCATGAAATGTAATCAAAAAGCAGATTTGTTTTTACTTCTGTGGGGGAGTTCTTTCTTGCCTCTAGGTAAAAAATGTGGGTAGTCTCACGATTTTACACCTTATTCTTAGGTAATTAAAATTTCCTTGGTTTCTTTAAATCACAAAAGAGCATCAATTCAATATTTAGAACATCTGGTCCTATGTACAAGTCAAAGCTCTTGATTTCATTCAAGGATATAGCCAATCTCCTTTTGCTTTAGGCTTCTAACTCTCCTTTTATTACAGCTGTGATTCTTCAGAGTTGAAATAGGGGTAGGCAGAAGGTGAGGGGACAAAGCCAGGTCTTGTTGTATCCTGGCTTCATTCTCTATGTGCATCCCAGGGATTTAAAGCTGACAGTGTCTCTTTTAGCTGTGTTTGGGCATTCTTCAGAGGCTCTTGTTCATATGCAGCTCCCTCATTCAACTTAATGCTTCTATACTCTCTTGTGGCTTCTTGCTTACTCTTGCAACCCCTAAGAATATAGTGATATTTGCTACCCAATACCAAGGTTCTTTTGCTCCTCTAAAACTATCTTACTGGCCAAGGCCTAAGATTATCTCCGGGCTGGCTCTCTTTCACATGTGGTCAATGTAAGTTGGTACAGCCACTTTGGAAAACAGTGTGGAGGTTCCTCAAAAAATTAAAAATAGAGCTACCCTATGACCCAGCAATTGCACTCCTCGGTATTTGCCCCAAAGACACAGATGTAGTGAAAAGAAGGGCCATATGCACCCCAGTGTTCATAGCAGCAATGTCCACAATAGCCAAACTGTGGAAAGAGCCGAGATGCCCTTCAACAGATGAATGGATAAAGAAGATGTGGTCCATATATACAATGGAATATTACTCAGCCATCAGAAAGGATGAATACCCAACTTTTACATCAACATGGATGGGACTGGAGGAGATTATGCTAAGTGAAATAAGTCAAGCAGAGAAAGTCAATTATCATATGGTTTCACTTATTTGTGGAACATAAAGGATAGCATGGAAGACATTAGGAGAAGGAAGGGAAAATGAAGGGAGGGAGATCGGAGGGAGAGATGAACCATGAGAGACTATGGACTCTGAGAAACAAACTGAGGGTTTTAGAGGGGAGGGGGGTGGGGGACTGGGTTAGCCCGGTGATGGGTATTAAGGAGGGCACGTATTGCATGGAGCACTGGGTGTTATACGAAAATGATGGATCGTGGATCACTACATCAAAAACTAATGATGTATTGTATGGTGACTAACATAACATAATAAAATTAAAAAAAAAAAAAAGAAAAAAAAAAGAAACACTCCAGCGTTTTTGCTCCAGTAAATAGCATGAGGGAAAGTTGATGCTAACTAGGTGGCAAAATCCTTTTATTCTTGCCTTTGGAGCAGCAGCCTGGCCCATCTCTTCCATTTAGATTCACACCTGACATCTGGAACAAATCCACTATACTTTCCTAGCTTTAGGGGACAAGTAAATTTTCTGAGAAATTCACTGAAGCCTCTCTGTCTTGACTTGAGAGAAAGAAGGAGCACCCCACCCAACTCCCCTGGGGCAGATTCTAGTCAAGATCTAGTTCCTCAGTACTTTTGTGTTTATTTACCCAAGTGAATTAGGGGGTTCAAGATTCATATAACTGGTTTTTGGTTATAATCCCTTTGAAATTCTTCTTGGGTGTCTGACAAGCAGAATAGTGTAATAGTTAAAGACTCTGGAGCTAGGTTCCTCAGCTTCAAATTCCAACTTACTTAACCTTGCTAGCTTCTGTTTCCACTTCTACGAAATGTTCTTACCTGGCTGATATTAATAATGCCTACTTGCTAAGTTCATTGTGATGATTAAGTAAGTTAATAGTATAGGACACTGAAAAGAAGGGCCCAGAAGTCAAGACAAGAAGAATATTATTTTAACAACCTGTTAGCTGTCTCTTTATCCCTGAAAATGTCAATCAAAAGCTGGCATATGAAATACATTAGGGAATTTGCCTCTACATGAGGTGGGAAAGTGGATGTCTCACAATATTCCAACTTTGAGACTAAGATTCAATTAGTCAAGAGATTGGCCAGAGGTTTAATACTACTAGTGAGTAACTTGTGTGAACTACAGTAGGTACTTTAATAACTTGTAAGTTTGGGTGCCTGGGTGGCTCAGTTGGTTGGGTGACTGCCTTCAGCTCAGGTCATGATCCCGGAATCCTGGGATCGAGTCCTGCATCGGGCTCCCTGCTCAGCGGGGAGCCTGCTTCTCCCTCTGAACCTCTTCCCTCTCATGCTGTCTCTCTCTCTCTCTGTCTCAAATAAATAAATAAATGGATAAAATCTTTGGAAAAAAAATAACTTGTAAGTTTGCTTCTCTCATTATATGTAGGATTCAGTTTTTCCCATTTCAAGACATGAAACTTCCTTGTCAAAGGAAATTTATTCCTTCAACAAATAATTATTAAGCATATACTATGTGCCAGGTGTTCTAAGTACTGGGGATATGGCAGTGAACAAAAACTGAAAAAAAATCTCTGCAATCATGGAGCTTATATTCTAGTGGTAGGACCCAAACAAATAAAATATGTATAATGTCTTGTAGTTGCCCCATGGCCAACAGAACCACAAGGAGACTTGAACTCTGAAGAAGAGGGATGGTCTGGATGTCCTCAACTCCTTTGACAGAAGTATGTTTAAGGCATAATAAAATGACTTCTGATCATCTCCACGAAGATAGTGATGGCAAGGCTGTGAATAGAATTCAGCAAAGGGAAGAAGGAGGCTTTTGCCAGGAACATGCAGAATTCTTGGCTCCCACTCTTTTGCTGGACAGTGATGATATTGAGGCCAGCAAGGTGGAGGTCTTAAGCGGAGCACGCGAATCTTCTGGGCTCCCTTTTGGACTTCCAACAGAGTCGAGACTGAGAAAGGCTGCCTAACCTAGAACTCCTTATCTTATGCTCCTGTGTGATTCTTAGAGCAAGAAATCTCTAAGACTTGCTGTGGTATTTTCCAGGTGAGGGCATAAGGAAGAGGAAAAAGAATCAATTTCATGGAATTATGTGTTTGGGAATTCTTTCTAACTAGAATGAAACATTGTTTCTGTGATCTATAAATGAAGAACCTAGAAATACAAGTATCATTTAAAAAAATCTTACATGTATCAGAATGCTTAATGCTAAAAATAGACTGACAGCATCAGCTGTGGATGAGAATGTAGACCCAACTGAGGGCTCATATATTTTTGGTGGAAGTGGAAAGTGGTGCAATCACTTTGAAAAATGGTTTGACAATAGTTACAAAATTAAGCATATACTTACCCTGTAGCACAGAATTTGCTCATGAGGAGTGAAAGCGTATGTTCACACACACATACACACAAACATATACAAGAATCTTCATAGCAACTTATTCATAATAGCTCAAACCTAGAAACAGCACGGATGCCCACCAAGAGGAGAATAGATAAATCAACTGTGGCTTACTCATACAGTGGAATACTATTCAACAATAAAAAGGAATGCAACAACATGGAGAAATCTCAAACACAGAGTACTCAGTGAAAGACATTTTAGATGAAAAAGTACCTACTGTATGATCTATATGAAATTCTAGAACAGGAAAAACTAAAGTATGAAAAAAAAAGAAGTGGTTGTTTCTGGGATGGTAGGAGCAAGAACGGACAGAGAAGGGGTGGGTATGAAGGAAATTTCTGGGGTTTCAATAATCTGTATCTTGATAGGAATTTGGAGTTCCACAAATGTATGCACCTGAACTTCCTGAATGGTACACTTAAGGTTTTTGCATTTCATTGTATGTAGAATTTAGCTCAAAAGAAAAAATAATTCTGTGAAATCTTAAACTTTAGTTAGTATTATGCATACTTAAACATTTGGGGAAATGCACTGATATCTGCAAGTTATTTGGAAAAGCATCAAAAAATAAGATGGATTGATAAATGGATAGTGGGATGGATAGAGAATTATGTTATCCAGCAAGTAGAGCAAAAAGTTAATCTTAGAATCTAGGTGGTTGTACATATTTATTTACTATAAATTTATTTTCTTTAAGCTTGATAATTTTCAAAATAAATGTTTAGGGAAAAAAATCTAGTTTGAGGTGGGAATATGATATTTTACTATCATGCTTCATGTATTATAAAAATTCAAACAATATGAATATTTCATAGCTTTGTTATGTACCTCTTATTGAGATGGTAAAGATGATAAAACATGCATTATTCACTCAATAGTTATTTATTCAGCAATTCATTATTAATCTTCCATAAGGACAAGCAAAATATAGTCTGTTCCTGCCCTTATATTCTTTCTTTTTTCAAATCTATTTCTGATATTTTACCCTAAATATGTAGTCTGACCTTTTCTTTTTCTTTTTATTGAAGAGTAATTGACATACAACATTGTATTCATACAATAGTGATTTAATATTTACATACATTATGAAATGGCCACCACAATAAGTCTAGTTACCATCTGTCACCATACCAAGTTGTTAGAATATTATTGACTATATTCCCTATGCTGTGCATTACATCCTGTATCTTACTAATTTTATAACTGGAAGATGAACCTCTTAATACCCTTCACCTATTTCGTCCATCTCCCACCTACCTCCCCTCTGGCAACCGTCCATTTCTTCTCTCTGTTTGAGTCTGCTTTCTGTTTTATTTTATTTGTTTGTTTGTTTTGGGTTTTAGATTCCACATATAAATGAAATCATGTAGTATTTGTCTTTCTCTGTCTGACTTATTTCACTTAGCATGACACCCTCCCCTCTAGGTTCATCCATGTTGTCACAAACAGCAAGATTTCATTCTATTTTATGGCTTGGTAATATTCCATTATATATACCCTTCTTTATCTGTTCATGTATTTATTGGCACTTAGGCTGCTTCCATATCTTAGCTACTGTAAATAATGATGTGATGGACATAAGAGTGCATGTGTCTTTTTTAATTAGTGTTTTTGTTTTCTTTGGATAAATACCTAGAAGTAGGATTGCTGAATTGGATGGTAGTTCTTCTAATAAAGAAAGAACAGATCTTTATTTTATGATTATTCTGTTAATAAATAATATAGCATTTATATTAGAAATAATTTTAAACAATTTTCCTTTAAAATCCTCAATACTGTTTAGACATGTTACTTATATCTGGTTTGAAATATTTTAAATAAAGAATAATGAACTTTATGAAAACAAGTTCTAGAGATAGATTTTATGGTGCTTTCTATATTGAACCAATAACTAGCAAATTTTCTCCAATTAATATTTTTCATGTCTTTCATGTAAAGTACCGTCATAAAATATTAGTTTCTAAAGTTAATTAATCCAAAATAAAACCAACTGAATAAGTAACTTCAAAAAAAATTCTCTTTTTTTTCTCCTGAAACATAAGCCAGCAGCATCACAAGATTTTTCCTTAATACCTACATAATGTAAATTACATCTGGCATGTCTCCTTACTAAAACCACAGTCCCCAGACATAACTAAAGTAAATAGCTTTAAGCAAGTTAATTTATAATCTCATCCAGTGAGTATATGCAGCTGTCAAAAAACATTATTCTTCTAGTTACTGACTTTAAATACAAATCCTATTATCTTTATTATTGAAATGCTAAAAGCAAGCATTGGACCAGTAAAACCTTGGATCCAGTCCTCAGTCTTCTTTCTGTTCTTTTCTTCTGCGAATTTACCCACCTGACCTTTTTCCTTAGCAGTAATCTTATTTCTCCTACAGAGTATTGAATATTTTCTTTAAACATTCCCAACACTGAATTTTTCAAAAAGTCATGCAACTTTCCTATTTCAATCATAGCTCTACTATTTTCTCATCATCCACATGTGAAATCCAATCCATTCTTCTCTTAATCTAGTTTTTCTCTCAAAAACTTCTCGTATCTTTCTTTCTCTTTTTTCTCATTCTCACCAGCCTAGTTCAATGATCCTATACTGAGCTATTGTAATAGCTTTTAAAAGTAGAATTTATTGTTGCTCTTTCTCTAATTATTTAAAAAATCACAAAATAAAAAATTTTTAAAAATTTAAAGCATAATTTTAAAAAAGATTTATTTATTTATTTTTAGAAAGAGAGAGAGTGCAGGGAGGAGGGGCAGAGGGAAAAGGAGAGGGAGAGAGAGTCTTAAGCATACTCCACACTGAGTGAGGAGTCTGACGCGGGGCTCCATCTCAAGACACGGAGATCATGATGTGAGCCGGAACCAAGAGTCCCATGGTTAACTGACTATGCGACCCACACGCCCCCAAAGCATAATATTTGGTGCTGCTATGAGCTAGTTAAAACAACTATCCACATTTTGTTGTACATACTTCTGGTTGCTTCTCATGTTTCTTCAAAAACCTGATTTTTAATTATGTATGTTACTTTTTCAAAAATACACCAAACTTTATGCATTTAATCCCCACATTTGCATATTTATTTCATTACTAATTTCTTCTTTTTATAAATAGCACTGATATGGGTATCTATGTATATACATTTTTGTGAATCTCCAATTATTTCCTCCAGGTAAATGTCAAGAGGTGGAGTGAGTTAAATAATATCAATTACCAAAACTTTAAAAAAAATAATCTTTCCAAATTTCCTTCTAACCTACTTCCAGCAGTGTATGAGTATCTGTTTTACCATCTTTCAAACAAAAATCAGCATTATCATTTTAAAAAGATCAGTTTATAGCTTAAATGGTATCTTCTTTTAATTCTCAGCCTTATTTGTAACTGATAAAGTTCATTTCTTTATAAGAAAAATTTCTTTATTGGCCATTTATACTCCATTTTGGGAATTACCAACTCATGTCTTCAGCTTGTTTTCTTATTGGCGGCTTTGTTTTTTGCTTATTCATTTTGGCATAGTTTTATAAATAGTGTTTCTGTCTCCAGCTTCTCTCAATCCCAAATAACCCCTGCTTTATTTCAAGAGAAATATAATTAATACACCATTTGCTAGTCCAAATTGTAAATGGCTCTTCATTCCCCTTATAGAATCAAGACTGAAATTCAAAGATTCTAATTTCTCTGTCTACCTAAGCCTATCAATAAGTATCACCATCCTCAACACCAAAGATGTGTCCATCCTTACCAAGGGTATCCAAAGATATCCTTCCCTAATGGCTCCTCCCTCTCTTATCTATCTGAAACGTATCACTCCTGACTCACACCCTGCACAAATCTTACCCAGTTACCCCAGCTCACATGAATCTTTCCTGGCAGAGTTTCTATTTACTCTTTCATTATTCTACTTATATGCTCCTGCCAGAAATCTGGAAGATTTTGCTGACACCTTCCTCTTCTTTACCTCCCATAGTTGATCCATAACCAAGTACAGTTGACCCTTGAACAACGTGGATTTGAATTGTGGGGGTCCACTTATATGGAGATTTTTAAACAATACAGCACCGTCAATGTATTTTTCTCTTTTTTAGGATTTTTGTAACTTTTTCTTTTCTCTAGCTTAATTTATTATAAGAATACAGTGTATAATACATATAGCATACAAAATATGTAATAATCGACTGTTTATGTTACCAGTAAGGCTTCCAGACTAATAGTAGGCAATTAGTAGTTACATTTTTGGGGAGTCAAAAGTTATATGCAGATCTTCCACAGCAGGGAGGTCGGTGCATTGTTTAAGAGTCAACTACTCTTTTTTTTTTTTTTTTTTCCCGAGGGAGAGAGAGAGAGAGAGAGAGAGAGCGCGCGCATGGGGGTGGGGGGCTGCAGAGATTGGTGGGAGGGGCAGAGGGAGAAGAAGGAGAGAGAGAATCTTAAGCAGGCTCCACCCAGCGCTGAGCCCAAGGTGGGGCTAGATCCCTGGATCCTGAGATCATGCCCTGAGCTGAAATCAAGAGTCAGAAGCTTAACCTACTGAGCCACCCAGGTGCCCCAAGAGTCAACTGTACTCTTAATTTTACTTCATAAATACAGTTTAAACTCTTACTTATCTGAACCAATATTGCCACTGTTACAGACCACATCTTAATCCTGTACTACCTAGACTATGAGTAGTCCTTCCACTACATATTATTCATTGTCTTTTAGTAGTCAGAGTGACATTTTTAAAAGGCAAATTTGATCACGGTTCTTACCGTTGCTTAAAACTCTATCAATAGATTTTTATTGCACTTAGGATAGAATCCAAAATTGTTTGAGTAGCCTACAACATCCTGCAGGATCTGGCTGCTTTTCATCATCATCTTTCACTACTTCCCCTGCCCACAGCCTTGGTCATGGTCATCCTCAAATACCCTCCAACTTCTTTCGTTCTCATCAGCACTTTCCTATATCTTTCTTCCTCTGTGTTACTCTCTTCCCTGCACCCATACCCTATTCCTCCTGCAGTTGTCAATTTAAATGTAACTTCCTCAGGGTACACTTCTCAACTTTCTAGACTAGGTTAGGTTTCTTTATTACTGAGATTTACAGCATGATCATGTATTTACAGCTGATCATGTATTTACTGATTACCTCAGTTTACAGCAAATCCCTTTACAGTACTTATGATAATTTTAATCCCTGACCCTTTCTTTCTTTCTTTCTTTCTTTCTTTCTTTGTTTCTTTCTTTCTTTCTTCCTTCCTTTCTTTCCTTTCTTTCTCTTTCTTTCTTTTTCTTTCTTTCTTTCTTTCTTTCTTTGTTTCTTTCTTTCTTTCTTTCTAGTAAAATGATAGAAGTTTATTAAATGAAGATACAGAAATAAACTCTGAAGAGTGAGAGGGGTCCTGACATGGTTGCCAACGAGGGCCTTTAGGGTTGGTCTTTTATAGAAAGATAACCAGGGAACTTAAATCCTTTTAGCATCTCTAGTGATAACACCTTTAATGGCTTACTTCCTTTTTAGGGTCTGGTTATTCTTTGTTGGTCACATGTGAATATCATTTCACATGTGATTATCATAAAGACACCCACCCCACACGACCCACTCCACATGCCTAGGGGAGGGTGGTCCGATTTGTCCCCTTATCTCTGGTTTCTCCACACCTCCACATTTTGGGGATTTCTGTGAGCCTGATCACATAGCCTCCTACCTATCCCTACCTACCCCTTACTCATTTCTCCCCCTGGAATAGTAACCCTAACTGCCATTACGGAATGGGATGATGACCATTCTGGCTGCTTCCTGCTGAAATGGAGTCATGGGCTGTGTGGCAGTTAGAATCTATCCAGGGGTCGGTCCAGGGGCTTGTGGTATGGCTCCAGGGGGTTGCGATGGGCAGCAAACGGTACATGCATCAGCACATGCAAAAGGATGATCATAAAACAAGTATTAGGCCCAAAATTATGATCACATCCCTTAGGTAAGATCCCCAATTACCAATTTTGTCAAAGAGATCAGTGCATATCTTGATCTTATTTAATTGATCACAAATGTCCCCTATTCTTGGGATACCTTGCAGGAGTTAACTGTATTGTTAAAACAACACATGAGGAATGGTGTAGCAATGGTAGAGAGTCAATAGTGGTTCTCGAGAAGTCCTTCTCTGCATTTATTTCTTGGCTGAGTGCATTAATGCCTGGGAAGTATCATTCAGAGTCCTGCTGAGCAAGCAAACTGTTTTGCTTAGTTTATATTGCAGTCCTAACGTAAGTCCTGGAAGTCCCATAGTGAGCTCTGAGGCTGTTTTTACCAGGAGAGCTGTTGTATACTTGGTTAAAGCCTTTGTTTGCAATTGTATTGTCAGTAGGGGTGGCTTCCAGGATAAAAGACTATGAGGGATGAAACCATCAAGCTCTTTTTGTTTGAGGTCCAGCCATAACAATATCCTAATTACAAGGAATCACTGGCAAATGGAGTAGACTTGTCTCAGGAGATAAGGTCATCCCCAATTGTGTCATCCAATCTAATCATGAAGAAAGCAGGGCCATCCACTTTCTCCATGGGGTACGCTCTGGCTTTTAAAGAGCGATTTTGTCATCCCAGCCACATAGAATTGGTCAAGATGATAGTGGAGTTACACAATTGTCGGGGAATCCATCTCATTTCCCAGTTGTTCAAGTAATCATATGCCCATGGGATCCTGTTATCCCCACAGAGTGAAAGGCAAGGAGACTGTCTATACGTGAGTTATTGTGGCAATTTCTCTGAAGTTTACCTCAAGTTATCTGGCTTAGGCAAACAACATTCAAAGACAATCAGAACTAAAATTTAGCATCCACAAAGGAGTGTTACTGAAACATATTTTCTCTATAATAGCCCTCTTTCCAGAGATAGCCAAATAAGACTAATTTGTTTGAAAAACAAGTCCAGTTTTAACAAATGGCATAATTATTTGGTATGTTACATTCAGGTATAAGGTCATCATCACTCGATATTCTGGCTATTGAAGTGTTATGTGACACAGAAATAACTGAGTTTCTTTGTCAATTGCATCATAATGAACTCTCTTATCAGATTATTAATAATCTCCATTTCTGAGTTTTTGTCATTTGTAATTGTTGTTATTCTGTTGCAAAATGAGTTTCATCTTCAAGGAGGTTCATAAAAAGGACTTTTAGGACAAATAGAGGTATTCAATATCCTTAAGATCAAAACTAAGATAGTTAAAAACTTCCCAAACTAACTAAAGTTGCATTTTAAACAAGAATAGTAACATGGGACTAAGTGAATTGGGAAACTAACTAAAGTTGCATTTTATTTATTTATTTTAAAGATTTTATTTATTTATTTGAGAGAGAGAGAATGAGAGAGAGAAAGCACATGAGAGCGGGGAGGGTCAGAGGGAGAAGCAGACTCCCAGCCGAGCAGGGAGCCCGATGCGGAGCTCGATCCAGGGACTCCAGGATCATGACCTGAGCCGAAGGCAGTCGCTTAACCAACTGAGCCACCCAGGCGCCCCTAAAGTTGCATTTTAAACAAGAATAGTAACATGGGACTAAGTGAATTGGGAAAAAAATAATTATAGTTTTTTGTAACTCTTGGTTGAAACACTGGTTCTCTAATGTTTGCACTCCCAGATTACAGAAACATTCTTTTAGGATATCTATGATTTACAAAAGTGTGATAAAGTATTCATTTGTAAATGAATTAAAGCATTTAATTTTTCTCTCTACCTGAACCCTCTAAAATTCAAAAGGTCTCAGTAAGTACTCTTTCTTCGGTGGCAATCATAGTCATTTCCATAAGTTCAATAAGAATCTGTTCTCCTGGGGCGCCTGGGTGGCTCAGTCATTAAGCGTCTGCCTTTGGCTCAGGTCATGATCTCAGGGTCCTGGGATCAAGCCCCTCATCGCATTGGGCTCCTTGCTCAGCGGGGAGCCTGCTTCTGCCTCTCCCTCTGTAGCTCTCCCTGCTTGTGCTCTTGTCTCTCTCTCTCTCTCTCGCTCTCTGTTAAATAAATAAATAAAATCTTAAAATAAATAAATAAATAAAAATTAAGAATTTGTTCTTCTTGTAACGGGACACCATTGGAAACATTGGTTATTTTACCAAGGCTTTGACTGGAATGTCCTATTTGAGAGAGACATGCATAGACTCAGAAATGACCAAACAGTTTTAAGGAACTAAGGTTGACTTTATGAAACCTGGAGCCATAAAGCCCCTTGAAAATGTTGGCCTGATACCTTGCTTACAGAGTTCCCAGCAGCCTCACCAGGTGAGTAAAGAATATCACTTCCTGACAGATGCAGGAACCTCAGGATACTTTGGGGGACCTCGAGAAGAGGAATCCGCCCAAATCTACAGGTATTGCAGGCATGTCTGATGGCAAGCACTTGGCCTGGCTTCTGGCCTGGAGAGGCTACTAAAAGTTCAGCCTAGAGATTCCTTATAAAAAGTTTCAGTAAACTGGGAGCGCCTGGGTGGCTCAGATGGTTAAGCGTCTGCCTTTGGCTCAGGTCATGATACCAGGGTCCTGGGATCGAGGCCCACGTCTGGCTCCCTGCTCAGCGGGGAGCCTGCTTCCCTCCCTCTTCCTCTTATGCTCCCCCTGCTTGTGCTCTCTCTCTCTCTCCCTCAAATAAATAAATAAAATCTTAAAAAAAAAAGTTCCAGCAAACTGGAAACTTCCAAAAGCTCTATATGATCAATCATTCTTGCTGAGGTTATGTAAATAATTATGCCATTTGTTAAAACTGCCCCATTCTTGCAGTTATTTGTTTCACAAGGGCAGGGACCATGTCTGTATTTTTCAGCATTGGATGCCAAGTATCAAGCAGAATGCCTTGCAAAAACAAGAAACTCAATAATATTTTGTGGCCTGGAAAAAAACGGAAAACCTGATTTATCTATGACAACAGTACTTACTTGTTATTCTCCAAATTGTCCCTGGGGTTTGTATTTCCCTAAGTATATTTCATCTTTTCCAAGTCAAAGATCATGTTCTACTCTTCTCTATAATCCCCATAGCAGAGAGCAGTTTCGCAAAACAGCAGACATTAAATATATAGCAGGTGAGATAAATGTGTGTTGAATAGTCAGAACACTGGCCTTCTCCAAAGAAATTGAAGGATGGGTAGTCAAAGCAAAATTTGGTACTGAGGGAAAACAGAAGAAAGTGGGTAAAAACATCTGTACTGGTCAACTGGGGATTGATTAATAATCAAATTATTAGTATTGATGATGTTCTTAGTTTATTTTTTTTATTTTTTAAAGATTTTATTTATTTGAGACAGAGACAATGAGAGAGAGAGAGAGAGAGAGAGAGCACATGAGAGGGGGAAGGGTCAGAGGGAGAAGCAGGCTCCCCGCCGAGCAGGGAGCCCGATGCGGGACTCAATCCAGGGACTCCAGGATCATGACCTGAGCCGAAGGCAGTCGCTTAACCAACTGAGCCACCCAGGCGCCCGATGATGTTCTCAGTTTAACCAGTTGCCAGGTATCTAAAACTAACACTCCTAACTGAAATTTGTGTTTCTTTTTCTTTGAGAGAAAGCAAGATCATTTCTTTCCAGAAATCTGTTAATGCAGAAAAATTAATTTGCTTAAATGCAATTCAAATTAAGAGATTGAATTAATTCAAAAATTGCTGTTTTCTTTTACATAATGGTAAGTATTATTAGCTGTTTTTTATTGTCCCATCAAATTATTCTTTTAAGGAGCGGCTCAATCAGGTAAAGAGGCATTGAAGAGTAGATAATAAGGTCAAGGAAAATCTAAAATCAAATTTTGAAACAAAAATATCGTTAAGTTGGAATTATTTAGTTGCAACCTAACCCAGTTGGGACACAGGTCAGATCTGGTTCCTTCTCAAGGCCATAATGAAGCATAGGCAGCAGCTCAGGGCATTATCTTCTTTTAGAACAGAAATGCTTCATTTCCTCAGATCCCAAGTGGAACCTAAACTCAGCATCAGTTAACCACTGCCAAACTATTCAGTATCTCTGCATGTGTATTTATCCCAGGTTCTACTGTGTCTCAGGTTGGAGCTTGCCCTTTATTCCTGCCATCCACATCTACCCCATGAGGAAAAATTTCTTTGTAATATATGGTTACAGTGTGAGTCTTTCTTTCTTTTTTTTTTATGTTCAGTTAGCCAGCGTATAGTACATCATTAGTTGTTGTTGTAGTGTTCAACGATTGATTAGTTGCATATAACACCCAGTGCTCATCCTAACATGTGACCTCCTTAATACGCATCACCTGGTTTCCCTATCCCCCCACCCCCTCCCTTCTGTAACCCTCAGTTTGTTTCTCAGAGTCCAGGTTTTCCTCCCTCTCTGATCTCTTCCCATTCAGTTTTCCCTCCCTTCCTCTGTGGTCCTCCGCTCTATTCCTTATGTTCCACATATGAGTGAAACCATATGATAATTGCCTTTCACTTAGCATAATTCCCTCCAGTTCCAACCATGTCAATGCAAATGGTGGGTATTTATCCTTTCTGATGGCTGAGTAATATTCCATTGTATATATGTACCACATCTTTTTTTTTCTCTCTTGTTTTTTTTATTATGTTCAGTTAGTCAACATATAATACATCATTAGTTTTGATGTAGTGTTCAATGATTCATTAGTTGCATATAACACAGTGCTCATCACCACACGTGCCCTTCTTAATACCCACCACCCAGTTACTCCAACCTCCCACCCTCCCCTTCCTTCTGTAACCCTCAGTTTGTTTCCCAGAGTCCAGAGTCTCTCATGGTTTGTCTCCCTCTCTGATTTCTTCCCATTCAGTTTTCCCTCCCTTCCCCTGTGGTCCTCCGCACTTTTCCTTATGAATCTTTCTTTTGAAACAGTGTAGCCATATGAATTCCTGGCGCTAGTTGCTGAGTTCCTTGTGAGGTGTCAGAATGCAAATTTGAGTTTAGGAGCCAAAGAGAACTGGTTTGCTCCTCAGAATTGAAGAAGAATTAAGCACTTTAAGAGGGAACTTTAGGAGTAAGGGATAATGGCCAAGCTAGCCTTTGGGAGGGTAGAGTATGTATGTGTTTCGGGGGCAGATTGAGGGAGGGATGGAAGACTGCCTGCTCCACCAAATCTCTAGTTGAGTGCACTTTAGTGCACACCATAAAATATGTAGTCTGAGTGGACTGATTGTGCAAACTATTGAAGGGGATAAGATTCATGTCTAAGTTAGTTGGAGATAAAACAGGGGAGCCAAAAGAGACAGAGTCCTGGCAGAAGCAAGAATCTCTGAAGGGTAATTACTGAAGAAGAGAGTGTGATAAAGTCTTTGAACCTCCACAGCTTATACTCAATTTAGGTAGCTGCACACAGGCCAGGTATCTAAAACTACACTCCTAACTGAAATCTGTGTTTCTTTTTCTTTGAGAAAAGGCAAGATTATTTCTTAAGGAAAACACAGTGATTTTCAGTGACATTGAAGGTAAGTTAGTTAAAATAACAAAGGAGCCAAACAATGAAGCAAGTTAAAATCATCTAAGTTATTTTTAAGGGAAAACAATCCTACGAAAAAATCAGTGTTTCACTGAAATATTATGCAAATTATAAAAATATAAATTACAATCCTATTTCTTCCATTAATGGTTTTATCTCGAACCAAGTCACTCTACAATCTTGTTCAGAATGTCTTATTTGTAACATGTGATTGAAAATATTTGCATGTGACAGGGCTAGGTGATCTCCTGAGAATATTATATCTCTCAGAAATACTATCCTTATCTGCATAACTGAATTGAATATTTAAATATATATTTTGTTCCCATTACTAGGGATTCAATTAGCTAAAACCAGACATACCGATTAGTAAAATGAATATCCTTAAATAGTTAATTTTCTTAATTTTAGTAAAGGACTCATGATAAATGATATCTGGGTAGGCAAGGGAAAATAAAAGCATGTTTTCTAAGAGAGTCTGAATGATAATATTATTTTCCATAAGTAGATAATTGAAAATTTTATTCTATCCTTATTTACAGATATCCTTTGCTATATTTTGAGATAAATCCTTCAACTATATGTAGCAGCAAATAAATGTGCAAATTTATCTGTTAGATAATATTTCAAATTATGCCATTAGACAATATTTTTATTTCAAAACCTAGATTACATTGTTGTTGTTAATTTCTGATTTTCTGTTTGTTTTTGTTTTTTTTTCATTTTGATCTGATCCCATTTTTCTCTGAATGGGCCCTACCTCTGTTAAAGTCCTAGAACACTAAGCTAGTACCTAACCATAACACAGGTGTATGTGAAAATGCATTATTTAAAAAATATATTTAGGGTGGCTCAGTCGTTAAGCGTCTGCCTTCAGCTCAGGTCATGATCCCAGGGTCCTGGCATCGAGCCCCGCATCGGGCTCCCTCCTCCGCGGGAAGCCTGCTTCTCCCTCTCCCACTCCCCCTGTTTGTGTTCCCTCTCCCACTGTGTCTCTCCCTGTCAAATAAATAAAATCTTAAAATAAATAAATAATATATTTACATGTAAATGTAATCTGTATTATTGGTATTTTTTAATTTACATCCAAGGAAATTGAGACTCAGAGAGGTTAAGTGAAGTCTAATATATCATTGTCAGTGGGAGAGTAGAATTCAAATCCTGATTTCTAACTTAAATTCATCTTCTTTTGACTTTACCAAGAAACGGAGAAACCAGAGGTAATAGAGATAGAGATATATGGCACCAAAAAACAAAGTCAGTTTTTGTGTCCCCAAATATTTAAAGGGTTCAGTTGATTCGCATTTTCATAGCATTATGAGTTCCTATCGGCACCAGCCATGTGAAAAAGGGACTAACCCCCGGTGAGCTAGATTAGCTCATGTGCTCCATCACTCTCCCTTTAATTAGCTGAATAATTGCTTCAGCTTTTCAATTCTTTGTCCACAGAGACTTGAGACTCAACTTTCATTGCATGAAAATCACGTTCAGATTTTTCAAAGATAATTCGTTCAGTTTTGTTCACTGCAATGATTGACAGCTGTTCTGAAAGAACAAAATCCAGACAAAGCCAAGCGCCGAGAATCACTGATCCATGACATAACGTTCCCCGTCCCTGGGGAAAAAAGCACCCAGGTTTATAATTTATTAATATTTTATAGCATTGTATATGTTTATATACTTTATATCAAATGGTATCTCTTGTCTATATTTATATTTTTATATATCTATTTCTGGATCTTAATTAGTAAGTATTTTTAAAAGATATGTGAGGTCCCCAAGACTGAAACACATTTAGTCAAAGTAAAATCAGAAGGAAGACAGGATGCACCCTGGACTGTGCAGAGATACAGAAATTAGAAATTCAAATGTAATATAAACTTGACCATACCCTTTTTTATACATGACCTTGAATTTTATGTTTTTTATATATTTCTTATTGTCTTTGAAATGAGGTTCAGCCTAATCACAAAGGCAATTAATTGATTCCATAATAACAAGGGAGGAAATCATTTTATTTAACTGGATTCAGCTCCGTATTTGAAAGGTCGCATAATCGCATAGCATATAAAATCCTAACATTTAGAGGCAAACTGCCCTTGAATGGTTTAAGCTGTTTCAAACCATCATGTGTTTGTGTGTGTAACATGTGACGTACAATAGCCAGTTTTTGCCATCTGTAGTGTTGCCCTTAGCAACAGAAAAGCATGTGACAGTGCTTATGAGACTTCACTGGCCCTGCAACAGTGTGTGGAAGGATTTAAACAAAATGAAACAGACAGAAATATTGATCCAGACAACTGGAGTTTTCAAGTGTTATTGCAATGATAATGCAGACCGTTAAGAGAAGTAAGGAGCAAAGAATACAAGCAGGGAAAACTGGAGAGAGAGACTAGGGCAACGTAAAGGCGTATGTTTTCCAGAGGTTACTGTAAATTTGAATTTAAATTATGTACATGTAAAAAAATTATGTGCATGTAGAACAAATGTGAGCATTTTATTTCTTTGTCCCCATCATTTATACTTAGTAAAGAAGGCTCAGTTGTATGCTGCTGCTTGATATGAAAAGGGATAGTTCTAGAATCACAAACACCTTCCTCTGTTACCATCACAGTTACAAATAAGATTGGGGATTCTATTAACAATAACCATGCTCATTTAAAGAAAGCTAGAGAAATACATTTTCAGAGGAGATTCTTTTTCTGGAGTTCATAGAACAGCTTAAATGGAATAGAATTATGAGATCACAAAAAAGGAATAACATAATGTCATGTATATTATATAATTATGCCAAATGCAAAACCATAAGATGTTTTCAAGTGTAATATTTTCTTGAATTTGAAACAATAATAAAACTATGAGAGGGAAGATCCTATAGTGTACATGATCAACTTAGTTTACCCTATTAAGAAACTCTGGCTCTTTGTCTTTAATCAGAAAGAAAAAATGCAAAGGTAACAACATAAGGACCAATGTCAGGTGCATCTCATGTAGACAAGTAGGCTTCTGTGCCTTGTAATCCTTCCATGTAAGTTTCAATGGAGCATTTAATATTCTACTGTAAAGAGAACAATATTGTGAAGAGAACTATGGTGAAAAGAACAAATCTCAAAAGGGAAAATACCTTCACTTTTATTATCTTATGTTTACTCTTGTAACATAATACATAATACATGAACTTTACACTTATGAAATAGTTCAATTGAGAGGAAAACCAACAAATACTGAGCACTTGTGATATTTAGGTCTCTGGATATGATCTCATACTGCAAAAGCAGTATGAAGTACATGGTATTATACCCATTTTATAGGTGAAAAAGTTGAAGCTATTAGCTTAAGTGACTGTCCCAAGGCTATTATTTAAGAATTGAGTCTATATTTTTACCCAAGCCTCATACCACACCCTTGCTTGCCACTAAGCCACTTAGAAGGAACTCTGTGTGCATGCACATTCAATATCATAAGGTCTTGTACAATTGCAAGAGGTGGGCAGTACATTTTAACTCTGAGCTTCCAAAAAGTCAAACCAATAAGATAAATACATTGTCAGTTATAATTCTCTAATTTTTTCAACATATTTATTCAGTACCTCTTCTGTGTGTACAGACATGGTACTAGGCATTAGACATAAAATGGAGGGGCAACAGACCTAGTTGTTGCCTTATATACTAATCAGAGTTCTCCAGAGAAGCCAAGTCAAAGGAGATCTATCTATCTATCTATCTCTCTATCTATCTATCTATCTAACATCTATCTATCAGCTGAGATGTGCCGCAATCTGTGCTTTGCATGCTGGGAACCCAGGAGGGTTGGTGATATAGATTCCAATCTGAATCTAAAGACCTGAGAACCAGGAGCACTGGGGGCAGAACATCATGTCTCAGTTCAACAGTCAGGTAGAGAGCAAATTCAACCTTCCTCCACCTTTTTGTTCTATTTAGACCTTCAAGAGATTTCAGGATGCTCATCCACATGGGGGAGGTTATGGGGGACATCTGCTTTATTTCGTTCACCGATTCAAATGCTAATCTCTTCTAGAAACACTCTCAGGGATACATCCAGAAAATAATGTTTAACCGGATATCTAGCATCCCGTGGCCCAGTCAAAATGACAAATTAAATCCACCATCAAGCCTTCTATGTTCTAACCTTGCCTCATGTAATCATGGCCTCATGGAATTACCATGCCCTGCCCTCTTAGTCTTCATTGAAATAGTGAAATAAAACATTAATCAAATATTTTATTTTCTGTCTCCCCAATAAGAATACCATTGCTATATTTCACTGCATAGAACTCTGAACCCGTAATTATATTTCAATGAATGGTTAAAGTAATCACACCTAAATATATCATTATAAACTATGGGAGGGGACATTTTGGTTTTATAAAGTAGGGGGAGAGGGGCAATGTCAGACAGCTTTAGGAATGAGAAAGAGGTATGAAAATAAGAGACTGATTGGAAATGACACTTAAGAAGTTTGGCTACAAATGGGAAGAACAATGAAGGGAGGCCATAGCTAGAAGTTAAAGTAGAGACAAGGCAAGTGTTTTAAATGTTTCTGTTTAATTTTTCTTTGTTGTGGTTTTTAAGGTAGAGGAGAAACTTGAACAGGTTTAAGTGTTGATGAAAATGTGGCAGACTGCTAATTGGCCCTCAAAAGTTAATTCTCTTTCTCCACAGAAATAGTTTTAGCTGGGCACATGGCTACTCAGCTGAAGACTGTATTTCTCAAATTCCCTTGCAGCCAAGTGTGGCCATATGACTAAGCTGGAGCCAATGAATGGTATATGAGTGGAAGGGATTTTTGCAACCTCCTCCTCTCTAAGTCTTACTTAAAATGGAATTTTATGCTTTCCACTTCTGGTCTTTCTCTCCTCCTACAGGCTGGAATGTGGAAGCTGTGGTGACTTAATTCAACCATGTGGAAGAGAACAGGAAGAAGGGAACCCAGGTCTGTGAATGGATCAGAAACACTCTGCAGTTCAGCTCTAGACAAATTAGGTAAGAGAGAAATAAGCATTTTTCTTATTCTATCTCTTCATTTTGGAGTCTCTTTTTCCTAGATGCATAGCCTACATGGATTTAGTGAAGAGGGAGAAGTTAGAAGGACCAGTAGAAGTTGGTAAGATTCATAAGGAGTTATAAGAATTAAGAATTTAGAGTTAAGAATGACACTGTATATTACCATATGAGTATTATATATATATATACACATAAAGATACATATCTATATCTATCTATATCTATATCTAATCTATATCTACAACTATATATATCTTTCCTGGCTCTGAGACTTCAGAGAAATTTCTTTGGAAACTTCAGATCTTTAAGATATTAAAAGACATTATAAAATATACAAATAAATATACATATACAACTGCTTATTGAATGTTTCTCAGTGCCTATATATGAACTTGTCAAAACCCTATTTAATAATATTAATTTTTATTAATATTAATTTATTAATATTTAATAAATATTACTGTGAGGTTCCAAATTGATAAAGGTATAGGTCTTTGGTGATCTGGCTTAATATGACATATATTTGGAATATTTAGAGACACAGGTGATTGCATCTTTTCCTTTTTTTAAAGATGTTATTTATTTATTTGACAGAGAGAAAGAACAAGCAGGGGGAGCTGCAGGCAGAGGCAGAGGGAAAAGCAGGCTCCCAGGGAGCCTGACACAGGACTTGATTCCAGGACCCTGGGATCATCACCTGGGCTGGAGGCTGACGCTCAACCGACTGAGCCACCCAGGTGCCTCGCTTGCATCTTTTTCTTACAAACAAGCTTTTGATAAGAATTAGCAAAATATTTAAGATTTTATCCTTAATAAAAAATAAAGATACTCAAATTCTTATTTGAATACTAATTCAAATATCTATTTTCTTAAATCAAAGATCTAACTCAAATATCTAATATACTATCAAGAAGTAGTTCAAAGGAATACGTTAATGGAATACCAATTTATAAAGGATTGCTTATTCTATCTCACGCTTGTGATTATGTGTAGGAAAGCAGTAAAAGAAACAATAAGAACAGGAACACACATATATGGCAAAAGCTCTATGCTTGTGGCAAAGGCCAACCATTCATTCCCCCATCATTCCGTACTGAAAACAGTACATGCTGAAAACAGCAATGATGGTGGGTAGGATGGTTAGGCCTACTGAGGTCGGCTCTCCCATCTCCTGCAGCCCCTTAGATAATACCTCACTACGACCCATGCTGATAGTCACGTACAACAGTTCCTTCCTTCCCCTCACATGATTGCTTTCTTGAGTTGTTTTCTTCTTTGCTTCCACGTACTTTACATTCTATAATAATAAAACTGAGAGTCCACTGGACTCCGAGCTTCACCTCCACGCCTGAACTTCTTGGCAGTCCCTGGTGGTGCAGCCCGTTTGGGCCTCTCTCTGTTCCAACTTACTGGACTCAGAGTAATCATTTCATCTCTCAACAAATGTACTAAGTGACAATTATGGTGAATTCTGATTAAATATGATCCCGCCTTAAGTCCAGTTCCTAAATATAATTGCTTTTGTTTGCTTGACATGTTGCCCTAGCCATCAGCCTCTAATTTGTTCTTTAAAAATGTCATAATCAGGGGCGCCTGGGTGGCTCAGTTGGTTAAGCATCCAAGTCTTGATTTCAGCTGGGGTCATGAGATCAAGCCCTGTGTTGGGTTCCACTCTTAGCAGGGAGTCTGCTTGAGATTCTCTCCCTCTCCCTCTGCCCCTCCCCCATGAGCATGTTCTCCCTCCCTCAAATAAATATATAAATCTTTTAAAAAAGTCATAATCAGAACCTCATTTTTTTGAACAAACTTCTCCAACTTGCAAACTTACATAAATGCGAATATACTCTTTCCAGCAAAAGTATGTCCTCTCTGCCTGTCCCAGATAAACAGCATTAGCATTCACTAGTACAGTATTTTCATGGCATTAGAAACAAATGAATTTAGATACAACCTTTTATAACCTTTCATTTATCTTGTTCATAAGAACATAAGCTTTTGTACACTTGACAGTTTGCTATAGTGTTTCTCAAATTTTAGTTGGCTACTTACTTGTCCCATGACCAGTATCTGGCTGGATACCACCTTCAGAGCAGGGAGGAAGCAAGGAGTTTACCACCGTAGCCAAGACTGCTTGTTCAAGTCCCAGATCTTTTCTCTTCCTGATCACAAGTGGTTGTGCAAGTTATTTCATGGCTCTCTGCCTCAGTTTCCACATCTGTGGACAGGGTACCTACCAGAAAAGTTTGTTGTGAAAGTTAAACAAGATAATTTATAGAATTGTAGTTGAAGAATATTCAAGAAATAGGGTGGTAAAAATATCCTAAATTTTTTGCACTTCGTTTACACATGTACAGTCATTATTCAATCTAGATATTTGTTTTTTCCTTAAGAATAAATATTATCTCACTAATACTACACTGTTATTAACAAAATTTGCAAATTAGGAAACATTGTTAAAAACACCTTTGAAAACATGAAATAAACCCCTAAGATCTTAGGAACAGATTTTAAAATGTATAGAAAGCTGAAAGTCATATATAAAATATTTGTATACTAAACTTTAGCACTACCATATCTTTGTCACAGTTTAAGCTTTTAAAATAATAATTCTAATAAATGAATGCATGCACAGTGTGCATAAAACTGGAATTTTAGTTGTGTTCAATTATGTCCATTGATATTACTCATTGCTGTTGTTAAGTGTGAAACAGAGAGTCCTTACATGTGCAATTTCTTCATTTCTTCCAAACAAACCAGCTAAAACTTATATAGAAGTGAGGAAAAGAATTAGAGGCATTAATGATGGTATCTACTGCAATTTGGCAAAGCCTAATCCATTTGGAATCCGCTGGTTCTAAAATGGCTGATAATCTGTACCTGTTTGCCCACCTTTCATTTATTCTGAAAACTGTGGGTTTGTGCATGGAATGATAAATTATGATGGAGAAAAAGTATTTTGGAGTTTATTCTTTCAAATACCTTTTAATGCCATATACTGAATTTTTGCTCCAAATGGGGAATAAAGCATAGCTAAAGCTCAGTTTGGGGGTTCAGCCTGGGAAGATCCAGAGGCAGGGATAGCAAGAGCTTATTATGGGCTTAAGGAAGAGGAGATAGGAAATAATTCTCAGTGTCTTTTCAATATTGATAAGAATCCACAAAGAATGTGTTGTGTATGACATCTTGCTCTCTTTCCTCTACTGAGAGCAATATGTCAAGAGAAACATACCAAAAAATAAGATACAGATAAAAAGATGCAAAAGAACATGGACAGAGACAAATATAGCAGATAATTTGTGGGTTTTTTTTTTTTTTCCCTGTTAAGGAAAATTCGATCCCTTTTTTTTCCTCTCTGGTTTCAAAAAAAAAAAAAAAATTGTGGTGCTTTTAAAAAGCATGAGACTTTTGATTAACAGAGTTTCTGACATTAATCCAAACCCTGAAGTTCTAATATTTGACAGAATAAAACAAAATAAGGTTAACCTTTTCAAAGTTTTTGAAAAGGCTGTCATGTTTCTTTAGGACTTGGATGTTACAAAAAATTGTACAGTTGATTTTTACTTTAATTTCTTGATCTTGGACTTTCCAACCTCCAGAACTGTGAGAAATAAATTTCTATTGTTTATAAGCCATCCAGTTTAGGGTCTTTTGTTATAGCAGCTCAAATGGACTAAGAAATTGGATTAGGGCTCCACTCTTAAGACCTCATTTTACCTTGGGCGCCTGGGTGGCTCAGTTGGTTAAGCGACTGCCTTCAGCTCAGGTCATGATCCTGGAGTCCCAGGATCGAGTCCCGCATCAGGCTCCTTGCTCAGTGGGGAGTCTGCTTCTCCCTCTGACCCTCCCCCATCTCATGCTCTCTCTATCTCATTCTCTCTCTCAAATAAATAAATAAAATCTTAAAAAAAAAAAAAAGACCTCATTTTACCTTAATTATTTCTTTAAAGGCCTTCTCTCCAAATATAGTCACTTTAGGGATTAGGGCTTCAATTTATGAATTTGGGAGGGGACACAATTCAATCCGTAACAGTGACTATATCTGTATCTATCTATCTATCTATCTATATATATATAATATTTATTTTAGCATTCTATTTTTCCTTTTCTTTCAGGTTGAATAAATGGAAATATTGCTGGTTTTATACCCTCTACTGTAAGCATATTGTCCTTGCTATGAACTAATTTTTTATTTTTTATTTTTTATTTTTTTATTTTTATTTTTTTTTTTATTTTTAAAGATTTTATTTATTTATTTGAGAGAGAGAATGAGATAGAGCATTAGAGGGGGGAGGGCCAGAGGGAGAAGCAGACTCCCCGCTGAGCAGGGAGCCAGATGCGGGACTCGATCCCAGGACTCCAGGATCACGACCTGAGCTGAAGGCAGTCGCTCAACCAACTGAGCCACCCAGGCGCCCCTAATTTTTTATAAAGTACTGTATATAGATGTATATGTGTGTATAGTCATTCATTTATTCATTCCATTCTCTTCCCGCAGTCTTATTTCTATCCAAGTAGTTTGTAATTGTTTGTTCCTAAAAAAACGTTTTATTTGTGAGCCTAAGTTCCACCCATGATTCTCGATGGTGGTGTCCTACCTCCTAGAAACTACTTGGAAAACCTGTGGTAATACTGTCCTAATAATTGAGAGGACCATAGTGGCTTTTAGTGGATAGGGTTCAGGGTTGACAGCTGCCATATAATGTGAGGACAACCCATAGAAACTGGGTCCTATACTACTTTTGAATGTCCCATGTTTATAATTATCTGAGCTAGAAAATAATGGAGTTTTTATATAAGCTTGAAGTATTTTATGCAGTTTTAATATAAACTGATTGTTTTTTTCAGGAATGCTACTACCACACAAATCAAAGGAAGTCTATAATTGTGTTGATTAGAATTCACTAAGATTTGGTCACCATTTTGTAAAATTCTCTCTCATGTCAGTGCTGTCCATGGTGTTTGAGGTACCAATACAACAAGCCTATCAGTATGTATTTGTATCTATCACATTCACAGTAATTGCAAGCATCTGACTACTTTTTTATGTCATGCATAAGCATTTTCATATTGAAATACATATTATTTTATCATAATTACGTTCCTGTTATTTCTTCTTTATTTTGCAATTAAGGCATAATATATAATTTTCACATAGCGTAGATGGGTTCCCTCCCTCCCTCCCTCCCTTCCTCCCTTCCTTCCTTCGTTCCTGAAGTATTACAAACGTTTGCTATAAAAAGAGGTATTGGGTCCGATGGGGTTGTGAATTATTTATTTAATGAGTTATTTTAAACTGCTGCGTGGTACTCTAAGGTGTGCATCCGCCATATTTGCCTATAGGCTCTCAAATGATGGACACTTAGCTTGTCTCCAACTCTCCAGAGACCCAATCCATGCTGAGTAGGAACATCTTGCTAATGTCTCCCTTTGCAAGCATGTGAATTACATACACACACACACACACACCCCGTGTGACTTCTCAGTTCTAGAAATAGCTTAGTGACATGTGAATTTCCCTGGAATATTTATAGAACTGCAAAGTCATAGGGTATATGTATACATCATTGGATTACGTACTGCCAGACTATTCTCCAGAAAGTCTACACTAGTTTGTACTCTAGTAGCAATACTATATCTTTATATTGCCACCAACTTGGCCCTTATCCAGCCTTAACTTTTCACTAGGCCAATATGCTAATGTCATATCTTGTTGCTGTTTAAATATCTTGTTGCTGTTTATTTATTTAAATTTTTTTAAATTTAAATTCAATTAATTAACACATAATGTATGATTGGTTTCTGAGGTACAGGTCTGTGATTCATCAGTCTTATATAACACCCAGTGCTCATTACATCACATGCTTTCCTTAATGCCCATCAAGCCATCCCTCCACCCTCTCTCTTCCAGCAACCTTCAGTTTGTTTCCTGAGATTAAGAGTCTCTTATGGTTTATCTCCCTCTCTGGTTTCTTCTTCTTTCATTTTTTCCTCTCTTCCCCTATGATCCTCTGTTTTGTTTCTTAAATTCCACATATGAGTGAGATCATATGATACTTGTCTTCCTCTGATTGACTTATTTCGCTTAGCATAATACCCTCTAGTTCCATCCACATCATTGCAAATGGAAAGATTTCGTTTTTTGATGGCTGTATAATATTCCAGTGTGTGTGTGTGTGTGTGTGTGTGTGTGTGTGTGTGTGTGTGTGTATACCACATCTTCTTTATTTATTCATCTGTCGTGGACATTTGGGCTCTTTTCATAGTTTGGCTATTGTGGACATTGCTGCTATAAACATTGGGGTGCATGTGCCCCTTCGGATCACTGCATATGTATCTTTGGGGTAAATACCCAGTAGTGCAATTGCTGGGTTGTAGGGTGGCCTATTTTCAACTTTTTGAGGAACCTCCATACTGTTTTCCAGAGTGGCTGCACCAGCTTACATTCCCACCAACAGTGTAGGAGGGTTCCCCTTTCTGGGCATCCTCACCAACATCTGTCGTTTCCTGACTTGTTAATTTTAGCCATTCTGACTGGTGTGAGGTGGTATCTCATTGAGGTTTTGATTTGGATTTCCCTGATGCCCAGTGACGTTGAGCAATTTTTCATGTGTCTGTTGGCCATTTGGATGTCTTCTTTGCAGAAATGTCTGTTCATGTCTTCTGCCCATTTCTTGTTTGGATTATTTGTTCTTTGGGTGTTGAGTTTGATTAGTTCTTTATAGATTTTGGATACTAGCCCTTTATCTGATATGTCATTTGCAAATATCTTCTCCCATTCTGTTGATTGTCTTTTGGTTTTGTTGACTGTTTCCTTTGCTGTGCAAAAGCTTTTTATCTTGATGAAGTCCCAATAGTTCATTTTTGCTTTTGTTTCCCTTGCCTTTGGAGACGTGTCTAGCAACAATTTGCTGCAGCCAAGGTCAAAGAGGTTGCTGCCTGTGTTCTCCTCTAGGATTTTGATGGATTCCTGTCCCACATTTAGGTCTTTCATCCATTTTGAGTCTATTTTTGTGTATGGTGTTAGGAAATGGTCTCTTGTTGCTGTTTAAATGTACATTCCTAGTGTGTATGTCTCTGTGTGTGTGTGTCAGAGTTTCTTTATAGCTATTAAACCCTTGTTAGTTTTAAACACTACAAATATCTTCTTCCACCTATTATCTATTAACTTTGTCTATAGAGTCCTATGTTAATCAGAAAAACTTAATATTTATTGTATTTAATTTTTTGCAGATGATTTGTGTTTAAGAAGTCTCCCTTAACCTCCTAAAATCTGAAGATATTTTATATTTTGTTTTATTAACTTTATGGATTTATTTTTGATAACTAGGATTTTATTCCATCTGACTTTCACCTTTGTATTAGAGTTAGTTAGGGATCCTTTTATTTTTCACCATCTAACAAGTTGTTTTTCCCAGGAGCTCCACTAAATATTCTTATATTTGACTTGGATATATGGTGTTAAATTGATCACTTATTTAATATCCATATATACACAGATCTGCTTCTGAGCACTCTGTTCTATAGAGTGTTATTTTTTTTTCTGATTATGCTATACCTATCTGCTCTATTTGGCTTTGTTATGATTTAAGGTCTGGAAATACATACCCTCAATCTTTTCTTTTTTGTGGTTGACTTAGGCATTCATTAACCTTTATTCTTCCATATAAATTTTGGAGCAAACTAATTTTAGTCTTCAAATAATTCAACTGAAATTTTTATTGAAATGGTTGAATTCAATTGTGAAGAATTGATATAATAATATTCTGGCCAAGACTATGTAATTCTTTCTAATTCTCAAATCATCTCCCATGTCCCCTTTTGAAAAACAATTTTACATTTTCTATGTCAAGTTTTTGTGCATTCTGAATTATTTTATTTGGATTATGCTTTATAGTTATTTTTGGTATTGTAAAGGGTATCTCATTTTTATTAGATTTTCTAATTCATTATTATTGGTGAATCAAATAGTGCCAATTTTGCACCTAGACAATTACCTCGACTATATTATTCTAAAAGTATTGCCATTGGTCCTGTTGTGTGTGTGTGTTTTAAGTAGGTGATCATATCTTCTGCAAATAATGAAGGTTTATCTCATAAATGCTTGGCACCCAATAAACACTTTAAATTTTAGATATTTTACTGTTTAGTTTCTTCTTTTGTTTCTCTGGGGCTGCCCACTTTCTGATGTTGGCACTTTTAGTCTTACCTTCCATATCTCTCAGCTTTTCTCTCATGTAGTATTCTTCCCTGCTCCTTCCTCAGGGAGTTCCTGAATCTGAACTTTCCAATTCTCTGCTTCAATCTTCAGCAGCATATATCTTGCTTTTCCTTCAATTGATTCTGTTTATTTCAAAGACAATATTTTTCACACTTAATGTAATATATCTTAACTTGGAATTTTGGGGGGATATTTTCTTCTAGTTTCAAGTTGCCCTTATATTTTTTGTCTCCTTAAGGATATTTATCAAACTTATTTTAAATTCTTGATATATCTGTTCTGATAATACTTCCTCAGATGGCAAAAATTGTTCAGCTTTTGTTTTGGTTTTTTTTTTGTTTGTTTTCCTTTTCATTGTACTAATTGTACTTTTTTTGGTTTCTGTTTTATTTTTTTGCCTGTGAAGTCATGTTATTCAAGAAAACATCAGTTACTCTGTTTGGTAATGAGTATGGGAAAGGGCCAAAAGCCAGGCCCTAGTTTGTGTCTGCCCCGGTGACTTTAATGAGATTAAAGTGGATGGCACCCAGAGTAGAATATAAAGAACAACTGTTGTTTATTCCTCATTCCTGATATTCTATACAGCTAATCTCTTATGCTTCCTGATTTATTGCCTTGGACAATCTCTGGTCCAGGTCATAGCATCCAACTTCAATGGTAAAAGGGAAGATACTGGTTGTCTAAATGAAATGTGTGCATAGAAAAGAGCAGAACTAGTAATCAAAATGAGAAACACATTCTGTGTGAAAAATAATAGAGTAGATGCCATGCAAGAAGGAATTAGTGGGTTAGAATGTCAGATTGAATAGTTATTTCAGAAGGCAGCAAGAAACAATAATGTATTTTAAAAATTAGTTTTAAAAACGCCTAAAAGATATGGAGGATAGAAATAGAAGTGTACAGGATATAGTATGGATAAAGCATTTAGCTTATGAGCAGGCAAGCCAAGCACATCTGAACATATCTCAGAGTTAAAGTATTTTATTTTATTTTATTTTATTTTATTTTATTTTATTTTATTTTTTTTTTTTTTTAAAGATTTTATTTATTTATTTGACAGAGAGAGACACAGCGAGAGAGGGAATACAAGCAGGGGGAATGGGAGAGGGAGAAGCAGGCTTCCCGCAGAGCAGGGAGCCCGATGCGGGGCTCGATCCCAGAACCCTGGGATCATGACCTGAGCCGAAGGCAGACGCTTAACGACTGAGCCACCCAGGCGCCCCAAGAGTTAAAGTATTTTAACTCATACGATACAAAATCATAAAACTGCATTTCTTGGGGCACGTGGGTGGCTCAGTCGGTTAAGCTTCTGACTCTTGATTTCAGCTCAGGTCTGAAATCTTTTCTTTAAGGTCGTGAGATGGATTGCCACATCGGGCTCCGGGCTGGGTGTGGAGTCTGCTTGGGATTCTCTCTCTCTCTCCCTCTGCCCCACCCCCCTCAACAAAATTACATCTCTTTGTGAAAAAAAAAAAAAAGATGAACAAGGAAAGAAGACAATTCCTAAGGTCATTGATAAGCATAAAATGAAAGTCAAGAGGTCAAAGAAACTGACACTTTTTAGCTAGAAAATTTAAGTTTGAAGAATGGTGTATCAAATGTCACTTCATTTTGACAAGATTCATAAAACTGTTTCAGAGAGGGTTTGTTTCCTTGCAAAAGATGTTCAAAGAAGAGATAGAACTTCTAGTGATATTTAAAAGTTTCCATGTGAGGCTACAATTAAATTGAAAAGAAATTCATGAGTTTCTACAAATAATTCCATGAGACAAGATGCTGAATATACCTGTACTGCCACTGAACTTCATTGAGTAGACAATTTAAACCATAAAAAGCTGACATGTTGCCATGGTAGCATTTCCTCCCCAGCTGAAGAAGCTATAGAGAAGAAAGGATATAGGTCAGAAAGTGTTTACACTGAAAAACAACTGCGTATTAAAATTAAATGCTTTTGTAAATGTCATATGCCAAAGGAGAACAGTGAATCCTAGTTTCAGGCTACTAAAGACAGACCGATTCATCTTCGGCAAGATGTTGCAAGCTGTGCTGTGAGACACTGGGCATTTAAGGTCGAGAATACTCTCTTTGCTGCATATTGGCAGTTCAATTAAAAAAAAATGGTGGCCGTGATAAAACTTTTTGCTACTGGTTTCATCTGTGTTCCTTGAAATAGAGATATATCCAATTGAAGAATTCTCCAGGAAGGCAACTCATCTTACAATGAATTACTCCTAGGCAAGAAGGATCAACTCTATGATCAATAACTATCTGTTGGTTATTCATTCTCTACCCTGATTCATGGCCAAAATTTCTGAAATGCAATTGAAGCAAGATATAACTAAAGGGAAGGAGGGAATAAGAGTGAACGACGCAGGAAGAAATAGCAAAGTTAGTCAATAATCCAGAGTCAAGAAAAATGAAAGAAATAAATAACAAAAGTAAGAAGGAAGGAAGGAAGGAAGGAAGGAGAAAAAAACACTGGGGAAGTATTAAAGTCTCCCTGATAAAAGGATGAATTTAGCATTTGCAAGAGAGTGGTTGAAATGGAAATTTGTAGATTGCCTTCACAGTATACATCAGTTTCCACAGCATAATGAAGCGGGAGAGCTAGGTTCTTGTCTCACAGAGTCAATCTTGCGCACAACGGAGAGTAAGTAAAGTGATAGAAGTTTATTCGGTGAAGATACAGAAAAAGTTCTCAAGAGTGACAGGAGTCCCGACAGGGTTGCCAATGAGGGCCTATAGAAAGCTAACCAGGGAGGTGGCGCCTGGGTGGCTCAGTCGTTAAGCGTCTGCCTTCGGCTCAGGTCACGATCCCGGAGTCCTGGGATCGGGCCCCGCATCGGGCTCCCTGCTCTGCGGGAAGCCTGCTTCTCCCTCTCCCACTCCCCCTGCTTGTGTTCTCTCTCTCGCTGTGTATCTCTCTCTGTCAAATAAATAAACAAAATCTTTAAAAAAAAAAAAAAAAAAAAAGAAAGCTAACCAGGGAACTTAAATCCTTTTAACATCTCTATTGATATCGCCATTGAGCAAGGACTAGTGATAACACCTTCAATGACTTACTTCCTTTTTAGGGTCTAGTTATTCTTTGTTGGTCACAGGTGATCATCATAAAAAAGACACCCCCTCCCCCATGCCTAGGGCAGGGTAGTCTTAGGGCAGGGTGGTCCTAGGGCGGGGTGGTCCGGTTTGTTCCCTTATCTCTGGTTTTCCCACACCTCCACATTTTTGGGATTTCTGTGAGCCTGATCACAGAGCCCCCTATCTATCTCTCCCTACCTAGTCCCACCTGTCCCTTACTCAGTAAGACAAACATGACTTTTCTCATAGGGGAATTCACACTTTGCAGTTTTACTGAATTTGGTTTGGATAAGGTAACTTGGGTGCCCAGTTCTAAGGGTAGTCTCTGATTGGCTTAAACTAAAAATATATCTCATTCTCCACTGAACTAAGTAATTAATTCCAGGATGGGCAGATGATCCAGTCTGAGCCAGTACTTACATATTCTTTGAAGTTTCTAAAAAAGAAAAGCTCTTTCAGCCATATCCTGGAGTGGCAATATGAAGACTTGAGGTCTCTCTGCAGCCATCTTGGGACCACTAGGATAAGCTTAAAGCTAGCAAAAGCCATCAGTGGAAGCTGGGGATAGAGATACCTCAGGGAAAGATGAACCAAGACGTGGATTGAGTGACATTTCAACCTTGAACCAAGGCACACCAGAAGACAGAACTACCCAGGGACTGCTCAGTTGCTGGGGCAGTTACATTCTTGATTTTGTCTAAGTCAGTTTGAATTGGATTTTCCATTTTTTGCTTTTGGGACAGAATTCTGATGAAATTTCCTGTAATTCCCAAGTGTTTCCTCTCCTTCGAGACAAATGGAAATAACTGAAGTAAGTGAAGCACAAAATAGTTGTTGTATCCTTGGGTTCAGAATCCATGGTCATCCCGGGCGCCTGGGTGGCTCAGTCGTTAAGCGTCTGCCTTTGGCTCAGGTCATGATCCCAGAGTCCTGGGATCGAGTCCCACATCGGGCTCCCTGCTCTGCGGGAAGCCTGCTTCTCCCTCTCCCACTCCCCCTGCTTGTGTTCCTGCTCTTGCTCTCTCTCTCTCTGTCAAATAAATAAATAAAATCTTTAAAAAAAAAAAAAAATCCATGGACATCCCTAGAACATGCATTTGTGACCTCCCATGTGCAAGGCACTAGAGAGGATATAAAAATGAACAAGACAAAGTTTGTGACATGCAGAGCATAAAAATGAGCAGGGGACTAGAATAGATAACATATCCTTAGCAATGAGGTAGATATT
Source organism: Halichoerus grypus (assembly GCF_964656455.1). Classification (NCBI taxonomy): domain Eukaryota; kingdom Metazoa; phylum Chordata; class Mammalia; order Carnivora; family Phocidae; genus Halichoerus; species Halichoerus grypus. The sequence goes on from NC_135717.1 coordinate 145,324,239, forward strand.
TTATTTTTACCATTTACAAATGAGAAAATTGAGATACTGAATTTAAGTAATTGCCTCAGGATGTATATTAAAACTGCAGTGGGTGGCTGATGTCAGTCTTCTGTGACCATCTCAAGTGACCTCAAGGAAATATCGAGAAAACAGGAAGAACCGGAAAACCAGTTAAGCAAAGGCATGCAGGCAGTATTTTTGAACAATCAGAAATGATAGAAAAATAATGTATAAAGATAGCCTAAAGGTCTTTCTCTTGTCTATGTGGACATCGGTAAATCTTAATTTTTACAGCCAAACACATTACACCTTGCAACACACAAATATTTGGACAACTGCTTGTAAGCATGTATACCCCCTTTCCCTTTTTGTATATATAATCCCCTGTTGCTAACAAGCTTCCAAGCAGTTCTTCACAGCAATCTGAAAGACTGTCTTCTGGGCTCTAGTGTTCAGTATGACAACGAATAAAGCATTTGCTAACCTGCTTTGAGGTTGGCCATCTTTCAATCTACAAAGAGGTGACAGAACTCGTCAGGGATGGAGCTGTGAACCAAGGCACTTCGATGTATACAGATTGCCAGCCAGTAAATAGTAGTAAATATTATGTGCTGTCTATATTAAATTCATACATCCACATATTCCATCTGTTTATTGATATATCTATTAGTAATAAAAACAGCATAACTGTTGTTAGAAAACGAGTTTGATTGGTTTTTGTCTCTGGTTCCTAAAAGGAAAATTAAATCCTTGGGATTTCCTCTGTGATAGGAATTCTTTGTTATTCATAGTGGATCCTGATAGTTATACTAATGAGGTGCCTCACAGGGGGCCTCTAGTTAATTTATGCTAACAAGAAGATTTAGGATAGGGTAAGCTACTCAAGAAAGACCAACCCTGTGATTAAAGGGCTGGGGCGTTGAGCCACTGGGTATCAACCAAAGTCCTTGACCTCCAGGAATGGGAGGGAGGAGGCAGTTTGAGTTCAACAGGTGGCCAATGATTTAATCAATCATGCCTATGTTCTGAAACTGCAATAAAAATTCTGGGCACCAGAAGTTCTGTGGAGTTTCTATTTTGTGAATACGGCGTTGTGCTGGTGGGGTGATTGCACCCTGATTCCACAAGGGGAGGATACAGCTGTCTGTTCCTTCCGAGACCCTACCCTTTGTGCCTCTTCATTGACTTGTGTCTTTCATAATAAAACCTAATTGTAAGTACAGTACTTTTGTGAGTTCTGTGAGTCATTATAGCAAATTACTGAACCTGAGGGGGTCATGGGAACTTCCAAATGTGTAGTCATTCAGTCAGAAGTGTGGGAGGCCCCTGATGATCCTTTAAGTGTGGCTGGCATTTGAGGTAAGATCAATATTTGGAGGGACCATGCCCTTTAACTTGTGGGGTCTTTGCTAACTTTAGGTGGCTAGGGACACAATTGAATTACAGTACCCCCACTTAGTTTTAGATCAATTAGGTTGAAATGGAATAATAACATAACACCACAATGAAATTTCAGGGCCTTTACAAACACTCAGAAAATAGTGTACCTGAAACAGAAGTTTAATACATTAGTATTTAATGAAAAAAATGTTCCCCTAATCTTTTCTTCAATAAGGCATAGCTAGAGTTCCAGAAGACCCTTAGGGAATGCTTGGAAGCTTTGAGAGATAATTTGATGAAAGACTTGTGAAAAGGGCTCTATTTCAACAGCTTCTAGGTTGGAGCGACTGATGCTCATGGTTCATGGTTGGGGGAAGTGAAACAAACATGAGAATGACAGTGTCACGTGAAGGCAGCTAAACATGAATTCCCTTCTGCACCTCATTCTGTAACAGGGACAGAGTGCTTTCAAGGTATTTTGCTTGCTGTCAAAGTCAGGGGAGGGAAGTGGGGTGGGAAAGGAGCTAGTGAGGCTCAAGTGATTATGTGACTCCAGTCTATGTGGAGTAGATCCAGAGCTCAGTTTCAGGTGATTTAATTCCTAACCCTGTGTTTTTTTCTGCCATAACATAATGGTCTAGGAATTAAGATGGGGTTGTGCTCAAGTTGTAAACAAGGAACATGTATTTACATGTTCATTATTTATGATCATTTATTTTATAGTTAGTGAAAGAGTACTTGCTCACTTTAATACCCCGCACACGATCTTATTCCCCATGAGAGAGAGACTTTACCAGAAAACCACTAGCACTGCCAGAAAGTACTGAGTGCCGATTTGATGTCAGAGCTCATGATTTGATAGTGTTCGGTGCTGTTATAATACTTCCTCCTGCAAACTTCGATTACACTGAAGCCAGCATAGACTTGGGTACTGAGATTAAGGGAGAGAGAACACTGGTTGTAAAGAAGTTACCAATGAATCATGAATCTAAATAAATTGAAAAAGGCAGTGAAGACAGGAGGTGGCTGTGATTAGTGGGGACATGGAGGGATCAAGAGACTAGAGAAATACAAAAGTAGAAGAACTGATTTTATGGGACACATGGGCAGAGTGGCAAGAAGTGTGGGGCAGATGCCAAGATATTTTTCTAGTCACACCTTAAGTCTTCTGAGGTCAGAGGGCCAAGATGCCCAACCACCCTAGTTGGTTGCATTTAGGAGAAAAAATTTATAACTCAAAGTTACAACACTGATAGGCCCAAAAATAAACACTAAAACTCAGTTTATTTTCGGTATCTTTCAGACTTGAAAGGCAAACTGCTTAATTCTACGACTGTTTTTTCACAATTAATTGTGAAGTTATTGGTAGTGTTAGATTTTCATGTAACATTATTCTGGAGCTTTTAAAACAGTGGCCCCCTGAGGCATTCCTGAAATCAGGCACAGAACAATTTACTTCATTCTACCTGTTGCGGCAGGAGATGAGGAAGTCAGTCCAGTGACTTATCAATGACACATGAAAACACTCTTTTCTCTCAAAGTCGACCCTGTCACCCCAGCTCCATGGATCTCGGCCAGTGGCATATCATGTACATTCCTCAGAGCAATTAGGAAGCCAGTAGAACATTTTCTTCAGAGTAATTATGAAGCCAGTATCATTTGTTATAAACACAAAAATAATGTTCATTTACAATGTGTTACATAGTTTTAAAGACTCTACAAATGTTGAATTATTTAAACCTAACACATGAGTACCACTTTTTTGTAAGTTTACTTTTTCATGATATGCATTCCAATAAGGAAATTGAGCTACAGAAAGGAGAAATAACTTGCTCAAGGTTCTAGCCAGTACCTGTCATGGTTTGAGCCTAGACCATCTGATTCCGAAACCGTGCATTAACCACTCCACTTCTCTCTCTCTGTGGTCCTTAAAGACATTAGGTTTCTACCAATTAGAGTTGGAAGAGGCACTCAAGGTAATATGAACAGAATGAACAAAGACATGGAGAGGAGCAGAAGAACTTATTTGAAAAATACAGTGTGCTCAGGCTGATTTAGTGACTTATTTGAGAGTTGTATAAAATAAGACTGGCAATTAAAATAGTTGTATGATAGTAATGACTTCAGCTGCCAGAATAAACATACAAAGCAAGTATTTTGGATGAAGGTAATACATTTCTGTGTATTGACAGCATCCTTCCGGAATCTCAGATGGCTTCAAGCCCTTTGCTAAAATAGAATTCTCCTTTTCAGGGAGTGGGCTGAGGTTCACCAAGACCAATCTAGGTTCAGTGATTCAATAAATGGCCTCACAGGACTCAGTATAATTTTACCCACAGCGATGCTTTGTTACAGTGAAAAGAATACAAAGCAAAATTAACAAAGGGAAAAGGAGCATGGGATGTAAGTATGGAGGAAATCAGGCACCAAATTTCCAGAGTCTCCCATCTGAGGAGTCACAAAGGGCACACCTAATTTCTCCAGTATTGAGTTGTGACAACACATATGAGGTTTTTTGTTTTTTGTTTTTGTTTTTGTTTTTTTTGTTTTGTTGTATTTTGTTTTGTTTTTTGTTTGTTTGTTTTTTACCAGGGAAGCTCATCAGATGCTCAGCATCCAAGGTTTAAACTGGGGACTGGTCACGTAGGCACATTCTGCCTAACGTGTATCTAAATTCTAGAATCCCAGAAGGAAAGCAGGTGTTCAGCATAAACCGCATTATTTGCACAAACAATGAGCCACTCTTATCATTTAAAGAAAGCTTTATATCAGTGTACGGAACTTTATCAGCCGAGTCTCCAGGTGCAAGCCAAGGGCAACCTTGCAAGCAGGATTTTCTAAGGACAGGCAGTCTTGGGCTTGTTATGCTAACCCTTTTCTGCACAGAGGGTCTCCAGAAAAATGTTCTTTATAAGTAAAGAATATTGCCTTTTATTCTAAGTCTGAGATCCCAAGTGAGAGAGGCATCGTAATTTTTAAATAAATTCATTTATTTGATGTATGCTTGTGAAATGATGGAGACACTAAATCACAAAGCTGGCCTACATATAGACTAAGGCCTCAGGCAGAGAACAAATATCTGTAAAACCTCACATTTAAAAGTATAATGCAAGACATTCTTGCAAGTCTTGCAAAAGAGGGTGGCTCAAGTGAATTGGGGAAACATTAGCCTATCCCCATCTTAAATGTTTATGGAGTGGTGGTAGTAGTACAGGGCTTAATGAGACCTGGATGTTCTTTTTCATCCTTTGGGCAACACATGAATCTCCCTGTAGAGGCCTGGGGAAAGGGAGGGACCACCCAGCAATGGTTGTGATACTGGGGCTCATGGATTTAATTTAGACAGAACAAAAATAGGTAATGTTTCTGAAAGCCTGAATTTTTCTGATGGCAAATCTACATCTGGTAGATTGAAGGAAATATCAGAGATATTATAGAAAAAGAATTGGCTTTGAAATAGACTAAAACCGCAAGATAGAAAAATGATGCTGGTAATATTTTTAATGAATATGGATGAATATATGATACTGTAAATTTATAATATAAATGTGTAATAAATTGGTATGATGGGATTCAAGGTTATCTGTTTCTTGTGTTAGTAAGAATTACTAATTAAATGCAGTTTCAGGCATCTCACAGTAATCCAAGCAGACTGGATTTAAAAGAAAAGTTTTACATCTGAAAAAGCCAAACACCAATAGACATACAAATAAACACTAAAAATCAGAATCTCCATATTATACACAGACTTAAAAAATAACCTTCCCAATGCTGTGACTGTTTTGTTTATAATTCACTCTGAAGTTGTTGGTAATGTTTGCCAAACTTTGTTGTAGAATCATTCTAGACCTTTCAAAACATGTTGTATTTTTTAATACAGAAGATTCCTATAATGTCAATTGGTTTAAATTTGCAGTCTGTGTCATGCTATATTTTTCTTTTTTTTTTTTTTTTTTAAAGATTTTATTTATTTATTTGACAGAGAGATAGAGAGAGAGCACAAGTAGGCAGAGTGGCAGGCAGAGGGAGAGGGAGAAGCAGGCTCTCCGCCGAGCAGGGAGCCGGACGTGGGGCTCGATCCCAGGACCCCAGGATCATGACCTGAGCCAAAGGCAGCCGCTTAACCGACTGAGCCACCCAGGCGCCCCAATGCTATATTTTTCATTTACTAGTATTTAGAAACACTAGATAGTGGTATACTTTATACAATATGAAAACTGCTGATTTTGTGGTTAAATCTGATTCTGTTGCTTAGATATTTCTGATACTCCTTACTTTTTGGAATCTTAATAGCTATAGCAATTACACTACAAAATGAAAAAAAAAATCATTTCCTCCTGAGTGAAATAAAATAAGTGAACAAATAGTAAACAACTTACATTGGAATATCAGTTGTAAAATCTGATTTGCCTGCATTTTTATGTGTCTAGACCTTAGAAAATTAATCATAAAATGAATGATTTTTTTCATGCAATATCTTCTTTCCAATTCCACCACATAGGATAATTTAAATGCTATTTGCAAACATATTAAACAAATTTTGGATTTTCTTAAAATACTGTAGAGATTCTTACAGACATATGCTGTTGTCCAGTATCTCTCATATTCTTTCCCTGATATAAAATAGCTGTTGTTATTGTAATGAACTGTTACAACTGTTAATGAACTGTAATGAACTATTAATTAAGGAATTCAGCAATTCTGTATATTTCATTCCATAAATCTTTTCAGACATTCAGGAGAATGTCTACTGTACTTGAATACAATGAGTAATAAGTTTTAATATTTTAAAAAAATGATTATACACTTTGTTTTCATATTACAAAGCTCTCATACAAAAATACTTCCTTTTACTGTTCCAAATACTCTGAATACTAGCAAATGCTTAATCTCTATGTTTTAATTTGTCAAGGAATAGCTTCTGCTCTCCCAGGTTTTATCGTTTGTATAGGGTTAAAATCCATTATTACTCAATAAATATTTATAGCTTTACTGGAATTATGCCATTATTCTCTTTCATCTAATGGGTGACTTCAAAAATAAAAAGGGATACAGAAGATAAATAATTAACAGAGGCTAAGCAATGATAAATAACAGGTGGTGTAAAATAAGTTTTTTAAAATTTATTTTTATTTTTAATTTTTTTTCAGCCTTATATCATGACCAAGAAAAGATTAGATTTTTGTGTTTTCCTTTTGCCAGGGACTCATATGCTGAAGAATTACTCCTCTAAGATCAGAAAAAGGAAACAAAGGTATAAAAATATTACACAGATGTTGGAAACATTAAACAAACACTTAGGGCTGCCTGACAGTATTTCTGTTGCAATATTCTATTAAATGTGTTTCAGTGAAATCCTTTAGAGAAGTTTTTGCTCTGCCAACATCTCCTATTCAGGTTCCTGGAGAAATGAGATGTGGGTGGCAGTGACTAAGTGAACTAGCAGCTACTGTTTACCAAACAAGTTTGGACAGATTATACTTATGATGGCCAAATGAAATCAAAACCATTGAATACAGTCAGAGTGAGACAATCTAAGAGGGCAAATGAGTTTTATCTGATAGCATACTGAATAATCTGACTTATGAAATTTCATTGGCATTTGGTGGCTACCTACACAGTCAAGTGCTGAGTGAGGCTTTGGAGTTGCAAAGAGGGCTCAGTGACAGAGAATGACTATGCTTATCCTGGCGAGCACTGAGTAATGTACGGAAGTATCGAATCACTATATTGTACACCTGAAACTAATATGACAATGTATATTAATTATATTGGAATTAAAATGAAAAAAACTAAAAAATTAAAAAAAATGAAGTGTAAAAAGTTCCCCAAATAATCGTTCTTAAAGAAATGAAGGCATGTGTATTTACAGGCTGCTTTAGAGAAAATGGTTATTCTATTTTCTTTTGCACCGACTTCTAAAGAGTTCATAGGTCTCTGAAATCTGCAGTGTACTGAACAGATGGATGAAAAGATATATGATTGAATTAGTAAATTACAGTGAGCCTTCTATAGCAGTGAGAGCAATACAGGATCTTCAGTTAATTTATCCTTTCTTCCTTTCCTCAAGGTCAAGGCAGTCTTTTTGCTATAAGGAACAATGATATGATTGCCTCACATTTATATAGCACTTTTTATTTGTCAAAGGATTTTTTTTTTTCTGTTCTCAGAAAATCATTTTTTAGGAAAATAGAACAGGTAGGTTATTTTACCTCCTTCAGAGAATTGTATATGTATGCCCTGAACAAAATTTAAGGAAAAAGAGAGAAGAAAATGAGGAGCAAGTTGAGTATGGGAATTCAGTGATCATTTAAGACATTTTCATTACAGTTCAAAATTCATTGTGATTTTAATATTTTACTACTGCCACTGAAGGATACCCAAATCTCTAAAATTTTAAGTTTATTATCCACTTTTAAGCATTAATCAGAAGACAGAAATAAATGATTAATTCAGTACAGAGGTCAGTGTCATGATTTTCAATCTTTCTTTTAAATCTCCCACAAATCAGTGTTGTTTTCTTAAAATTTGCAAATGTAAGGTACATGTTATAATTGCTTACTTAATTAATGTTTTCTGAACATCATGTAGGTATTTTTTCTACAAAAGAAACTCAAAACATGGCGATACTTCATCACATTTTGAATTCAGTATATATGATGATATCCTCTGAATTCAGAAAATAACTCAAGGTAAAGTTCTGAACTGCAGAATTTGATATTTTGAAAAACAAAATTAATAAGAATTTCATGGAGTGATTTATTATAATACTCAATAATTCTATGTTACATATAACCAATGACCTGAATAAGTCCTAAATTTAACTAATGTAATTCAAAACTTTTTTTGGTGGGGAGGAGTAAAAGAACATGATGTGATTATTTTGAGAATTAGCTGGTTTCTTCTGGGCAAATTAAAATGCAAAGATCACACTCCTGCATATATTCTATTCTTGATGTGTCTGAAGAAAGAAACAGTTAATAAGATTTGCAAAACCTGGAAGAAAAGGGAATGATAAGAGATCAAAATGTAATCAATAAGAATGATTTGCAAAGCTAACACAATCACCTAAATGCACCTAAATGCATGCTGTATAGGGAAAAAGGATCAAAGAGGGTGGGAAAATTTTGGAGTAAGGTACATATGGTTGCAAATAAGAAGTGTGCAAAATGAGTCTTCTAGAGCAACCCAGCTGTCACCAAGTTCATTTATGGAGGGACTAACTAATAGATGGTTCAATTTTAATTACATGGGCTATCATTGGGCTAGATGTCTTGAACAGCTGATGGGGTTTTTGTTCATCATCTCTCTGTGTCATCAGTCCTACAAAACTGCTTCTTTTTGTGATAGAATCATTAAAGATGGTGTGCAACAGGCAGATGATAAAATGGGCCACAGGTACCATCTCCCATTCAGTCTTGTCTTAAATACCTCAGCATGAACACAGTGGAGAACACACATTTCAAAAGAACGGTATTCATGCTTATAAGAATGTTTTAATCACCATTCTGAGACTAAAACTGTTACCAGTTGAAGAGAATTTATGGAACCTTAGGTCAATGCCTTTGTGATTCAACTTAAAATTAAATGCTGTATCCTGTTCTGACCAAAACATGCATTATATATTCATTTTGCAATGTTACAGTCTACACCGTAATAACGTATTCACTCTCACAGTTTCTTCAAATCCATAGCCTTCCCCTGCTTTCATCAGTCTTCACTGAGACTGGAGAATGAAGTTCTGCTTCTGAATCTCAATTCTGCAGCTGTCACCCTGTAGGTCATGGAATGTGTCTGTTTTGCTTCCCATTGTATCTCTAACAGCTAGCACAGTACCTGACACGGTAGATGTTCTCCCCCCTCCAAATTTACTGAATGAATGAATGAATGAATAAATGAGTATATTAGTGAACAGATTTACTAATGTCAAACATCGGTCTAGACTTCCGAAGTTTGCCAACATGAAGACTGCCCAACATGGGCTCTTGCTGCTGAGTTATAAAGTATTTTTATCTATCTCACAAAGCAATGAAATCACTACCTTCCAGGATGACCATTTATTAACTGGTCATCCCACTTGGCTGATTTAGGGATATCACCTCCAGTTAGGATCTGTATCTCTCCTGGATGTGGATAGTCTCAAGATCCTGACTCCTATTGTATTAATTTGTCTGATTAGGACTCCAGTTGGTTGTTCTGCTATTTGTAATGTATGGTTTCTACTTAATATTTTTTGCCTTTAAACGTATGAACAAAAGCTTACCTCTGAAGCCAAAAGTCCAAAGTTAATTCCAATTAATGTTAGAACATTACCACTATACCATGTGTTGATTTTATTTTCACAGCCCTAAGGAAAAAAAGTTACTTAGATTGAGTTGGAGATGGAAGTGGTCTTATATATAATTCTATTACAAAGAAGAAGAAACATAGAGATAGTAAATTACCAAAGTCTAAAAAGCAAGTCAATGTGTAACTGGAGACTAGACTTTTTAGTCCAGAGAATTTCATATGATAGCAGGACATCTCAGTTACTACTTTTAAAGTTACTAAGATGTTGTTATATAATTGAACTCAGAAAATTTTTTTAAAGATTTTATCTTTAAGTAATCTCTACACCCAATGCGGGGCTCGAACATACAACCTTGAGATCAAGAGTTGCACACTCCACTGACTGAACCAGCTAGGTGCCCTGAAATAAAAAATTTATTAAATTTAGAGAGGGATCTAATTTTCTGCAGATTACTGTAATTCAGCAAGGTATATAAGTGAAGTATATATATATATATATATATATACATATATATATATATATGTATATATATATATATGGATATATATACTTCAACCTAAAATGATTATTTCCCGAATAGGAGAAGTTTCTAAAAAAACATAAGGCTCTATTTATCTATGAATGAATTATGTAACTGAAAAATGCATCTTAGAATTAGAATAACATCAGCTTATAAACTATACAAAATATTAGAAGTTCTTGGGATGAAAATCTCCTTTATCAGTATCCCATACCTGTAAGCAGCAGATGAACCCCTACTCTTGCTCTGCTACATTTACCTGAACACTGCTTATGTCATTGCTGGGCTCCCCTCCCTTCAGTTTTTGCCAATCCTCATACCTCTTTACTTCTGGTACTGCAACTCCCTTACCAATCCTATACACCAGATATTTACCAAAAGTGCCTCCTCTCTCTGCAGGGATTTGGGAAGGAGGCCTGGAGAGAAAGGTTGATGGTATCCCAAGTTCTAGGAGCACTTACATGACATAATTCCAGAAAGTTTATTTATTTACTATATACCTGAAATAATAGCTATTCATTTAATTCTGAGTTCAGTTTCATAAGTAACTTAAGAAGCTAATCACTGTAAATAACATTGTTTTTATATAAAACTTTGCTCAGAATTCCAAATTGACTTGAAAAAACAAAAAAGGCACTATAAACACTTGGAGAGCCTTATCTTTACCTCCAAGTAAGTTGCATTCAAGGGCTCATCACAAAACCACTTCCTTAATGTAGAATTTGTGCAAGAACATGGCACCTGTTCTGAATTTTCTTTATTTGTATTCTTTATCCAATCTGTGTAATTGTACTGGCCACAACACTGCAACTAGAAAAAAAATTCTATGAATTTTACTATAAAATATTAAAAATGCAGTTAATTATGATTCCCATGCACAATAAAGTGGTTTTTGTGAAGAAAATTTATTATTCTCCATTGGAATGTAGTGAATTGCAAATATAAGCATAGTTTTGTTGGTTTAATCCATTACTTTGTTGCTACTATTGTTGATGTTAACCAGAACTAAAGACCTTTAAATATAAGTGGGCTATGTTTGGATGAAATTGTTAGATCTGAACTTAGCATAAAGGAACCCAGGATGGAAGGCATATCTGATTTACTGAAGCTACAAACTACGTTTGAACCAGAATACAGAAGAGAGAATCACTGTAGCCATATCTTCCTCCTCCCTATAGCAGTTCTCTTTATATTTATCCCCAAAATGCTACCATATGTATTTAATATACATAAAGAGATTCAGGGTTCTTTTTATTCTCTTAGGATTAATGTAAGATGTTAACTTCCAATTTTGTATTGTGTGAAAAATGGCCACAGAGAACCAAAAAAGATGATAAGGCAAATAGCCATAGAAATGATAAAACATTTAAGAAATATCTCACTTCCAATCCTATAAAGTTGAATTGAAAGGATGTGAAAGAATCAACTTATGTATTTGTCACCAAGACTATGAGACAAAATTGGAGTGACTATTTCATTGTTTTCTAATCTTGTTATTAAAAGTTATCACATCAGTCCTGCCTATGACACAATATGTACCAACAATCTTGGAAATGAATGACTAAAATAATGCTTTAGAGTTTGGGTACTGAAAATGAGTTTGATCGAACCTATATGTACTATCTCAACTACACTCATGACTGGAACTATAAGCTTGATTCTCATTAATAATAGTGATTTCATACATAGAACTGTTTTCCTGTTTATCAGTTTATGTCCATAGGAGGGTTTGATTCTCTGCCATCAGTCCTAATGCAATCTAAAAAAGCAATACATGTACATGTCACACATATATATCAGAGAAAAAAAAGACGAGTGAAAGCATTTATAATTATATTTCAATTCTCCTAAAATGCCTTGCTGTTAATATATACACCAAAAATAATAACTATTTTTATGTGGGGCACCTAGTATAGTAGTTAAGAGTACAACATCTGGTGCTACATTTTCTGGAATTGAATCTTGGCTCTGCCACTTAATTAGCTGTGTGTCCCTGGGTAAGGTACTATCTATAAAATGAGGATAATAGTTCTTACCTTATTGGGTTGGAAGGATTAAATGGGTTAATACAGGCAAAGCATTTACAAAAAGGTCTGGTGCTATGTCAATGCTTGCTATTTTCTTTATCAAGCATTTACGATCTTCCAGCTGCTGATTTATTCCTGTAAACCATCTGGGAGACAATATCCATTCCCGTACCCTGCCTAGCTATATTTGAACTGTAAAATAATAAGCCTAATAATGTTAGCTAACAAGTATTAGTTGCTTACCATGTTCCAGTTCCAAGGCTTCCTATACATTCTATATACGACTTCATTGATTCCTGCCGATCAGAGGCAAGGATTATTCTGTCCGTTTTACTAATATGGAACTTGAAATTAATAGGGTTACTTGTCCAGGGTCAAAAAGCTATGTGGCAAACCTGACATTCTGGCTCACATGGTAACCACCACGCTTCTCTGCTGCTAGCAAGGACTGTGCTCCCATAGGAGCAGTAGGGCAGAATACCACCAACACTTCTACAGGTGAAACCGGGTTAAAACGCACATCAATTAACCAAGAATAGGAGACATAAGTTACAAAAGGAGGATAAAACTCAAGATTTATAAGTGGGAACAGTGCTATTAACCCAATTTTGGGGGGAAGAAATACAAGAACCTCTCAATCCTCTGCCCCTATCTCCTCCCCTTCCCTGTACCCCCGACCCTACGGTGATCATAGTTGACATTTAATATTTTAGTTTTTGTTAATTTTTTCTTACTGTTTTCTGTAAAGCATTCAGAATAATCCATTTGGGTATATCTTCAGGCATGTCTTTAGATCCATACTCAGTAATGATTAAGTCAATTTTATCATGCCATACTTGGTGAACCTGTTAAAAATTGCATCAAAAGTCAAAATCTGAAATCTTATGGTATTTGTCCTTCTCTGACTGACTTATTTCACTCAGCATCATACTCTCTCATGCCATCCACATCATTGCAAATGGCAAGATTTCATTCTTTTTTATGGCTGAGCAATATTCCATTGTATATATAATACTAAGTTCTATACCTGAAACTAATATTACACTGTATATAAACTAACTGGAATTTATTTATTTATTTATTTATTTATTTATTTATTTATTTATTTATTTTTAAAGATTTTATTTATTTGACACAGAGAGAGTGCCAGCTAGAGAGGGAACACAAGCAGCAGGAGCAGGAGAGGGAGAAGCAGGCTCCTGGCTGAGTAGGAAGCCTGATGCAGGGCTCGATCCCGGGACCCTGGGATCATGACCCGAGCCGAAGGCAGATGCATAATGACTGAGCCACCCAGGCGCCCCTAAACTAACTGGAATTTAAATAAAAACTTGGAAAGAAAAAAGGTCAAAATCTGTGAGAAACTTTCCTTATGGTTCCTAATAAAAGAGTATTCTAGTCAGTTTGTTCCTTTCTGCTTATTCCTAAGTGTTTTCTTTTTCTTCTTTATAACTATTTTTAGCAATCTCAGTGAGTGCTAAGGCATTTGGTTTTTTGCATTGTAATCTATAGGAGGAATATATGAGACTTATTTTATGATTAGGGAGAAAGTTATGTGTTATTCTTCTGAATGTCTAAGGATTCTGCTTTTCTTCTTGTACCCTCAGAAAAAAATTGTAAAAAACTTTGAAATGGACCAAAAAAGATTACTGAGTATCTCTTCAATGGAAATTAGACTTGTTTTAGCATAACTTCAGGGTCTTCTTATTCTATGGGGGTCTGTACCTTTCTCAGTTTTTAACTTACTTTACAACTTTAGTAAGTTGTAGGAAGCTATAGTTAGACAATCGATTCTTTGTCAGAGAAGTTACAAATGAATTTTTCCTAGTGGGGTGCAACTGGTATCTCCCCTACGAACCATGTTTTGTAAATATTAAGAAATGGCCTTTAGGGGCGCCTGGGTGGCTCAGTTGGTTAAGCGGCTGCCTTTGGCTCAGGTCATGATCCCAGGGTCCTGGGATTGAGTCCTGCATCGGGCTCCCTGCTCAGTGGGAAGCCTGCTTCTCCCTCTGTCTGCCACTCCCCCTGCTTATGCTCTCTCTCTGTCTCTGTCTCTGTCTCTCTCTCTCTGACAAAAGTAAATAAAATCTTAAAAAAAAAAAAAAGAAATGGCCTTTATAACTGTCTTTTCTTTGGACTCTCCTTTGAACTGGTTTTCATTTCTTACCAGTTCCCACATCAATAAACATGTTAAATAAAATCATTGACCTGTGCCTACTGTATATTTATACAAGAATTATGATTTTTAATTGAAAAAAATATCCTTTCAAAATACTATAACAAAAAACAATCAGATTTGAACGTTTGGGGGGAAACTACTATTTCAAAATCTAGACATTGCAGAGGTAAATTTTAATAGTAACTTACTTAAATATTTAAAAGTTTATATGACTTTCATAACTAAGGTAAAAGGTAGAAAGAATGGATAGTATTCCCATTTTATGAACAAGGAGATAAATACTCAGAGAATTTAGTTATTTGCTTTGTTTACATGAATCATGATGAGGAGCTGAGACTTCTAAATATGGTTCATTTGAATTCTAGTCTACTGATTTGTCATTATATTATGCTGCCTTTGAATAATGAAAATGAAATTCCTGGGGGGAATACTACAACAATTAAACCATGTGTACAAGTTAAACTCTTACACAGTTACTTATATATCTATGCTTTAATGCATTTAAGATTAGAATAATGTAAAGTGTTACTTAGATCTCTAAGTTATTGATTGAGCTTATTCTCCAAGTTAATTTTTATTTAGAATAGAAAATGTTTTTCCATTTTATATTGTTGTGGGTAAGGGCAGACTTATGTCCTTATTTATCCTCTAAAGCATTATTTGGGAGATTCAGAGTGCACATAAATCACATCTTAGTACATAAGAGCATCATATATAATCTCTGTGGGTACTATATAAATAAAATTCCCTCACACATATTTATTTTGACAAACATCCACTGAAGCCCTAGTGTACCTCCAACGCCGTTGGGTGCTGTAAGTGGCATAAAAGATTAAAGGCTCCTAAGAGCTTAATCTAATACGAATGTAGAAGAAAAATCGATGTAAACAAAGCTGTTAGCTCTAGATTCAGTTAATAAGTGTTTGAGTCCAGGCTCTATCATTTGGCCATGATATATTTTAGCAAGCCTTTCTCCTCTCAAAGCCTGAGTTTCCTGTTCTAGAAAGTAGGACTAACAATGCAACTCTGGGGGTTGTTGTGAGGATCAAAACTATATTGTCCATTGGCGCGAGCCAAGCTACTCATGCTGTTTGACAAAGTCCAAGTATGGGGGACGATCCTGAAAACAGGAGACTCCGCAGCTGGCTCCTGCTATTCTCTTTCGTTTTGTTTATGGGAATCTTTATAATTGTGGGAATATTTCTGGGCTGGCTCCTGCTATTCTCTTTCATTTTGTTTATGGCAATCTTTATAATTGTGGGAATATTTCTGGGGTTTCATGATAAAGTGACTACTCATCTTAGTTACGCCTATCTAAGCAATCATAATGAAACTAATTCCACGAAGAATTAGTTTCTATAGAACAAAATAACAAAACGGTCACGCTCTGTCTAGCACCTTTCTCTTTGCGTACTGTTTTTTAGTTTTAGCGAAAGCCAATAAGCAGAAATCAATAAAGGTCATGTTAATCATTACAAAGGAAAAATGAAAGAAGGCTATGGCTGTAATCCAGAAAATGATCTAAGATTTGGAAAAACAAAAATATCCTAACATATAAATAAAGTTCCTCCGACGCTGTCAGGAGGAGATGCTTGCAACCTGACCCTGCGTGTCTCCTCATTCGCCGATGCCGTCCTTGCCTACGAGAGACCCACCCCGGCTGGAGCTGGACTCCGGCAGTCCATAAAGTGGTTATCACAGTTTCTGGCACATGGTAATTATTCTCAAATGGTCATTCTGATTCTTAAGTAGAGATGAGTATGTGAATAACACTTAAGTGAGTATGGACAACACTGATAAACTAAATTTATGTGCTAAGGATCCTGAAGTGTTATATTCAAGTTGTATCACCAGATCCCAAAGTCAGCTAGGATGTAGTGCTTTGCCACAAAAACAGCTTTACAGAACTCACATGCTGTACACACACACACACACACACACACACACACACAAGAAGAAAGTTTAGCGCTAAATGTCAGTTCATTTACAAGAAGTCCTGGGTGGTTAGATATCCAGGATAGATGCCCAGCACAGGAGAGCAAATGAAGTAGGAGGGCAGTGGTGTTATGTAGGAAAGATTTTATTGGGGTTTGGTTGTTGCTTAGGATTCTACATTGAGAGAGAATTTGAAGGCTAGGAAACACAGGAATAAATCAGGGGCTCCTTTGGAAATTAATTAAGGAAAGGAAGAGAGCTCTTAAGTAGCTACTGCATTACAGAAACTTTTCAAGTTGTCAGTTCATGGTCACTCTCTAAGGGAGGTAGGAATGAACCATACTGTACAGATGAAGACATAGGCTCAGAGCTCTGAAGTAGCTTGTTGAGCGCTAGTATCTGCAGATCTGTACGACTTCTAGTCCATGCTCTTTTCCTGCAGGACAATCTCCCTCGACACAAAGATAGACCGCGACTGCACTGAAACAATGAATTTCTTTAAAAATTGAAAGTAATCATTGATCTCAATAGTTAAGTTTTGTTTCCAAAAGGTTTTTTTCAGATAACTTATTATGTGTTTTTTTAACTTAATCTGATAAATATAAATCCTGTGATTAATTATATCACTCATGGTCCTACCTATGCAAAATACATGAATTATTCAGTTCATCTCATTTATTTATTAATTTATTGTTATTTTACAGATTTTTTTTTTATTTATTTGAGGGGGTGGGCAGGGAGAGAATCTTTATTTTTTAAATTTTTTTAGAAAGATTTTATTTATTTATTTGAGAGAGACACTGAGAGAGCTAGAGCACGAGAGAGGGGAGGGTCAAAGGGAGAAGAAGACTCTCCGCTGAGCAGGAAGCCCAATGCAGGACTCGATCCCGGGACTCCAGGATCATGACCTGAGCTGAAGGCAGTTGCTTAACCAACTGAGCCACCCAGGGGCCCGGGAGAGAATCTTTAAACAGACTCCCACTCAGGGGGAAGCCTGATGTGAGGCTTGATCTAACAACCCATGATCATGACCTGAGCTGAAACCAAGAGTTGGATGCTTAACCAACTGAGCCACCCAGGCACCAGGTGCCCTCAGTTCATCTCATTTAAATAAAATCACAAAATTTCAAATTTGTACAAGTCTAAAGGTGTTTCTTTCCAAAAAATAGAATACAGTCAGTCTATATAGAAAAATAGAATTGGGTCAGTCATGGTAGTCACAGTTGGCTGGGGGGCCAATTTTGGATTCCCTACTCTTAGTATTATCTCCTCTTCCCCCATGTTCTTTGTTATTTACATTTACATTTTTCTCAATCTTCTGCTGAGCTGAAGACAAATTTCCCTAGCCCACCTTTCCGATCTGACCCCTGGCCCTTTCCTTATAGAATTCTATAGTACTTCCAATGAATCTCCGCCCCCCCCCACCCAAAGCCATTTACCTTTTGCTCTTAATATAGGCTCATAGGCCTCAATAATTTTAGATATTCAATTTTCTTTAGATTTCAAATAAAGGGATGATCTTTCCATACCTCCTTTTTCTTTATGAAGATGAATGTTGAAAGTACAACCTGAACACCAAAGGCCCACATTAACAGTGCTGTGTACTGAAACAAAAGAAAAACAGAGATGGCAACTATGTTTCTAATATGTATCTTAGATACTTCAGTGATGGGAAAATGCATATCATAGGAAATACACAGTCTTAAAATACACACAGGTATTGATGGTTCCCTGCCCTCATATACATGAGTGAAGTTATTCAAACAAAAAGGCAAAGAAAAAAATTCACTGAGCATTTGGATAAGAATTAAGAAAGAAGTGATCGTGTTCAGTGAGCATGCTATAGACCACTTGGTGTACAAAGTTGTTGATGATTTTCCTTCATTCAGATCCAAAAACTGTCATAGAGAGTAACTCACTTATCTGGACCTCCACTTAACATGCCAGTCCACTAATACTAGAAAACTCACTGAACTGTGACCTACTACACAAACCCATCAGGTGCAAAGTAACAACAATAACAAACCCCCAGAAAATACAAAATCATCTGCTATAATAAAATTAAGTCTGTAGGTACATTTAAACTCTTGCTTTGAAAACTGAAAATACTTCTTTCCAAAGCCAAGTGAAATCATTTTCACACTTACGTAACTATATTTTTTAAACTTACAGCCACTGCAATTTTCTTCATCACAGGAGCACACAGTAATACACATTATCTAGAATTCATAATGATTTTTAAAAATTAGCAGTCTGAATATTTTACTAACTAAAATATAAGAATGACTTACTGTTAGTATTCTTAATTTCACATATTTTAAACATTAGTACTTTAAAACAGTCAGTTAAAATTTGTTTGATTGATATAAATTATATTTCCTATTTTCAGAGACAAACATTTCAGAGACAAAAATATGGTCTTTAGATCTGTTTAGAAGTTTAGATTTCTAATACTTCTATATACGTTATCTCACTTAACCTTCACTAGAAGGAGATTGGTAGAAGCAGGAAAAATTGTGTAAAACAATAAAAAAATATTACTGAGTTTCTTTTTAATGGCAAGCTGGTTGTGGTCTAATGGACTTTCCCAGGTTTCTGACCTTATGAGAGTATGCAATATTACCTTTGACTAAACTAGTATTCAACTCTGTACAGAATCCTGATAGTAATACAAAAGTTCCCTGTCCATAGCAATGCAAAATGATTCCTATTAATGGAAAGGCAAATGAATATAGTCTATAGAGAATATAAATCTCCACAAATCTAATTCTCCTTCAACCAGTTGTTACTTCTTACAGTTCCCTTACTGAGTAATTATTATTTATTTATTTATTTGACAGAGAAAGAGAGCACAAGTAGGCAGAGCGGCAGGCAGAGGGAGAGGGAAAAGCAGGCTCCCCGCTGAGCAGGGACTCAATCCCAGGACCCTGGGTTCATGACCCTAAATAAAGTTTCTGACACATGGTCATTGACACAAATGTTGTCATGATTTTTACCTTTGAAGATTCCCTTTTAACAGTAGTTAGATGTCTATTGTAATAAGAAAAATTCAGTGTATTTATGTGTTATTAGCACTTACAGAGTACTGTGAGATACTGCCCAAGAACTTTTAAAAAAGGGAAGTAAACTGTTCCGAGGGGGCACGTGCGTGGCTCCATCGGTTAAGTGTCTGCCTTCAGCTCAGGTCATGATCTCAGAGTCCTGGGTCCTGGGATAGAGCTGGTAGACACTTAACAGAGTTGAATACTAGCTTAGTCAAAAGGTTCCCTGCCCAATTGGGAGCCTGCTTCTCCCTCTCCCTCTGCCCGCCCCCATGCTCATGCTCCCTCCCTCTCTCTCTTTCTCTCTCAAAAAAAGAAAATCTTAAAAAAAAAAAATACCCCCCCCGCCACAAAAACTGTCCTGAAGAGTTAAGACTGTGAAACTATAATATCTATTCAACTGGAGTTGGGGTATGCAAAATCACCTTTAAGCCAAAGAATAGTGCTTAGGCCTATAAAATTTGCCCGTAACTTGACTGCATAAATTAACATCGTTAAAGGAAAAATGTATTTATCAGAAAAGTACTGGTAAATTCAGAGGAGAATAGGGAAAGTGGCCTGATGGCAAAAAGTAGCAGTTCCCTTCCTTGGAGCATCCAGACAAGAGTGTGGTGTCTCGGCTTCAGGGCCTAGTATTATGCACATTCCTTATGATGGGGTCTGTCAGGCTTCTCGGTCACAGCCCATTAATACTTGAATCCCATAAGGCAGAAAGTTAGAAGATGTCTGGTTTTCTCCCTCTAGTTTCCCCTTTCCTTACTGACCCCCCCTTCTTATACTAGTATCAGGCTCTGTGCCTTCTTTGCCTAAATGGAAATGTATGGCAAGGAGAAAATCACAATGTTCCTGTAAGCCATTTCTGTCCTGGTTTCCAGATCCAAAATTAGAAGCCCAATGAGAAAATTATGCTCAATGTCCTGGAAGAAGAGAAAGGTGGGATTTGAGATGAGACAGTGAGATCTCGTTTTAGACTAGAAAGAGTCTGAGCCTGACTGTGGAGCCCTGAGCATTCCCAGAGCAACAGAGTCACGCATTGGGCTTCCTGGCATTCCCCTGGTGAGTGGTAAGACCCCAGAGGGAAAAGGAAGTGTAGTTTCCAGCTTTGCCTAAAAAGCCTCTGCCAGGGGAAATATTCAAATAATAAGAGGTACCAATTATTGGGTAGCAACTGATCCCTGTGTCAGGCGTTAACCCTTTAATTGCTGTGTCATTGGGAGGGTGAATGTTTCAGGGGAAGGATACTGCGGAGAAGGAGCTGAGGTCATGGCTATCTACCAGTCCTTCACAAAAGGTTTCACTGATATACTGTATGATATCCTGGATGATATACTACATAAGAGCAGCTTTGCCTTTGCTACCCTAGGCCATTCAAACAGCAGAATGAGTAGACCGGAAGGGATCATGTGAGCTGGGAAAGTGAGAGTTTTCATGGTGACCAGCGCAGATTGATAACCAGTGCCCAGAGTGACCACCCAGACTTTCATTGTTACATAAAACCTAAGTCTTTCCGCATTCTTCCTGGTAAGGGACACAATGTCTGCAGTTGAATTTCATATTTGTTGGACAAGAGAGTGCCTGTGAATTAAAACTGATTTGATTTAAAGAAAACGTTAAAAAGCTGTATTTCATCCGAGTCTGTGGATTGTGAACCAGACCTGCCACATGTATGGTAAATGGCTCATGTTCATGTCTACAATCCTATTTATAATTTATCTTTTCATGTTACATGGCTAGGGAGACATAGTGTGCTAGCCAGATGCCAGGGTCTGGCCCTCTCAGCAGTTCTATTTCTCTTTGTTAAATAATAAATTGTGATCTCAGTTATAAGCTAAGCTTCCTACATGGCATTCCCACAGGGAGAAAATGTGCTGAGTATAGGATATGTTTTCTTTTCCTTGCTAAGCCACATTGCTTGTTGACTTTAATAGTTTATTTGGATTTTAGTCTTCAGATTCTTAATTTTGGTTAATTGTAGTTTACCCTAGGAGATGGATTCCTGTTGACTCTGCTGAAAAATAATATCTAAGTGTGTAAATGCAGAGATCCAGATTTGATCCATGGAAAACTCACCAAGAACATTCTACCTAGAAGTTTCTTGAGAGGGAGTGCTTCATGTACCTTATTCCCTAGGGCACACTATACTGCAATGTTATGACGTAAATCATTATTGCTCATTTGTGTGACATAGACACTCAAAATCAAAGATACAAATTAGTTCAGACTATTAAGATGAAATACATACCAGAAGCAGGAGCCACCTGATTTCATTGTGAATTCCCAAATAACCCAAGAGACAAAGAAGAACAATAGCAGATCCAGTTCCAATCAAAATTTGAAAACTATATACTATCAAGTGATTATTTTCATCTGTGGAAACCACAAAATAAATTATTATTAGGTGATGTTGTATTTTATTTAATAATATATGCAGTAACCTACGATTTCCCTAAGCAAACTGGTAGGATTCTCTGTCTCTCTTTTTTAAACTTCATTCTGGCACCCTCTTACTTAGTCATGGCAACAACTTTTCTTCCATTAATGACATGATAGAAAATTTCTTCAATCTCAAAAGATGTCTTTCTTTTACCTTATCTTCATCGTCTTCTATGAAAGCAGAAATTTTTTTCCTGGGGTGAATTCTTCTATGTTTAATGAACATCCAAACATTTATGAATTTATTCATACAAATTTTAGGGGCATCTAATATGTGTGGGTTAAGTTTCTCTTATATGAAAGTCTGAGTTTATTGGTAATATGACCCCATTAAAACTATATTTTATTCTCTCTCCATCTAGACCGAGCTCTCTGCTAGAGACTATATATATTTATATAGTCAACAGACTAACTGTTAAATGTTTAGTGTTATGACACAGACTGTGGAACACTAAATGCCTAACAAATATTTGTCAAAAAAAAAAAAAAAGAAGAAGAAGAAGTAAATTAAATATGCCGTAGGTTTTATGGGAGAACAGTGCAGGCAGTGGTGTCCTGGAAGCCAGCTTGTTCTGGCTCATAAACGCCAAATGTTACATTTTCACAAAATTCGTAAGCCAACCCAATTCATGTTGGCACTGTGAAATCAGCCATTGTGGCATTACGTCTTTAAACCACAGAAATCAATAGATACCATAAATCAAGACTTTCTATCCCAGAGCCAGTTGTTAAACGTTTACCAGCATGCCCCTGGGTACAGGAGACCCTAAGCCCGTAGGGGGAGGAGGCTGGAGAGTGTAGGTAGGCAAGATTGCTGGCGAAGGAAACACTGTGCTTGGGCTTTAATGAGGACTGAAAAGATCTCGGTTGGAATGACAGAGGCATTCTGAGACACGGCACAGTATGTGTTGGATATTCAGCTTTGCTGGCACTTAGTGTTTGAAGCAGGTGAAACCGGGCAGGTTTGCAGGGGACAAATTATGCACACTTTGTAGGCTCTTATCCAGTCTTCCTCATTGGAGTTAAGCTCCGCGAGGACAAAATCTGTCTTTCTTGTACAGTACAGTATCCTCAGCTCACGGGATTGCGCCTAACATGTAGAACAGACTCTATAAATATTTGTCCTATGAATAAATAATTGCAGTGGGGAGCCAGAAAAAAGCTTTTCGTGTTCTATGGGTAGATTTTCATCTTAAATTATTTCAGTGGCATTTGGAAGATGGCTGAGAAAAGAGATCAGAACACGAGGCTGTTGGAGGTTATTACTGGGGCAGAGGGAAGGAAGATGGGGCTCTTAGGTGGCCTGGTGTTATTACAAATGGAGAGGGGAAGGCAGAATCATTTTTAAGAAGAGGTAAGTTCGTTGGAAGTTGCACATAAAAGAGAGGGGAGGAACCAACCACTTTCTTGCCACAAACTGGTTATTTTCAGTTCCATGTCTTAAAACCTTAACCGAGATTTCACTAAATGTTTAAATACATAATTTTTTAAAAAGAAACAGAACTTAAAGGATAAGTTTCTGACTATCTGTTTAGGATATATTTTTTTGCATAAGGCAAGTACGTTAAGGTTAATGAGAATTATCTTTCAATTCCACAATGGAGGGAAAGAAAAAAGAAAAGACTTTTGCTCTACCTTAACTACTACATTATTAAAGTATATCCTGTATGGGAAGTGCTTAGCCCAATGCCTGGCACATAATCAACACTAAATAAGTGGAAGCTACCATTGCCATTCTTCTGGGGAAGGAAAGGAAAGAAGAAAGGCTGTTATAAGATCTCCACACACCCATGTACTCTGAGCAAACCACTAATGCACTCAGACATCACAAACACTTTACCATAAGCAAAGTATATAAACAGAAGAGAATAAAGATACCAGGCACTTAGGTGTAGCTGAAGTTTAACTAAATTATTCAATACTTTGTAGTACTTTATTACCTATTAAATCTTTTTATTTAGCTTTTGTTTTCCTACAAACGTGTTTTTTCTTACTTGAAGTCCACTAAGAAATGTTTGTTCTACAGTATGCATGCTTTTTGTCATATATTTAATGATAACAGTGCTGTCTAATAGAGCTTACTGAGTAGTGGAAAGAATCTAAATCTGCACTGCCTAGTAAGATAGCCAACACCCAATAGCCCCTTATGGCTACTGAGCACTTGAAATATGGCTTCCTTCCCAACCACCAAGGATATGTATACGAAAATAACACTTAGTCTATTAAACTTCAGTCCATAGTGACCACAGCATACCACAAAATGGTAAAACGAAGGGTTTTTAAATTTAGTTAAACGCATTCAACTATTTCATTTATATTTGGATAATATTATATTTTATTTGTAACATGTAATGGGGAGAGTAATTGAGTTTTAAAAGAAATGATTTAACTTGAGCACTACATTGGTCTCCACTATCTTTTCATCCAGAGTGTATTAGAACAACGCCCAATCTTCCATTCTTGGACAATACTTAATGAATTTTGGAGAAATACTGCCACCTGCTGAATATATTATGTATGCAGTTATTTAAAATGAAATGCTTGGCTTCACTCAGAGAGCAAAAGAAAAATAGATACATACCCAAAGCTGTGAAAAAATTATTTCTATCTAATAAGAACCATGCACCAAATCCCATGAGTAAAAGTCCAAGAACCTACAGAAAAAACAGTCAGTGTTTATATTCGCTAATAAAAACGCATTACATTTTCTTTACGAAATAATTATAAAGAATCTTACCAAGAAGGCTCCATTAATGAGATTAAGAAAGTATTTAAAAATTAACGTTTTGTTTTTTCTTAACATTCTTTTTCTCCCTGGATATTGGTGTTTCTGAAAAGATAACCACAACTTTTACTATAAATAGTCACCACAGTAACAACTTTAAATAATTCTGCCTGCTCATGTCATTTATTTGCACATTTTTCTTCTGATACCAGTTGTCAATATAGCATTCCCCTCCACCCTCCCGAATATAAGGACATGTTGAAGATATCTTGAAACTGGGCCTGTCTTCTCCATCTGCACTAGGCAGTTGAGACCAAGAAGGCATTTGAGTAACATGCCAATAGCCACCTTACCAAACTTCTTGCAGTTTTCAGAAAGTAAAATACTTTGTTTCCAGTCTTAACACACCTTGTTCTCCTTGCTGGAAAGCTTTCCTTCACCTCTGCCTGTCCCTGCTGTTTCCCAGAATAATGTCGACTCTTCGTTGAGTTCTCACCTTGGAAGCCTTCGCCTAACCTCAATCTGTTGCCCTTCTATTTTCTCTTTACTTGTCTTTTCTTCCCATGTAGACTCTGAGGTCTATTAGTGGAGAGAGTAGGTCTCGTGTACCATTATAATCCCAGAGTGTAGCACATAGTAGCTACTCAACAGATACTTGTTGAATTAATAAATGAGTAGATGAATCAGATTATTTAATTAGTGAGTAATTTAGTTTGGTATATAATGGAAGGGAACAAACCTTAACTTAAGGTTGTGTTAAACATTATTTAATTTAGTTTCCTAAAACTTTTATGGGAAAATCAACACTTAGATCATTGGTGTTTGGTGCTTTATTAGAAATGAAGGTTTTAAATTTTCTTGGGCATGTTTCTGGGTTTTCTCTTTCCTTCATTGTTTCAGTTCTAGCTAGTACTGTATTTTACAAAGTATTGTAGTTTATAGTGTTTTAATCTTGCAGTGCGTAATTGGCATGATGAAATCAGATTTAATAAGATTAATTTGAAGCTATTTGTCTCTACTTGGGAAGATCTGTTTGTTGAACCGAAGGATGCCCTGGAAAGTGGAGAAATAAAAGATGTCTAGATTAGAGTCTATGCACTGCCCCTCCCTACTCTGACCCAAGGCCACATTCCTCCCTGAAATGCCAGGGTTCTCCCTCCCAGCTGAAGGAGTCTCTCCAGGCTTTGTCTTCCACCCTCTGCTTTGAAGTCCCCTCCTGCCATTTGGTTTCTCCAGTTTCTGTCCTCCATTCTTATTCTTAGATTCCTCCAGTGTCTGGCCTGTTTGGATGGAACAATCAGTTAGAAAGACTGCCTGATTTTTATTTCAGTTTCTCCGTAAGAGGCTGTAGATATATAATTTTGGCTTCAATTCCATTTACTTCAGCTGATGAGAAAGTTGTGATCCTCTCCTATAGCCTAAACAAGTTGTCAGAGCCAAAGTCCTGGGCCTCTGTGAACAAGAATGAGAAAGTAATGTACAAGAACACTGCAGGAACTCTGGTGGGAACTATTGAGAGGTATAGACTTGACTGTTGAGTTGGTAATAATTAGCACATTAGAATCAGGGCTAACATGCTTTATCAAAGGATCCACAAACAAAAATAAATTGAAGCTTATTTCTCTTTCAGTCCAAGGTGGGTAACTGGTTCTCTTCTAGGAGATCATCCTAGGAACTTGGGGCTTGCTTCAGCCTGTTCCGTATCTGGCTCCCGAATCTCCTCACGGTGTCATCCTGTGTACCCAGCAGAAAGGAAAGGAGGCTGAGTAAACTCGGGCAAGCATCTTTTAAGCCAGGGAGGTGAGAGTTGCCCACTTCTCTTCTGCTCATATTCCATCGGCACATACTAAGTCACACGGCAGGTCTCAGCCCGAGGTGGAATCAGCTATGTGCCCAAGAGGAAGGAAAGAAGTGACTTAGGGTGAGAAGAGCCAAACAAAATAACCAACAGTTAGGAAAGGGCATTGTAAGAGATAATTAGAGGGAGAAAAAGAGTGCTTGGATACAGTTTCAATATGTCTGATTATGGAAAAGAAAGAATTATAATCAGAAGGATTCCTGTAGGATGGAAAAATTTAAAAAAAATGATAATCACGGACAAAAAACATATACTTCATGTTTATTTTTTTATTTTTAAAAATGTTTTATTTATTTGTTTGTGAGGGAGATAGAGAGAGAGCACACAAGCTGGACGAGCAGCAGGCAGAGGGAGAAGCAGGATACCTGCTGAGCAAGGAGCCTGACGTGGGACTTGATCACATGACCCTGGGATCATGACCTGAGTCGAAGTTAACCGACTGAGCTACCCAGGTGTCCCTCATATATTTCATGTTTAATAAATGAGTTTGAATTGGTAGAAGATATCTTTGTGGTTAAGCACTGGAAATGGAGTGCAGGTAAACAGAGAGCATAAGTTATGCAGATTTGGGAATTATCCACGAGGAGCTACTGTCATGGAAAAGAAGGAAAGAGGAGATTGACTGCAGATAAAAGTAAGCAGATGCTTGATAGTAAAGAATGACATAATTAGGGGTTTGAATTTTTTAATGCAGACTTTTACAAAATGAGGATGTAATCAAAGCATGATCTCATGGAAATCAGTAGAGAAATAATTTTCTAAAATAGTGTTGCATGATTATAGAGGTCAAAAAGGGTAAGAATTCAATACTCTCAAAACCAGCCAACTTGGTAAGAAAGCTGTTCATGGTAACTTCAAAACAGCAGTGTTTTAGTCCATTTGAGCTGCTATACCAAAATACCACAGACTAGGATGCTTATAAACAACAGAAATGGGGAGTCTGGGTGGCTCAGTCAGTTAAGTGTCTGGTCATGATCCCAGGGTCCTGGGATTGAGCCCCACATCAGGCTTCCTGCTCAGCGGGGAGTCTGCTTCTCCCTCTGCCTGCTGCTCCCCCTGCTTGTGCTGTCTCTCTCTCTCTGTCAAATAAATAAATAAAAACAGCAGAAATTTATGTCTCATAGTTCTGGAGGCTAGAAGTCTTAAATCAGGGTGCCAGCATGCGTGGGGGAGAGCCCTCTTCCAGGCTTCAAACTTCCTCTTGTATCTTCCTGTGGTGAAAGGGGCTAAGGAGCTCTGTGGGATCTCATTTATAAGAGCACTAATCCCATGCATGAGGGATCCCCCAATGACCTAACCACCCCCGAAAGGTCCCATCTTCTAATACCATCACATTGGGTATAAGGATTCCAACATGTGAAGTAATTTGAGGTAATACAAACATTCAGACCATAGCAAGAAGTTCAGGTTAAAGAATTGGAACACAACAAACAGGGTGTCTAAGCAACAAGTCAAGAAAGTCCACAGCCATATTTGCACAGAATGAGAAGAGGAGATGGTCATGTGCTGATCCTTCCAGTCACAAGCACCACATACTGGAAACAACATCAATGAAAAGAAAGAGGTGCTAACACAAAGATACACAATAAGTTAGTGCAGTTTCTATTTAAATATTTGTAGTGTGGAAGAACAAGTTTTTTCTTGGATTGTTGTTGTTGTTGTTGTTTTTGCTATAGACAAAGAATTTGTTTTTAACAATCAAATAAGGTCCTGGTGGCATTTCTTTTGTTCATTTCCTGATTAGGTAATTAATGGTCCAATAACAGAGATATTTTTAATAGTATAAATGATATAAGAAAGGACAATTTACAATAATTCACCTATTCACAGGTGTCGTTTTTCACTAGATAATAATAACCTAATTATTTTTTGTTATCGTTTGTAAATTCCTTCTAACTGCCAGGAGATGGGAGCACAAAAATGAATAAGTAATGTACAAGGAGTCAAGTATTAAAACCGGTGGTCCACTCCGAATTATGTGTTGGGGATGTGGGGACAGGGAATAAAGGGAACTGGGAAGTTTCAGAGAGAAGACAAATTTGAGATAATTCTTGAAGGTTGATAAGAAGGTCCCAGTCAGATAAAAATGGGGTAGACATAGGAAGATTTCACGACAGATGGAACACTGTGCTCACAAGCTTTATAGTGAAGGGCATGGGGGCAAGGGTCAGAGTGGCAAGAGGTGAAAAATAAGGCTAGAGAAGTAGACTCAGTAAAGATTGTGAAAGATCAGGTATGTTTTGCTAAGAATTTGCTTTTAATCTTCTGCAGGTAATGGAGAATCATATTTCTGTCATCAGCGTGGAAGTCAAATTAGAAAAGAAACCTATGACAGGGAGCTACTTTGCAAAGCTAATGTATTAGTTCATAACAAATGATGTCGTCTAAACTACAAGATAGTTATGGGGTTGGAGAACAGTACCAGGATATGAGAGACACAGCAGGAAGTAGAATTGTCAGCAATGGGATGTTAGAAAGAAACCAAAATAAAACTTGAACTCAGGTCTATAGAGCTTAACTACTTGGGCTATTAAGATTATGCCATATTCTACAATATGTCATTTACACTGGTTGCCTTGACCATCAAAATTTTGCAAATTAGGTACTCTTGTGCTATTATCCCCAGTATTACCAATGACAAAAGAGATTGAGGAAGGTAAAATAATGTTCTTGAGTTCACCTAGTTAACACGTGGCAGGGCTGACATTCAAATCCTTAGATATAAAACACTTTCTTGCTACTCTTCCCAAGGCTCTAATGTCATCACCTGTAAATGTAGATTAGAAGAACACGCACCTCAAAGGGATACTGTGAAAATTAAATGATTTTATGTTTGGAAGGCACTTAGTCCAGCACCTGGCTAAATGTTACATATTAATCTTGTGATAGTATAGTAATCATACACAAGGGAGGAGCACATGAGGTTGGGAAAGGGATGGGAACTGTAGGAAAGTGATGGACTCAAGTCGGCCGTCATGCGAGCTGCAGAGAGCACAAAAAGGGTTAGAGAAGGACCTTGAGAGTTTGGGACAGTCTTTAAATGGAAAAAGAAAAGCAGAGGTCTAAGAATCCAACACTGTAGGTCACATATTAAAAATATTATTATGCAATAGTCATCCTCAAGAAAATAAAACAAACATCTGCTAGGCAGCTATTTGAGCTTCACAGTGATATTCTGGGATATTTAAATTTTATCACTGCTATATAAAAAATAAGACAACTGTTGCACAATGTTTTTTAAATTAAAGTCATCTCAACACTCGACTAACATTTTCAAAGAAATCTTATTCTTGTCAGATGTCAGAGGAACAAACAGTTATCTTTCACCCTTTCATGTCCTCAATAAATATTACGTGCTCTCTAAGGGAATTATATTGTGTTAGGTCAATAGGCTATAAACCAATCAGACCTGCAGATAATTTTCAAAATAAGGTCAAAATTTAATGAAAAGAGGGGCGCCTGTGTGGCTCAATCAGTTAAGCATCTGCCTTCAGCTCAGGTCATGATCCTGGGGTCCTGGGATGGAGTTCTTGCATCGGGCTCCCTGCTCTTCTGGGAGCCTGCTTCTCCCTCTGCCTCTGCCTCTCTCTCTCTCTGTGTCTATCATGAATATATAAAGAAAATCTTTAAAAAATTTAATGAAAAGAGAAATACTTATTAAAAAGAAAAAAACCCCTACTCAGGTTAAAAGGTTATGGACAAACTGACATACTCAATTTTAGGTTATAATATCTAGGAAGATTTCAATTAAATAAATTTATGCTAAATGCTACAGACTTAAACAAAAGTTTCAAGTTAAATTGACATAATCTGTAACTGTATGAGACAATTGTTGTATTGTATTTTGTTCCTTATTTAGTAATATTAATTAGTGATAGCTAAGGTATGACTAATTGATAGAATTATCAGTTTTCCTCCAAAGTAAAAAATAACAAGAATATAAGAGATGTAGTAACATGCATCATAACTTATCTTCAGAACTTTCAATATTTTTCTTTTTTGCTATCAATTTGTTTGACAAGGTAAGATTTAAGAAAAAAAGCAGTTTAGACATCATCTTCATAAAAGCTGATTACTAATTTAGCTAATTTAAAATTAGTTCTGGACAGCGCCTGGGTGGCTCAGTCAGTTAAGCGTCTGCTTTCAGCTCAGGTCATGATCCCGGGGTCCTGGGATTAAGTCCCACATTGGGCTCCCTGCTCAGCGGGGAGTCTGCTTCTCCCTCTCCCTCTGCCCTTCCTCCCCACTCATGCTCTCAATCTCTCTCAAATAAATGAATAAAATCTCTAAAAAAAATTAGTTCTGGAAATCAATTGATTATGAATGGATTTGATATTCTGTAGGAAAAGCCTGAATAGTTTCATAATTACAAATAAAATTAATTTTAAGATTTTTATTGTGAATTTCAACATAATAGCCTGAGTATTTTACTTATTTATTTTTTATTTACTTATTTTTTTGCTGAGCATTTTATTTTATTAAAAATTTATTTATTTATTTGAGGGGGGAGGGGCAGAAGGAGAGGGAGAGAATCTCAGGCAGACTTGGGGGTGGGGGGGCTGCATCTCACCACCCTGATATCATGACCTGAGCTGAAACCAAGAATAGGACCCTCAACAGACTGAGCCATGGAGGCGCCCCTAGCCTGAGCATTTTAAATGAAGAATTTGAATGGTCTATAAATTTGCAACAAAACTAAACTAAAAAAAAAGAAAAAATGGCACTTGAGCATGGACTTTGATAATGAAAATATCCTAAATTTTAATTAGATTTGAAACCAGAAGTAGTTGATTTTTGAAAATCATTGTCTTTGAGTGAGGCACTAACATGTGTTTTTTTAATTTCAAAAATCTACTTATTTCTCATTCTATATTATTAATTCCTATGTTGATGCAATGTTAATTGTTACCAGGAAATAGTCTATTTTCTTTCAAAGGCTCAAAGGAAATGTTTGCTTTTAGTTTATTGTATGTCAGATGTCTTTTGCGATTATGCTTAGCCACTTCCTCTTGGAATTTAATTCTTTGCAAGCTTAAAAAAATTAAACAAATATCTGTTATTAACTAAAATAAATTTCACAGTTTGTACACTATGTATTTGCTCCACGGTAAAGGAAATTAGATGAATTTTTTTTTTTTTTTAAGATTTTATTTATTTATTTGAGAGAGAGTGCACGAGCAGGGGGAGCAGCATGCAGAGGCAGAGGGAGAAGGAGGCTCCCCGATAAGCAGGGGCCCGAGGTGGGGCTTGATCCCCAGACCCTGGGATCATGACCTCAGCCGAAGGCAGACGCTGAGCCACCCAGGTGCCCCAACTTAGATGAATTTTTAAGTTAAAATTAAATAGCATGATATATACTTACGCTTCAAATTTTATGTTAAAACAGTGGGTGTCACTGTCAATATTTTACAGTAAAACATATTTCAGAAAATAATTTTTAAAAATTTTCACCCCATACACTTGGAGGTTTTTGATAGGCATTGAGTGATGATTTATTTGTCTTTTTAAAAATAAATTGCTGTCACGGAAAGCAAACGATTTATTGTCTTCCATACTTCAGGCCCCATAAATCACTATTCAAGATTAAGATTTGGTGGAATGAATAGTTTTTACGTGGGCAACTGAACATTCACTAGTTGCAAGTAATAAATATAGATAGATTAGAAACAATTTAAAGGTCAAGCTACCTTTACTTGGGTAACTGTAGCAAAATGTCGTTTCTTTATTACATATTTTCCCAAAGTATTTAAATATTAAAATCTACCTGAAAAAAACGTTCCTCATTCCGCTCCTGAGATGCAGCGTTCAGGCCAATTTCGAGTGGAGATAGTTTGTCCTACTGGGGCACCGGTAAGAAAAGACCCGTCCATCTTCCTTGGGATTGGCTGTTGTCGTGGTTACGCTTTGTTTGGAGTCTTTGGGCGCTGCCTTCCAACCAAGCCTAGGGATTTAGCCGCTGGTGGGTGAGCTGGGGCCCCTCGTGAATGCGGTTGGTGGCGCGGGAGGCGAGACAGAGCTATGGGAGCACGGATGGAGCCAGGCGCCTCTCTGCCAAGGCCAGGGCAAACGGTCGGGGGGCCGCGGGCTGAGGGGGTGGCTGCTGGAGTCTGCGGAGCCCTAGGCTCCTTTCGATTTTGGAGATTCTGTAGCTCACCCAAAACTTAGAGATCCTCCCTTAGAATTTAGAGAGCTTTCGATAATTACCTTATTTCCTCCCTAAATGATAGTTCCTTTCCTCCCTCCCTCTATTCCCCTCTTCCTTTCCTCTTTTTTTATGATTTATAGCTACCTTTTAAAGTAGATTTCCTTCCCTGTATTTATAATCGAAAAACTACAGTTGAAAGGAGAGTTCCTTAAGATTTCCCACTTTTGGCAGCTTTAGCCAACTCCAAGTGATTTATTATCAACTTGAAGAAGTTTACTGTAGTGCTCTTACGGTGGGATACATCTAGGGCTGCCCTGTCCTATCCTGTAACCAAACCACTAGGTGGCCGCTGAAGGCTTGAAATGCAGCTAGTCCAAATTGAAATGTACTGTAGGTGTAAAATACACATCACATTTTGAAGAATTAGTATACAAAACAAAAATATAAACTTTTTACATTGATCTTAATAATAAATGATTTTTTATTGACTAAATGTTGAAATAATATTTTGGATATAATGGGTTAAATAAAATATATTATTAAAACTAATTTCACCTTTATTCTCAACTTTTTAAAAAAAATTGCTACTAGAAAATTTAAAATCACATATGTGCTTGGATATATAATTGGACAGGGCTGATCTAAAGGGCCAGTTGATGAGCAGAGAGGGACACATAATGGAAATGATTCTTACCTTTACACTGTTCTCCTGCCTTTCTTTCTACATAAAGTTTTGTGTACCTGTGCATTCTGCTTTATAGCTACATTTAAAAAAAATCTAATTTTCCTACCTCGCAAATCTTTTGAATTGCACTTTAAGTAAGTTTGATAACAGGATAGCATTTTACACTGGTTCTGTTTATGGTTTTGTTTTCCTTCGGAGGAGGAAGATGATGGGTAAAATTTTCTAAATTACAAAAGTAGTACATATTCATGATTTTAAAGATCACTCAACATAAAGGTATGAAATGAAAATTAAAAGTTCCCCAATTTGTCCCCCAAAGTTTCTGTTTTTAAAAAAAGTATGTGTGTATAGTTACTCTGCATATTTTTCTACCACGTGCCTTTTTTCAATTATTTCTTCTTTGCTACCTTTCCGCAGGAGCACAGTAAATATACCCATTTTTAAAAGGACTTGTATAGTATTCCATTCTATGAATCCATCATAATCTATTTAACTTTCCTTAGTATTTAGGATTTTTTAATTACATTTTTTTATTGAGATAATTGTAGATTAACATGTAGTTTTAAAAAATAATGCGGAAATATCCCTTGTACACTGTCCAGTATCTCCCAATGGTAACATTTTTATTGGTGCGGTCTGCTAATCTTACTCAGATTTCCTCCGTTTTACTTGTAATCATTTGTGTGTATTAGATACAAGTGTTATCATCTGAATATGCTCACTTACCTACTATTCCAGTCAAGATACTGAACAGCTCCAATGCTACAAGAATCTTTCATGTTGCCCTTTTATTACTGTAACCACTATCCACCCCTGACTCCTGGGAATAACTAATCTGTTCTCCACTTATAAAATTTTGTCATTTCAAAAATGTTATATAAATGGAATCATGTGATATGTTACCTTTTGGTTTGGGCTTTTTGCTCAACATAGTTCCCTAGAGATTCATGGAGATTTGTCGGTATTGTGACATGTATCAATATCCATCCCTTTTATTGTTGAGTAGTATTACATGGTATGGATGTAGTAGAATTGGTTTAACCATTCACCTACTGAGGGACATTTTGGTTGTCTCCAGTTTGAGGCTATCATGAATAAAACTGTTGTGAATATTCATGTAAGTTTTAGTTTGAACATAAAATTTCTTTTTTCTGGGATAAATGCCCAAGAGTATAGGCAATACATGGAGATCAGTCCAATTAAATCATTTATATGTGAAAGAAATTGGACGGAAATAAAATCATAGTTGATGAGTACAGTATTTTTCAAACTTTTTTCCTTAAACAAAGACCCACAGTAAAACAAATTACACATTACACTGCAGCTCATGCACACATGCATACATATATACCCACTTAAAATTGAAACAAAAGTTTTTAAAACAATTTTTATCTTTAACATATATAGTACACCTATAGTTTATTTTCTGACCTACCCTAATTTTTCCTATCCTATTACATCATTAAAACTTTATGATGAAGAGCCACTGAATTAATATCTTGATCCACTAATGGGTTATCATCTGCAGTTTGAAGACTATTGGGCTAGGGGATATTCAGAAGGATCCTGGGCAGATGAAGAGCTTGACTAAGTTTGGAGACCATTTCATAGTGGGAAAAGCACTGGTTTTGGATTCAGGATCTCTCAATTAGGGCCCTGTCCCCATTACTTATTAGCAATTAATGACTATATGAAGTTAAGTAAACTCTTCAAACCTTGGTTTTCTTATGAATACAATGACTATAATGACCTTATACCTGTTAATTTGCTCTGATGATTATCAATCACACAAAGTGTCTTCGAGTGCCTGGCTTGTCACAAATACTCAATACCTGGAAGCTAATGGTGGTGGATGATGATGATGATTACATGAAGATATACTGTAATGTACTGCTTAATCCATATCCATCACAAGCATTAAAGGTTTAAATAATATAAATATTGGTCTTATAAGCCACATATTGTCCATTATTACAACATATTGTTGTTAAAAACATGTGGCTATCTATAGTAAAATTAACAACTATGAGTTAATGAGTAGAAACTAATCATATGTTGCCCCATATATAGACTTAGGTTGTTCTCTAATGAGTATTCTTTTTTTTTTCTTATGAGTATTTTAATCTCTGAATAAGAAATGTATTGAATAAGAGAGTATTATTAGAGTTGATCATTTTGTAGTCAAACAAAGAAATAATGAATTAATGAAGAGAGAAAACCGTGTTCTTTAATATATAGTACAACCATAATAAGATATGATGAAAGTATCCTAGATGCAAATATTTACACGGAACATGTTGGATTGGTATAACACATTAAACAACCCATAGTTTTTACTCGTTTTATCCTCTTCAATTTTTTTTAAATGGTTCTGTGTTTATTATGAAGGATGATGGAAAATGATGATGATGATGATGATACAAAGCTCAAAGAAGAAATAGAAGCTGAATTGGATAAAATCAGCATTTCTTCATTAGAAAAAGATGATGTTGATAGTGATTCAAAATCAGACACCCAGAGTGATGATAGTGATACAGTAAGTGTTAAATGCTGGGCTTTTAAGAGCCTTTTAACTGGAGTAAACTTTGTAGGAGAAGTATTACTTTTTTCAGTTTGCTTTACATTGTTATCTCATTTTTTAACTTTACAATCACTTTTAAACAATGTATATTGTTAGATATTTAAATATAAAAAGTACATTGAAGATAGAAGTCACTTATAATTTCACATGTATATATGTGCATTTTTTTGTAAAATTAGTATTAGACATAGAATTATTTATTTGTATACTACTTTTTAAACTTAAATCATGAGCTTTTTAATGTTATTAGATATACATGAAAAGCAAAATTTATGTGAAATCTTTAGACCTATAGAAATAGTTATTTTTTGGAAATCAAATATATTATCTTTTCATTTGTATATTTCCCCCAATGTTTATATGCTTAGAAAATTTATTCACAGATTCATTCTTTTACATCAAAATCCTCAAACTAATGGGAATTTATTTTCAAGTATATTATATAATGTAGATCTAAGTAGAAATTTTCCTGCACATATTTAGTTAATATTAATGTCACTTGATGAATAATCTACCTCTTCTTAATTGATTTGTCTTATCGTTTGTATATGTTTAGTTGTTATACATATAATCTATCCAAGGCTCTCTATTCTTTTCCATTATTCTGTTAATTTTTACCCTATTGTGGTTTTTTATTATTAAGTATCAAACAGGTCAAATTCCTTGTTTTGCTTTTTCAAAATTTTCTCCACTAAGCTTTTTCCCAAAAAAAACCTCATTTGTTAAGTTTTGAAGGATAATTCTACTTTGATTTTTAATTAGGATTGCAATAACCTCTATATTACTTTTGGAAAGTTATAATTTTTATATTATTATGTCTTTTTATCCATAGCTAATTCAAGTGAGGCAAATTTCTGAAATTCTTCATTTGAATATGAGAGGCAACAGAATCATGGATGTACTTCATAATCACCTGAAAATGAAAAGCAAATTTTAATCAAATATACTTGTTTGAACTGATTTGCACATTTTGCTCAAAGTTTTGGTGTATGAAAACTTCATCAAATATTTGATACATAGTTTTAATAAACAATTTAACAGTTTCTTTCATTTTTTAAAAAAATTTTAGGATTTGGATGAGTTACCTGAGTCAGTTCTTCATTATATTAACATCATAAAGAATAAGAGCAAAACTGTTGAAGAGCTCCTTCTTCAGGACTTGGAAGATACTGATGTTTTAAGTAAGTAGTTTTTTTTTTTTTTGAAGTACAGTTTTTATCTGTTTGACAGATAAGTTTTCTGTAGGCATGAATAATTTATAATTTAGAAAAATGTACTGCTTGAAGTTCTTAGCTGTTGTTATATACATGTATATGCATTTCTCTCTTCTATAATATCTATAATATGCTGGATTGTTTAATTTAGTCCATTAATTTTTTCCTTACTAGTCTCTTTATATGTCCAATAAATACTAGCCACCAACAGTTTGTTTTACCAGTCCTAATTAAAACCAGACACTCTATTACAGTTGATTCTTGAACAACACAGGTTTGAACTACATGGGTCATTTATGTGCAGATTTTTTACAGTACAGTACTGTAAATGGATTTTCTCTTCCTTATGATTTTCTTAATAACGTTTTCATTTGTCTAACTTTCTTTATTGTATGAATACAGTATATAATACATATAATATATAAAATATGCCTTAATAGACTGTTTATGTCATTGGTAAATGTTCTGGTCTACAGTAGGCTATTAGTAGGTGTGTTTTGGGAGATCAAAAGTTATATGCAGATTTTTGACTGTATGGGGGGTTGTCACTCATAACCCCCATGTTGTTCAAGGGTCATCTTTGCATTAAAAAAAAGAAAATTAGTCACAGGAATATTTTAGAAGTATCGGTTTATACATTTTTTGGAAGAAAAACGTAATTTACATCGGAAACCTAACAATTTTTATTTGCTTCAACTGAGCAAATTTACTTCTTGGAATTATTCCAAGAATAATAGAATGATCAAAGATTTAATTAGAATTAATCATGGCTTGGTTTATAATGAAAAATGGCAACAGCCTAAATGTTCAACAGGTCTCGGTGTAACCAACAACACCCACTAAAAAAGATGGCTTAGATAATATTTAATGGCATAAAAATGTTCATGATATAATATTTAAAGTTATTCTAAAATTCAGGTTTATTTATGCAAATATTAGCATAAATTACAATGTGGTTATTCATAGATATTCATTCAACAAATATTACTGTGTGAAAGGATCTGTTTCAGCCACTGAGAATATAACAGAGAACAAAATAGGCAAAGGTCTTGCTTTCCTATTCTAATGCTCCAGTGTGGGGAGACAGACTTGAAACAAATAAATATGTAATATTTTAATAATGATAATTTCCATGAAGGAAACAATTTAAGAGAGGGGATAGAGATGGAAGGTTGCTTTTTTAGATAGAGGAAGTAAAGGAAGGCCTCTCTGAGGAGGTGATATTTGAGCAATGACTGAGAAGGAAAGCCACATGGATATCTCAGTGAATGAGAAGGGGAGCCACATGGATATCTAGAGAGCCAGTGTTCCAGAAAGAAGGCTCTGTAAAGGCAAAGGCACAGATCCTATTGGGGTCAGATCATATAGGGCTCTTATAAATCATGGTCTGGGCTTTGGATTCTACTCTGTGTGTGTGAAGGTTTTTGAGTAAGGAGTGTCAATATCTGACACATTTTTGAGGCAATCATTCTGGTGATTGTGTAGAAAAGATAACCCGAGGTAGCAAGAGTCAACTACAAAACTATTGCAATATGGTGATTAGAGGGATTCCTTGGTGGCTCAGTCAGTTAAGCATCTGCCTTTGTCTCAGGTCTTGGTCCCACATTGGGCTCCTTGCTCAGCAGGGAGCCTGCTTCTCCCTTTGCCTGATGCTCCCCCTGCTTGTGCTCTCTCTCTCTCTCTGATAAATAAAATCTTTAAAAAAATAGTATGGTTAGAGATGAGAGTGATTGGAGTAGAAATGATAAAAAATACTCATAATCTAGAAACTATTTTTAAGTTAAAAAGAACCAGAAGTATTTATTGATGGATTGGAGTGAGAGGAGGA
Organism: Halichoerus grypus; assembly: GCF_964656455.1. Lineage (NCBI taxonomy): Eukaryota > Metazoa > Chordata > Mammalia > Carnivora > Phocidae > Halichoerus > Halichoerus grypus. Next base: position 145,363,068 of record NC_135717.1, read on the forward strand.
GAGGAAATTGACTCCAGGATTTTTGTCCTGAGCACCTGTGTGAATGGATATGTAAAGACTTACTCTATGTAGATGCTTCAAATTGGCAGTGATTATCTGTAGTTGAGTTATAGGGAATATTAATGATTTGCTTATGTATATTTACTAAAGTTTATACAATGAAAATATATTATAAATATATTGGCAATTATATAGCCTAATTAAGAAAAAAAAAGGAAACACAATTATAGAAAATTAGTTACATGAAAGGTTATATAACGTAATTATAGCAGTGGTTTAGAAAATTATGAGATCTCACGTATAGTTCTGATCAAATAAGTATGATAGTCTCAGTGAATAAAATATTTTTCCAAGAAAATTCAAATGATCAAAATTGCTTGAAAAAAAGTGGAAAACATGATTAAATCAATAATCTGGCAAGAAAGTGGAAAAAGTTTCCTTCTCAAATATCATTAGAAATTAGTATGATTAAAAAAAATAAAAAAAAGAAATGAGTATGATTTTACAGTTGAATTCTTACAATCCATCAAGGATAAACGAATCTGCAGATTATATAATATTTCATTTATAAAAAGCTGCATATTTCAAATATAAAGCATAACACACACACACACACACACACACACACACACACACACACACACACACAAAAGAAACCAGAGGCTGATTTCACTTATGAATGTAGATATATTAATTAGGGCTCTCAGTTATAGACAGAAGCTACTTGAGCTACTTTAAGCAGAAAGGTTTTGGGGGTGTTTGTGTCTTTGTTTTTATGGGTAGAGGTTAGATGTTTTGGTTATTTAGTGCTGCAAAACAAACTGAGTGGTTTAAAATAACAATAGTTATTATCTCTAATGGTTCTGTGGGTTGACTGAGCTTAGCTAGGCAATTCTTGCTTGCTGTGTATGCATTCACAGTTAGATGTTGAATAGGGACACAGTCATCTGAAGCTTTTAGTGGATTGGAATTCCAAATATGGTTCCCTGAAATGCTTGTCAGTTGATACTAATTGTTGGGTGGGAGTTCAACTGGGGCACCTGGATGGTCAGCTGGAGGCACCTATGTGTGGTATCTCTCTATGGCTTACATGGCACCTGGATTCTGAGGAGTTCCATGAACAAAATCCCAATAGACTAATGTGGAACCTTGTAAGGCTTCTTATGATCTAGTTTCATACGGGGTCAGCCCAGGTTCCCTGTGGGAGGGAACTAAACAGTGAATGCATACCAGGAAGTGTGGAAGAGACATCTTTGAAGACTAGCTATTCCAATGAATAACACAATTGTTAATAGAACTGAAGAAATACACTCTAGTCCGAACATACAAATTGTAAAAAATATACACACACACATACATTGTTAAACTGGGTTGCAGAAAAAGCTGCTGTCTGATATAATTAAGATATTCGGAGACATTAATCTTCTACCACACACTCCTATCTCCAACCCAAAGCTCCCTCTATCATAATCTGGGCCAGAAAAATGAAAATATTGCTCCCTGTCTCTCTTCACGCATAGTATTTTTATGGAAATAAAGACTTATGCAAATATATCAATTGGCAGAACCTTAATCACCCTCAGAAACCTAGCTTCAAAAGAATCTGGAGAATGTTATTTTTGCTTTGTCAGCCCCTCACATGGGAAAACAGGCTCCTGAGACTGTGAATAGATGTCAAAGAAGAAAATCTGTAACGCCTGACAAAATAGGTGTGAGTAGTTAGTGAACCAGCAAAACAGTCATCTGTGAATAATAGTTTACTGTTAATGAAGATTAACATGATAGAACACATTAGCTGAAAAAGGAAAAAAATTAATTACATCTGCACAGATGATAAAAGGACAATAAAATTCAATAAAAACTCATAAAATCAGAAATGACAGCTCACTTCATTCACATTAGTAATTATCTTTTAAACTAATACTTTTATTAAAGTGTGTTTAGTATCTTGTGCAAGGTTATATTGCTAGTTTGTGGCAGTAGAATTGAACCTTCATTGATTTCTAATCAAGGTGTCACTGCAGTATCACACAGCATTATACTGCGTATGTGGAAAATAAACTTTGGTCTAGAATATGAAAGGTGATCAAGAGAGTGCTTTATAAATTTGTTACTTTTATTTTTAGAACAAAGATTACAGATGTCCTCTGTTCTTTATATTTCATTATTTTCCTATTGTTTTGAGTCACTGATCAAGAATATACTATGATAGAATTTGAGATTAAAGGATAATGAAAGGGTTTGAGATTTTAACATGCTTTGCCCTGCTCTAATATTTAAAGCTATAATACTTTTTCTTTCTCTAGACTATAGTTATGGAGTGGTTCCTGATAATCACATGCATTTAAGGATAGAATTATCAACTGAACATAAAGAAAATCCGGAACAGTTAATAAAGGTATATGATCAATATTTGAAAGTACTCAATATTACAGTTAGAAATTTACCTTTCCCTCTTATGAAGGATGATAGTTCCCTGATTTAAAGTTCAGTGATAAGGGCACCTGGGTGGCACAGTCCGTTAACTCTTGGTGACTCTTGGTTTTGGCCTAGGTCATGATCTCAGAGTTGTGAGATGGAGCCCCATGTCCGCAAAAGATTCTTTCTCCCTCTCCTTCTGCCCATCCCACAGCTTGTGCACTCTCTCTCTCTCAAATAAATAAATATTTAAAAAAAAAGTAAAGTCCACCTATTAAAACTTAAAAATTTAATTATCTTTAATCAAATCATTTTTGGCTTTATGTTTTCCTCTGGCATATAATATACAAAAATTCAAATTTCAATTTTAAAAATATTAGAAATAGTGATTTGAATCATCAGTAATTGGGAATTTAAAATGCATGTAGATGAAACAGTAGAACTATACTGTATGATAGTTTTTCCCTAAAAACTCCAAGGAAAACAATAAATATAATGTTTATTACCCTGCTTAGGAATGTACTGTGTTCCAGCAGAGACTTTCAATATCCCATGGAGGGATGCCTGGGTGGCTCAGTCCATTAAGTGTCTGCCTTCGGCTCAGGTTATGATCCCAGGGCCCTGGGATTGAGTCCCACATCGGGCTCCCTGCTCAGCGGGAAGCCTGCTTCTCCCTCTCCCTCTGCTCCTCCCCCTGCTTGTGCTCTCTCTCTCTCTCTCTCTGGCAAATAAATAAATAAAATCTTAAAAAAATAATAAATCAATAAATATCCCATGGAAATTTTAAATGTAGAACATCTTATGTTAGTTTAAAAAAAGATAAAATATAAAAATTCGTAAAGAAATAAGAGTAAGGGAGAGCCTAGCAATTTTGGTTAAAACCTCCAGAAATATATTTGAGAAATTTCTTCTACATGTTCAGCATCTTGGACTCATTTTACTTCTTATTTTACCTAGCTATCTCTAATTTTACCTAACTCTACTCTGCTCCCTAAGATGTTTAACATAATTTGAAAACTGCTTATATATATGTCTCTTACTCTCTTTTTTGGTAACAAACTTGAAATATTAATTTTGAATTATCATACTGCTACTTCATTGAAATAGAGATCCTATATCTTTCCAACTAGAATATGGTAGAAGTCTAATTATGGAAAAGTATTCCTCAACATTATGATTTTTGCATAATTCAGGTTAAAGTGGAGAATAGTTCCATTTTTTTAAACATGCTGAATGTATTAGCTGTTTGTAGATGTGAGCAATCACTGTAGTTAAGAAATATAGAAATGTATTAGGAAGAAAGCGAACATTAGTAGAAACACTTTGAAATGATTTTCGAGCAATATTTTTTGCTTTCATTTGAGTATGGTTAACATACAATGTTACATTGGCTTCAAGTATACAGCATAGTAATAAAACGTCTCTACACATTATGCTGTGCTCACCACAAGTGTAGCTAACATCTGTCACCATACAAAGCTATTACAGTATCATTGACTATGTTCCTAATGCTGTACCTTTTATTCCCATGACTTATTCATTCCACAGATTTTCAAGCAGTTTATTTGAATATTGTGGGTAAATATAAGAAAGTGATTAGAATTCTGAAAAACAAGGAGGGTAAAATATAGTCTGCTTGGATGGGAATAAGATTTTTAGTGTGCTGTAGGGTTGTATTTGAGAGAGACTGAAAGTAAATAAAGTTCTATGTATGTGTATATAAAGCTTGATATATTATTAAAATGATTGCTTTACTCTTTCTTTAATTATTGGTACTCTTTTAACCTTTTAGATGTTATCTGAAATAGAAAAAGAAGAATTTCTGAGGAATAAAACCCATTGTGGCAGTCCTGATTCTATTCCAAAGCCTGGTCCTCATGATTTGCCTGTGGATGAACATGTTTTGCCAGGTGCACTAAACTGCTCAATGATATTTTTGATAAGTTTTATGTGATTGACCATAGTTCTCTGAAAAAAATTTAGAGAGTTTTCTTTTGACATTTAGAAAAATACAATCATGATATTTGAAAATTATTATGCCTTTACTGTACTTAGTTAAATTCATATTTTCATAGTTTTTTATGCCTCCTAAATTAACTTGATTTAAATATATTTAAAATTTTCATATATATCTGACTGAAATAGATATACCCAGCCTTGGATTTTTTTTTTAGATTTATTTATTTTAGAGAGAGAGAGAGAGTGAGCAGGGGGAGAGGGAGAGAAGCAGACACCCTGCTGAGTGGGGAGCCTGACGCAGGGCTTGATCCTACGACCTTGAGGCCATGACGAGCCAAAATCAAGAGTCAGAAGCTTAACTCATGGATTGGAAGAACAAATATTGTGAAAATGTCTATGCTACCTAGAGCAATCTATATATTTAATGCAATCCCTATCAAAATACCATCAACTTTTTTCAAAGAAATGGAAAAAATAATCCTAAAATTTGGAACCAGAAAAGACCCCGAATAGCCAGAAGAATGTTGAAAAAGAAAAGCAAAGCTGGTGGCATCACAATTCCGGACTTCAAGCTTTGAGCTCTATTACAAAGCTGTAATCATCAAGACAGTATGGTACTGGCACAAAAACAGACACATAGATCAATGGAACAGAATAGAGAACTCAGAAATGGACCCTCAACTCTATGGTCAACTCAACTTCACCAAAGCAGGAAAGAATATCCAGTGGCAAAAAGACAGTCTCTTCAACAAATGGTGTTAGGAAAATTGGACAGTCACATGCAGAAGAATGAAACTGGACCATTTCCTTACACCACACACAAAAATAGACTCAAAATGGATGAAAGAACTAAATGTGAGACAGGAATCCAACAAAATCCTAGAGGAGAACACAGGCAGCAACCTCTTCGACCTCAGCCGCAGCAACTTCTTTCTAGAAACATCGCCAAAGGCAAGGGAAGCAAGGGCAAAAATGAACTATTGGGACTTCATCAAGATAAAAAGCTTTTGCACAGCAAAGGAAACTGTCAACAAAACCAAAAGACAACTGACAGAATGGGAGAAGATATTTGCAAATGACATATCAGATAAAGGGCTAGTATCCAAAATCTACAAAGAACTTATCAAACTCAACACCCAAAGAACAAATAATCCAAACAAGAAATGGGCAGAAGACATGAACAGACATTTCTGCAAAGAAGACATCCAGGTGGCCAATAAACACATGAAAGAGTGCTCAACATCACTGGGCATCAGGGAAATACAAATCAAAACCTCAATGAGATACCACCTCACACCAGTCAGCATGGCTAAAATTAACAAGTCAGGAAACGACAGATGTTGGCGGGGATGCGGAGAGAGTGGAACCCTCCTACACTGTTGGTGGGAATGCAAGCTGGTGCAGCCACTCTGGAAAACAGTATGGAGGTTCCTCAAAAAGTTGAAAATAGAGCTACCCTACGACCCAGCAAATGTAGTGATCTAAAGGGGCACATGCACCCCAATGTTTATAGCAGCAATGTCCACAATAGCCAAACTATGGAAAGAGCCCAGATGTCCACCAACAGATGAATGGATAAAGAAGATGTGGTATATATATATATATATATACACACACACACACACACACACACACACACACACACACACACACACACAATGGAATATTACTCAGCCATCAAAAAAATGAAATCTTACCATTGTTGTATGTATGTAGTACATACAACAATGTAGATGGAACTAGAGGGTATTATGCTAAGCGAAATAAGTCAATCAGAGAAAGACAATTATCATATGATCTCACTGATATGTGGAATTTGAGAAACAAGGCAGAGGATCATAGGGGAAGAGAGGAAAAAATGAAAGAAGAAACCAGAAAGGGAAACAAACCATAAGAGATTCTCAATCTCAGGAAACAAACTGAGGGTTGCTGGAGTGGAGCAGGGTGGGAAGGATGGGGTGGCTGGGTGATGGACACTGGGGAGGGTATGTGTTGTGGTGAGCGCTGTGTATTGTGTAAGGCTGATGAATCACAGACCTGTACCCCTGAAACAAATAACACATCATATGTTAATAATAGATTGATCTAAAATAATAAAAAATTAAAAAAATTAAAAAATAAAAAGTTGGAAGCTAACCGACTGAACCACCCAGGCGCCCCCAGGCTTGAATTTTTAAGTATCCTTTAACTATGTTCCTTTAACAGCACACACACACACACACACACACACACACACACACACTTTTATATTAAGTTTTGTGGTATAGTTAAGGCAAGTTATGTGATTTCTTTATTGACTGAAGTGGAACTTCCTTGTATATGACTGCAATAGGATTTTTATGTATATTCAAGAATGTATTTTTTTGGCATATTATCACTTTTACTTTGGTAATACATTGACCTTATTTCTTCATTTCAAAATTACTTTCATACTCTACATTAGGTCAGTTTTGAGAGGCTTGATTTTAAGAATAATAATCTTTCTCTTCATGAATACAGATGATGCTGATATAAATTTTGGATACTGTGAAGTGGAAGAAAGATGTAGGCAGTCTTTTGAGGCTTGGCAAGGCAAACAGAAAGAACTGGAAGACCAGGAGAAAGAAACTCTCAAAGCTCAAAGGGATAGAGAAGAAAAGCAATTTCAAGAAGAAGAAGAAAAGAGACATTGCTGGATGAAACAATTTGAAGTTGAAAAGAAGAAATTAGAGAATATTCAGAAGGTAAATTTTTTTTTTTAAATTTTTGTTTTTCATACATTTTTTCTTTCTTTTATAAATTTTTAAATTTAAATCCAATTTAATTAACATACACTGTATTATTATTTTCGGAGATAGAATTTAGTGCTTCATCGGTTGCATATAATAGTTAGTGCTCATTACTTGAAGTGCCCTCCTTAATTCCTATCACCCAATTACCCCATCCCCCTACCTTCCCTCCAGGAACCCTCAGTGTGTTTCCTATAGTTAAGAGTCTCTTATGGTTTTCCTCCCTCTTTGTTTTCATTTTATCTTATTTTTCCTTCCTTTCCCCTATGTTCATCTGTTTTGTTTCTTAAATTCCACATATGAGTGAAATCATATAGTATTTGTCTTTCTCTGACTGACTTATTTCTCTTAGTATAATACCCTCTAGTTCCATCCATGTTGTTGCAAATGGCAAGATTTCATTCTTTTTTTTTTTTTTTTAAATATTTTATTGATTTATTTTGATAGAGAGAGAGAGAGAGCAAGAGAGGGGACACAAGCAGGGGGAGTGGGAGAGGGAGAAGCAGGTTTCCCGCTGAGCAGGAAGCCCGATAAGGGGCTCGATCCCAGGACCCTGGGATCATGACCTGAGCCGAAGGCAGACGCTTAACAACTGAGCCACCCAGGTGCCCCAAGATTTCATTCTTTTTGAAGGTTGAGTAGTATTTCATTATATATATGTGTGTGTAGATATATATATATCACATCTTCTTTATCCATTCATCAGTTGATGGATATCTGGGCTCTTTTTATACATGTTTTGAATCAGTAACTACTGAATAGTACTGATGTTTTAGCTTATGGTGTGGACTGAGCTCTGTTCTATGGGATTTAAGTACTCCTAATAATTGAGGCAATTGTCTGTGGTAACAATATTTACTATGGCTTTCTTGATTAGTTTTCATTAAATTTATTGGATTTAAAAATTTATTTAAATTTATTTGACTATATACATTAATTTAATTTATTTAAAAATTTATTAAAATTCACTGAAATTTCAGATGCTGCTTTGGATCTTGTGGGCCCCTAGGGTCAATGAAGTTACAAAGATTGTCCTAGGTCGATATTTACAACATAGGTCGATATTCACAACATAAAGGTTGCTTTTTCATACCCTTCTAATCATACAAGAAGGCAACAGAATTTTCTTGATCATGAAATATCCTTGCTATGTGGTCTAATGTATAGCAATTACATAAAACATATTTGGTTATAGCAGTTCACCCATGTAGGTAATGGTCTGTGTCTTGCTCCCATAATTAATTCCTGAAACTAGAAATTTTTTGGTGTGAAGGAGTTTGTGTTGTTTTTGTTTCTGTTTCCTCTTAACCCTACCCCAGGAGGTCCATTCCTTTAGGTCATGGTAGTGGTATATTGAGAAACTGGTGGATTTTTGGTACCCTACTTTATGGCCATCAGGATCATTAGAATGTGTAGATAACAAGCAGGATGGACTTCTCTGTCTTACATTACTAAAATTGACCTACATATTACCCACACTTACTGGTTTTGAGAGTTGCATATAGAGAACATTGACATGTGGTCACTTAGGCAGTTCAGTGTATTCTACCCTTCCATGTTGAGTACATTGCATTTCCTGATTGTATATGAAATAAATTAATTAAAAGCAATTATACTGTAGACCCAGTTTGGCTGTGGCTTTTTCTAGTGTGGATCCTTAGCTTTCCTTTCATTATATTTTCCTTTCCACAGACCAGATTAATTGGTCATTTCCAAAAGTCAGAAGCTTTATTCCAGGATAGGCTTTAATATAATTTAGATTTTTGGAGTAGTGTTTGTTGTCTTATGCTGAAATGCATCATTGCTATTGATTGTTAGTGGTGTTTACAGACTTAGAAAACATCTGACTTTTAAAGATTTTATTTTTTTATTTGACAGAGAGAGACACTGTGAGAGAGGGAACACAAACAGGGGGAGTGGGAAAGGGAGAAGCAGGCTTCCTGCGGAGCAGGGAGCCTGATGCGGGGCTCGATCCCAGGACCCTGGGATCATGACCTGAGCCGAAGGCAGACGCTTAACGACAGCCACCCAGGTGCCCCGAAAACATCTGACTTTTAAATTCTGTTCATTTTTAATTGTTTTAAAACAAAAAATTTATTGACTACCTCAATGGCAAAGCATTCAGCTATGTGTTTCAATGACACAAAAGAGATCTGACGTTCAGGCCCCACCTTCAAAGGATTCTAACTTAGTTTCTGAAAGTAATTTGTGCTTTATCATAAAATTATAGTTTAAAAATATTTTAATGAATTCCTAAATGTATACATTTTTATGTCTTGAGGTTTAAAACTTTTCCAGTGGGACCATGCCATAATTTTATAGTGATGTATTATAAATATGTAATTTACTTACTTTCAGTAGTTCTTTTCTGTGTCCTTTGTTAGCTGTTGGGGAGTGAAATAGGAAGCTATTGTAAATTTCTTTCCTCAAGAGTTCTACCCAACTTCTCCCTCCTCATTATTGGCAAGTGATCACATTACATTTTTGCATCAATTATGAACTCCCTCTTCCTAATCCTATATCTACTTTGCACCCAATCTCTGTATTCACCCTACCTTTTTTCTTGTCTTTACTCCACACTCATGAGGAAAGGTTTCTTCTACTAAAAGTTAGCTTTCCCTGCGCTGCTCTATATTCTATTTTTCAGTTTACCCCTACTTTTTTGTTTGTTTTACCTTGTATGCTGAAACGCCCCTATCAACTTCCTCCTTTCTTATTATTTAAAGCATGTTCAGTTTTCTTCCATTCTAGAAACAAAAAAAAAGAAAAATCATAAGATCACCTTTGTTAATATGTCTCACTTTAGCTTCTCTTTAGCTCTACTTATCATAGTAAGGCATCTTAAAGAGTAGTTAGTTTTGCTATATTTATGTCCTCGTCTCTCATTGAATCCTAAACCTATGAGGTGTATATCACCACCACCCCATTAAATGAAACTGCTCTCAACAAAAATAACCAATGACTTCTAAGTTTCCATATTCACAGTTTCCTTTTCAGTTCTTATATTGGCCTCTGTAGCATTTTATGCCGGTAAAAATTTGATTGTTCACCATTTCTCTCTTCTTTGACTTCTGTGGGATCACAACTCCTTGATTTTCTTCTTGCCTGTTTGGCAGTTCCTCTTTATATCCATGTTAGCCTTCTCTGTCTCTGTCTCTGTCTCTCTTCTTGAATATGGTACTACCAAGGATTTCTTCTTTTGTCCTTTTTTTTTCATATACTTTCTCTCTTGATAATGTTGTTCATAGCTGACAGAAACAAATCTGTTATATAACTGTTCAGAAACAAATCTATATTTATAACAAAAAAGAAAAATGAACTATGTAACTCTCCTACAGATACTTTACACTCAGAACTTAATGTGTCTAAAACTGAAGGCATTGTCTTTCTGAGTTGTGCTTCTCCTCTGGTATTCATCATTTTGGTGAGCTACACTATCATCATAGTCTAAGCTAGAAAGGTAAGGACCATCTTTGGCCCTTCCTTCTCTTTATTATCCTCTTCTCTCTAATAGTTATATTATCCATCTTCTCACCCACCCACCTATCTGCTGTTACTCTGTAGTTCAGGGTGTCCTAATGTCTAGCTTGGCATATTCACTAAACTCTCTAATTGATCTCTACTTTTGGTCATGTATTCCACAAACTCATTCACCATAATGCTGCCAGAAGGATTTTTTAAACATTATTTCTGTGTTTAATTCTCGTCTTGTAAGATTATGTCCAAAGAAATATTCCCACTTCCTTTATTTCCAGGCACTTGGCATTTTGTAGCAATTTCATGTTTACATTGTGTTTGTATCTGTTCTCACTCCCATCACCCTATACAGAAGGCCCTCCTTGCTTCTTACATGGGCTTCTCTAATACCTACCTTATTGATCTCTTTAGTGACTCCTTGGTTTTTTGTCTTTAACTCTAATGTAACCTTTTAATTTTCCTAAAAACAGAGCTACATTTTCCTAGTTGAAAAACATTTAATAAATACCTTCAAATACAATCTTCTGTATGAGACTTTTCATGATCTTCTAGTTATAGCACCTGTTTCTACTGTGATCCTTTATAGTTTTCTCTTGTGATAAATTTATTCTGCTAAATTTTAGGTAATAGGTGAACTTACGATAGTGTTCCCATATTAAAGGTAAAATTTTAGAGGAAAGGGATTATATTTTACTGATTTTGTTTATTCTGCAGAGCCTTAACAAAATAGATGCTAATCAAGAAAATCATTATCCACTGAACTGATGGATTATGTGGATTAAATGGGATGGTATGGAGAGAAAAAATTGTAATGCAAAACTCATCTTGCAAACATTATTATTTGTAATTTTTGCACTGCCCAATAGCATATCTAGCCAATGCATTTTATTATGTGAATAAACATACTCAAATAAATAAAACAATTTGCCCAGGTTGCAAACATCTTTATGTGCTCAAAATGGGAACCCTAGATATCATTTATGTGATACTTTAGGTTGAGATTAAAGTTGTTATCCCAGTACTAATAACAGAGTATCAATGGGTGAGTTGTTATCTGTAACTATTATTTACAAATATAGGTTGTGAGATTTGAATATAATGAACATAATGTTTTTTTGATATTTGAACATAATATCTCAATATTATTGTATGTTCAGCAAGAACAGGACAAGATGAATGATGAACTCCATAAAGAAGAGAAAATGTGGAAAGAGAAATTTAAACAGCATGAGGTATCTATTTCTTGTTTTTAATCATCACAATAATCATTCTTCATTTGAAATAAATTATTATACTTGAAATGGACATTTTAAAATAATATTGCCTACCTGGTGTAGGATTTAATTTACTAAAGCTTTAAACACCTCATTAATCATCAGAAATTCTCCTTGAAATATAAGGTCCTAAAAATTAAAATAAACTGGTTTAGTGAGTGAACATGTCTATATAAAATTATAATTCTACAATTTTTTAAGGTTTGAGGAAACATACTATTATAAATATTTCATTATGATTGAAGATGGTTATGACAATCACACCTGGGAATGTAATAGTATAACTATTGAAATTCAAGACAAGGGGGGAGAAGTTGTAAAAGCTGCTGGAGCAGAAAGGCACATTACCTAAAAAGGAGCAACAGTAAACTAATACCTGACTTCTTAAGTGAAATGATGGAAGAAGATAGTAGAACGAAACAATTTAAGTGTTAATGGTTTCTTTGATCTTTAGTGTTCTTTGAATCCTGAGTCATCCCCTGATTTCTGGACTCAGTTTTCATTTCTTGTATGCCTAAATCTTGTTGAAAACATTATTGGATAGCAAATTTTCTCAGTCTTTGCACACTTGAAAATATTTTTATTTTGCTTTAACAACCAAACGATTAGTTTCCTGGGGTATAGAATCCAGATTTATTACCATTTGGTTTTAACAATTTAAAGATATAACTCCATTGAATATTTATATATTTTTGCCTGTTATTATTATAAATTTAATACTCATTCCTTTCATTCTTTTGAAACCTTAGGATTTTTTACTTTTTACATTTATCCACACGTATTTACTGATTTCTTATTGCGTGCCAGGCACTTCCTGAGTGTTCAAGGTACAGCAGTGGATAGAATGGAAAATACTGCCTTCATGGAGCTTAATTCCTTAGGGTTCTGAAATATTGCTAGCATCCATGTGAGTGTATCAGTGTGTGTGTCTATGTGTATGCATGAAAAGTTAACTCCACTCTTCATCTTACGACCTTTTTTGGTTTAGAAAACATTTTTCTTTTCTTTTCTTTTCTTTTTTTTTTTTTAAAGATTTATTTATTTATTTTAGAGAGAGAGAGAGTGCCAGGGTGTGGGGAGGGCAGAGGGAGAGAGAGAATCCTGAAGCAGACTTCCCACTGAGTGCAGAGCCCGACATAGGGCTCAATCCCAGGATCCTGAGATCATGACCTAAGCAGAAATCAAGAGTTAGACACTGAACCTACTGAGCCACCCAGGTGCCCCTGAAAACATTTTTCTATTATTTTCTTCCCTTCAATTTTTCTCATGTCTTTAGCTGTACCTCCTATAGTCATACTGGAGTTTCTGTGTTGATCCCCTTTACACTTGAAAGTCTCTGTCGTAGATTTCATGTCTTTGTTATTTTGTATGTTGTTTCAGGAAAATGTCTAATTTGGAAGTTTTTATTTAGTCAACACCTATTTAAGCTATTCTATTTTGATTTTTTGTTTGAGTGAGTCATTTTTTTTTTGAGTACTTGCATTTTCATTTTTATACAGTTATCCTTATTTAAACATATTTTTCCTAAAAATTTTTTTGTAAATTTTTATTCAGTTTAATAGCTCTCTTATCTCAGAAACTACTTCTTCCTTCCACTTATTGAACTATTTTGATTGTCTCACATCCTTTGTGTTAGTTTTCCTCAAATATTTGCTGAATTTTGTTGATCTGTTTACTTTTGTTTTAGGACTCTAGTGACAATGACATTTTTCTCGCCTAACTCCAGATGATCTCACTTAATGCAATATGTGCTTATCAGCTCTCTTAATAGTTAAGAAAGGATAAAATGTGTGACGAGTTCTTCCTATTGCTTATATGTATGTTCTACCTTGCCTTCCTGGTCTCATAAATCTCACCCAATAATCCCCTGCTTCTGCAGTTTCTGTGCTAGCTCTGGGAAGCTCCTATATGAGACCTCCCATCTCAGAAGGTTTGAAGTCCTCTTCTACACAAATTTTGGCTTGTGGTTTCTCTTGCTTTTTCTCTGTGTCATTCTGATTTCATATGCTTTCTATCTTCAAGGAATTTCTCAATTTATATCTGGGTGGCTTAGTATAGCTATAATATTAGAATATCAACTCGCTAACATGATCAAAACTCCCAAATATTTAAAAAAAATTATTACCCTTTAAAATAAATGGCTTTAGTTCTTCTAAGTGAATTTTGTAACAACTTCATTATGATTTCAATTTTACTATTTGTTTTCAGCCTATATTTTAGATGATAGTTTAATGACATCTTTATGCTGACTACTATTTATCTTACTTTAGGAGTTTATTAAAAACTTGCATTTACAAATGGAAGAAGAAAGAACACGATTTAAAGATCTACAAGAAAAAGAAAAAATGCGTTTATTAAAACTGCAGCATAATGCAGCTGTAACAATTCAGGCTAAATATAAAGCATTTGTGGCCTACCAAAAATATGGCCCTATCATAAAAGAACAAATAGAAAGTAAGAAAAGGAAAGCGCAAGAGTGGAAAGAAAAGGAAGCAAAAATACGACAGATGGAAGAAGAAAAACGGAAAAGATTGGAGGAAGAACAAAAGATAGAAGAAGAGATAAAAAAGCAGAAGCAGGAGGCAAGGAGGAGGAGAGAAAAAGAATATGAAGAAAAAAAGAACATCATGAGAAGAGAAAAAGAGCAACTACTAAACAAGGAAAAATTAAGATTAAGAGAAGATGCAGGCAAACAGCTAATAATAAGTAGAGCATTAAAGAAACGTGAATATAATATCAGACATTTAACTGTTGAAGATACATCAAAGAATAAGGATGATATAGCCAAAAACGTAGGGGATGAAAAGTCAAAGGAATGGGAAGATGTTCCCCTCTGGCTACTTGAAAAATCAAATAAGACAGAAAGTGTCAGTAGACAGCTTGTACTAAAAGAATCAAAACAAGAACAATTGAAAGATCCTATTACAAACCAGGCAATTTTGGCAGAATTTGAAGTAAAAAATGAAAACCTGCCAAAAAAACAATGTTCTGAAAAAATTGTCAAGGAAGAAAGAAAATGTGAAAATATAGACAAAAAAACTGAATTGGAAAACCCAGATCTAAAAGAAAATGTGAAAGAACAGTTTCAGCTGCAAGAATTAAAGCCTCAAATACAAAAAGGGGAAAATGTGAAAACTGCCAAGAATGAGAATATGAGACAAGACACCCAAATAATAATAGTAGGACATAATCAAGAAATTAACAAGGTAAAAAACAATGAAGCACAGAAAATAATCAAAGGTAATCAACAGAATAAGATACAAAAAGTAGAAAAAGAAGAGCTATCAGAACAGAATGGAATATTATATGAAGAGAATAATATTTCAGTGATTTCAGTGAAGGAACAACCACTAAAATTAGAAAATTCTGAAGTTATAGAGGAAAATATAATACTACAAGAAAAAGAAATTGACTTAAAATCCAAAGAAAAAACTGAGGAGATCCCAAAAGGCAATACTCTGAATAGTGATGTGATTTTTAACAGCAGTGACTCCATGATAAATATAGAAGGCAAAATAAATGAGCAAGATTGTATTTTTGGTAGAAATGCTCTTCGTGAAGATTTGGGGGGCTATAATGCAAAAAACTCCTTAGTTTTTAAAGAAGTAAACTCACTTAAGTCTCAACCTAAAGAAACCACAGAAGAATATCATGAAAATAGAACTGAATGTAAAAGTATTGTGACCTGTTCTTTACCAAAGCCAACACTTCTATCTTCTATTGAAGAAAAGAGGCTAGCTTGGATAAAATCATTTAAACCTTGGTTTGAAATTTTCAAGCAAAATCAACAAAAGAAAATTGTTAAGATGAAGAGACCTATAAAATGCCCAGCCAACATGATGCCCCCTTTGAATACACTAGAAATTCTTCGATGTGGCCCTTGGAATACTTTACAGCAGGTATTTTATAACTTTATAATACTTTTCCATATTCAATTACAATTGATTCTCTAAAATGTCGAAGACATATTTTGTATCCAAGAATTTTGTCTCTTAATTGGTGACATTGCTAATGAAATATTGCCCCGTTTGAGAGGGGATATATTTAAAAGATCTCCTTGATTAAAATTCTTCAAGGTATCTCCCTCAGTGTAGCACTACAAAAAGCTTTGATTTATATCTTGAAGCCATGTTCAAGGGTCCTGTAGCCATTATTAAGCTTCTAAGAGTAGAGGCATCTGGGAATTTAGTGTGGAATTTAGTAGGAAATTCCTAAATTGACCTTCAGTTAGTTTGCTATAGTCTTGGGCACAACACCACCTACTGGCTCCTTTTGGAATGAAGTGGATTTCTCTGTACCTGACAAGGGCTGTGAAAGAAAGGCTTATGATAGAAGACTCTAGAATTTCTATTTGGAAACATACTTAGTCATGTGCTATATAAACACGGTGCATATATGCCTGAAATTTAAATAATCATCACCAACTGCAATGAACTTTTATGTTTATAAAGCCCATATTTTCAACCAAAATTAAGACAAAAACTAACGGGTGCCTGGGTGGCTCAGCCCGTTAAGGCTCTGCCTTAGGCTCAGGTCATGATCCCAGGGTATTGGGATAAGCCCCTCATTAGGCTCCCTGCTCAGCAGGGAGTCTGCTTGTCCCTCTCCCTCTGCCCCTCCCCCTGCTCATGTGCACTCATGTGCACACTTTCTCAAATAAATAAATAAAATATTAAAAAAAAGACAGAAACTAACAAATGGGTAGAAAAACAGGAAAGAATATTTCAAGTAGTACAACACTAGAAAGGACTTACGATTAAAATACATGTATCTGGCTAGGGCCTGAAACTGAAATGTATTCAATAAAATGTATTTAGTTTTTTGATATAGACAGATGCCTAGGAAAAGAAACATTCATGTTAATATATATCAATTTTTTAATTTATTCACTCAGCAAGTATTTATCTGTTCAATATGATTGATCAATATTTATTGTTGGACTAAAGGGACAAAAAGAAACCCCAGTCGTTGGCATTATGGAACTGACTGGTATATAAAAAGGCTTTAAACAAATAAATATACCAATAAATACATTACTACAAATTTTGATAATTTCTGTAAATAAGATTCCAGGGTATTCTTTTTTTTTTTTTTTTAAGATTTTTTATTATTTGACAGAGAGAGACACAGCGAGAGAGGGAACACAAGCAGGGGGAGTGGGAGAGGGAGAAGCAGGCTTCCTGCTGAGCAGGGAGCCCAATGCAGGGCTCAATGTGGGATGCGGGGCTCGATGCGGGATGCGGGGCTCGATCCCAGAACTCTGGGATCATGACCTGAGCCAAAGGCAGACACTTAACAACTGAGCCACCCCAGCGCCCCACGGTATTCTTTAAAAGGATAATAAGATAGTGGGCTTTAAAGAGATCTCTGGGATGTGAAAAAGCAGTATAATGAACAAGAACTACTTTGAAGTTCCTTTATTTCCTAGGCAATGTATTTTCATATCCATCAGATCTGTAGAGCTACATATAGAATCTCTCAATAGCTCTTCTATTAATTATTTCCCTTGGCTCCGTTATCTCTGGAATCATTCTTTTTCTACTTTCCCTAAGATGTTGTGCAGGCTTTCTGAATTGGTAACATTAGCTACTAACTTTTATTTGGGGTAATTTTCCTATGCGTATCTGTTTGAGCTAGGCATGAGTGACAGCTTCATGCTCATCATGTACTTGTTTCTAAAGTAAACTGAAGTTAGTAAAACAGCAGTGCTCTTCTCTTTCATTGTGGGTCTCTGCTCTGTTCAATGAGAAGAGCACTGAGGGAGTTAAGATGTGTGAACCTGTCTCCTTGGTGTTTCTTCTCCTATCCACTCTGTTCCTTTTGTGAAACTCTTGTCATTATACATAAAGTAAGGATTACTCCTTTTGCTTCTTAGAGCAAGTCCTGGCCAACTGTAATGGGTATACAGATCACCTGGGAATTTGTTAAAATGCTAATTCTGATTCATTGGGTCTGGTGACCAGTCTCAATGTTCTGCATTTTTAAAAAAAGATTTTATTTATTTGAGAGAGAAAGAGAGAGAACAAACAGGGGGAGAGGGAGAAGCAGACTCCCCGCTGAGCACGGAGCCCCATGCAGAGCTCGATGCCAGGCTCAATGTGGGGCTCGATGTGGAGCCCCATCCCAGGACCCTGAGATCGTGAACTGAGCCAAAGGCAGACGCTTAACTGACTGAGCCACCCAGGCGCCCCGATGTTCTGCACTTTTGCAGTGCTCCTTGGTTGATGCTCTTGGTGCTGGCCCATGGATTAATATGATTAGAAAAGTTGTAAAAGACACTGTAATCCTCTGACTACTGCTCAAGCAACTATTTTGAACATTTAATTTTTCTTTGAAGCATCAAGCATACAGTATAAAGTTGAAAAATATTTATGAATGTGTCTATAAATGCAGAAGTGTTATAAAATACCATCTTTTAATGACCCTGGGAGATGGTTTATATTGGTGTCTTTATTCACTATTGCTACTGACCCATGACTCTCTTACTTTGATTTTCTAATCTCTTAGCTTCACATCTTTATCCTTATCTTGATCATCCACTGCCATCTTTGGAAGGTCCTTCTAGAGAAGACCTTTAGAAGAGAAAAGTTTACTCCTCTAGAATTTCACCCAGTGATGAATTCATTTTGCTTATATTAATCTCTCACTTTCAGCCTTCAGCACCTGAAATCCGGTCTGCCTCTTGACTATACTTCTTTACAATTTGTCAGGCAATAGTGGTTTTCATTACTTGACTGTGGGTGGATGAGTGGGAGGATGGACAAATGGATGAATAAATAAGTCCAACTGAATGTTAATCTTATCTCCATATTACTGCTAGCTTCACAATTTAGACTCTATTAATTAAAAAGGAAATTAATGTAAAAATTATTTGAGTATAATTCAATAAAGTACTAACAAGCCCTGTATCAAGTAAGATCAGGGTCCTGATTTTATTTCTGCCATTTCCTGGTTGTTGGGCAAGGTGCTTGACCTTTTTGAGCTTCAGTTTTGTCTTCTATAAACTGGGAAGAACAGTATCTATTGGATAGGATTGTTGAATTTTAAAATAACATATATGATGAATATAGTCTAGTCTGTTGTCAAACTTGGATCTCAAGCAAAGATTCTTGACAACTAATATATGTATTTTTTCTAGTTTTAGTGTTCTAATTCATTTTTGTTTTATTTTTGCTATCTTGCTACTATCGATAACTTGCTTTAAATAATCATAAAAAAGGTACTGAACTTAAGGATTTTTTAATATGGCTTTATAACATGGCATGAAGGATAACATTTTAGCTGTTGATTAACTTTTAGATAAGAATGTCTCACGTCCCTTATACAAGGCAAATTGTAATAAACTGGTATTGTAATGGTACATGAGCTACTAGAAGTTAGAGTCTGCTTCATTTAATCTAGTAATCATACCTCAGATTCAGTCTCTTTGCAGCTGATTTTTAAAGTATTATTTCTTCAGATTGAAGAGATTTAAGATTTTATCACTGAACAGATGTTCTGCAAAAAGCAAAACCAAGAGTCACTGCTTTCCCTATTTTTGTAATTACAGTTTACCATAAAGGACTGGCACTCCTTGTATTGAACTCAAGAATAATTGAAAGTGAAATCTCTAAAATTACATAGCTATTTTAGGTCATTTTATGTACCATGATCTGTCAAGGATTTAGGGAAATATAGATGATTAAGTAATAAATTGATTTGTTATCTTTTATTAAAATATAATGAACGAGTCATAAGTTCTATAGGTAGAACAGTTCATTTTCAAGAAAACATTAGTTTTTGAAATATCTTTATATTACCCTTTATTAAGGAAAGAAACTATGAATGCTACATTTTAGTTTTGCCACAGGGCAGTTTATCATTCATTTATTTCTGAAACATTTAGTGAACATCCACTATGCTCCAGTTGCTCTTTTTCAGGCTGCCCATGCAGTGATGAACACATTGTGAGTACTAATTCTATATTGACCTTAATATTTGGAGCATAAAGCAGCTTTATTTATATGGTTACTGTCATGCATGTATCCATAAATGATTAATATAAAAATTAATTTTGATCTCATATGTTTGGAAAAACCAAGGGTAAGATAGATAATAAATTACTGTACCATAAGGAAATTTTAAAAATCTTCCATAAAAGGGAGGAGGAAATATTATGAAATGCCTTATATTCAAAAGTAGATACCATTAATAAGGACACTGCAGCGTTTGTCACTCCTATACTGTAATTAAACTAAGCTAGAGAAATTACCACATCATAAAAACTAGAACGTAACCGTTTACGTAGGTGACTTTAAGCAGCATATGATTACGTCAGGCAGGATAATATAAATTAGAAGGTAGAGGAGCATTTGTTACTATAAAGCTACGGTTGTGGAGTTTTTGGTTTTTAAGTGCTTAGTTCTAAATAGCGTGTTCACTTGTTAGTATACAGCTAGCTTCCCAGTTACAGAATTTATAGGTTCTCTTTGCGGACAAATTAAATGGGTAATACACAGTGGTTTTCTTGACACAAATGGATGAATATTTTTCTTTCTGAAAAACCATAAAATATACATTTGTTTCAAAAGTTATTTTAGACTATGAATAACTGAGAAATTCCTGAAATAATTATGAAATGAGAAACTTATTCACCTGAAGTTTGAAAAATATTGTTTATTACTTTTTCTACTCAAAGCCAAGGAGTGGACTTAATCCCTTCTTTATATCTCCAGGAACATATGGTCTTCCCATTCACTTACATAAATATGTAAATTTGAAACTTTTAGTTTAATTTAGTGCACAGGAAATGATCCGAATGAAGAGGAGTTACTGTACTTAAGACTCTCATACTTTTTCTAGCTTTTTCTGAAGCAATAATGCTTTCAATTTCAATAGAACATTTTTTAAATTTCTGTTTCAGTATGATATATACTAGACTCTTCCTATAAAGCTAATAATATTAAAATTGTTTTTCAGTACATGGGAAACCTGGCCTTAGGATTTTTGATATGACAATATGAAAGTATTCTTACTATAAAATGATTTAACATATATAGTTTTTTTTTTTTTAAGATTTATTTATTTATTTATTTGACAGAGAGAGATACAGCGAGAGAGAGGGAACACAAGCAGGGGGGGTGGAAGAGGGAGAAGCAGGCCTGCCGCCGAGCAGGGAGCCCGATGCGGGGCTCGATCATGACCTGAGCCGAAGGCAGAGGCTTAATGACTGAGCCACCCAGGCGCCCCTTAACATATATAGTTATTTCAGTGCATGGACTTAATTATAGTGAAGAACCAACATACTATATTTATTTCTCTGCCATTTTCTTTATATTAGAGCTCTTGAGTTTAATAAGTAGAGTTCTTTTCAGTAATCCAAAACTATTCCTGTTATCTGACATATTCTTGTGCAACTATAAGTGTAGTCCTTACTATATATACTGTAGAGTTGAGTACATTCTTTGATACTGAATTTTCTTTAGTTAAAAAGACTAAAACCAAAACGATAGAAAAATTCTTTAAGAAGAAAGCTTTGTGAAGTATTGAGTCCACAGTGATATTTCAATAATAAGAAATCTCATAATATGGTCTTCAAAGTGTTTGAAAATACAGAAAAAAATACCATTCATGCTGTTATATTACAGATTCTATATGCTCTGGGTATATTACATTATTCAACAGTAAGGAATGATTCACACCAGCGGACTTGTAATAGAAAGCTATTTTTATTACATGGTTTAATTATTATTGCATGGTCCTATTTATTACAGGTTCTATAATTTCTCAAACTTTCTTTGTTTTTGGAAGGTAGTTGAGCCATTTTAATTAAATCATGGCAGGTTGGACACAGAATCTACCCCCGGACATATTGTGGCTCCTGTTAGTATCCAGGTATTAGGATACTGTCAAACACAGATCTTAAGCATTTATGTAGTACAATCTTGAAAACAGTGCCAAAATAATTCACACAGAAAGTGAATTTGGTGAAAAATCAGCGAGTGAGCTAATAGATGATTATATTATTGCTTCTATGCATATTACTTTTGAACTTGAATTGGTCATGGATGATAGCATTATTTTGCCTTTCTATGTGAGGAACAAAGGAGGCCCAGATAGCTTAATTGAAAGTGAATTGTTAACAAATGCAATTTTCAGTATATATCATTAGTTTTTTTGATGAATTTTTAAAAAGAATTTTGCAAGGCTGATATAGTTTATATTCATTATTGTTAGATAATGTTATATACTCCCATTTTCTTGAATTCTCTAGGTCACAACAGTTACATTTCAAGATTTGCCAGGTTGTAGTCTCTCCACACTAGCAGAGTGTCCAAATCTTCAGTTTTTGTCTCTTCGACGCTGTGGGTTGATTTCTTTGCACAGCCTGAGTAACTGCAAAAACCTGAAGCACATTGATGCCCAGGTATGTCCTCTGTTCTCCTCATTGTTTATCCTATAATAAAATAGAAAATGGATTTATGTTTATATTTCAGCAATGACAATTTTGAAGAAATAGTTACTATATTACCTGTAACTTGGGTTCTAAAGATGTCAAGGATCAAACAAAATTTGTGAGAACCATTGAGGAAAGAGGATTAGGAAGTATGGCCTGGAAAATCACTTATCTCTATTTGCAGATGATGTAGTTATTGTCTTTGTTACTTTTTGCTGTATGACAAATGACATTACTTAGTAAATTAAAACAACCACCAATTTAATTGCTCATGGTTCTGTGGGCCAGCCATGAATTGAGGCCAGGCTTGTCTGGGTCTTCTGCTTCATGTTTTGTTGCCTGGGTCTTTTACGTAATTTGAAGTGGGGGCTGGAATGTCCAAAATGCCTTACTTGTCTGGTGCCTTGGGAGGTTAGAATTTCAATCTCTCTTTCTTTCCTTCTCTCTCTTTCTCTCTCTCTCTGTGTCTGTGTCTCAGTCTCTTCCATTTTGGGGCTTCTCTACAGAGTGACTTAATCCCAAGAGTGAGCATTCCAAAAAGACAAGCTCCAATATGCAAGTGTTTATCAAGCATCTGCTGGCATCATGCTAGCTAATGTTCTATTGGCCAAACCTGAATTTGTGTGGGAGGGAGCTGGGTGGATTTGTGAATATTGGGTTTTGAGGTTTATTGGGGCCTATCAAAGTAACAGTCTACCACAATCTACCCTCTGGCTCCTAAGGAGTCACATCCTTCCCACATTCAAAATACACTCATGTTCCAGAGACCTCCAAGTCTCATCATCTTGTGGCGTCAGACTTAGACTTGAAAAACAAAATTTTCTCATCTAAATCAGATCCAAGTGGAAATGATCTGCTCAGATAGAGTTCTTTCAACTCAGAGATCTGTGAGATAAAATGAAAAGTATCTTCTCTCCTCCTGTTCCCCCGCCCACACACACACACTCACATACAGTGGTGAGATAGGCTTGATTAATTACAATAGCTATTCCCATTCACAATGAAAGAAAATAAGAAGCTCATAGTGTCCCTATTCCATAGCTGAGCACATATCATCATTTCCTTAATAAGGACTCGGTTCTGCTCAACGAAAATGGTTTTCTATGACCCTTGGTTCTGCCCACTGGGGTTTTGACATTTTCAAGGAATACTTCTTTTTCCATAAGATGTACTATTTGCAGCTGAGAATTTTCCTAAGCGTGTTTCATTTCCCATAGCAGATGGGGTGGGGTGGGGGGCGGGTAGGCTAGAAGCTTCTTTTCATTTTACTTACATTCTTTTCAGTTCACACAGTCAGTGTTTCCACCAACATGATTTTCTTTGAAAACTTTGTGGATTTCTTATGCTTCTTATTAAGTTCACTCCATTAGACAATGGCTATGCTTATAAATATTTTTGAGAGGGATGCCGTGGGACTACACACAAGATTCTTAAAAGCCCATTTATTTTTCTGAGGTCTTAAAAAATAAAATTGCTGTTACATCCTAGACATGATCTTGACACTGAAACCAATATTATATATTGCAGAGATATATGTGTAGTAAAAGTATAAAACTGTACATGAGATTCATACCTAATTCACAATATTGGTGTTCTTTGGAGAGGAAGGGAGCAAAAGGGACTGAGGAAGGGGAAATAGGGAGATTTCAACTTTTTCAGTGTTTGGTTTCTGTAACAGTTTTAAAGCAACTATGACCTAGTGTTCATTTTTGTTCATTTAGATTGTTTGAAATATTTTGTTACATGATCTTCTGTATTTTCTGTATTTTCAAAGATTAATAAATATAAAATCAGTTAATTATTTATTAGGTTACTTAATATTTTCATCTAGATAGTATAACATTCTGCATATTTGCCTTAAAAGTCAGAGATTCGGTTATTTACTTGGAGATCATCTCTCATCCTTCCTCTTTTTGTAAGCTTTAAATGTTCCATTAATAAGTCATTGAACTAAAACTAATGGCATTTGTTCTTTGTCTTAGGAAAACCATATTGAGACTATCAATTGTGAAAATTTGGAAAATCTCTGTGTTGTTCTTCTTAATAAAAATCAACTGACTTCTTTTCATGGTTTGGATGGCTGTACTAATATCCAAAATCTTGAACTCTCACATAATAAAATCACTCGAATTGGTAAGAACAAGGGAATTTGAACTTATTGACATTTATTTCTCATGATTACATTTTGTTTCATTTATTCCTTTTCAAGAATAGGCCGCCATTATTAATTTGCTTATTTTATTTATGCCATACTTATTTAATCTTTTATCCAAATGCATGAAAGAAATAAGATTATTTTTAGTATATATAAAGGAAATATGCTCTCACCACTGGCAAATGGCTAGTTATCAGTGGCTCCTTAAATTAGTATATTCACTAACCTATTCCTTTTTTTCTAACCAGTGGTCATCTGAGCTCTACTGGAGAATATAATACCCTGGTTCTGTGCCATCATATTTGTATGGATTCTGTGCTTTCTGCACTTAGAAACTGTCATATCTGTTTCCTAAAAATCCCTGTCATCACTCCTTTCCTTGCTTTCTACACTGCTTGTACTAACCTTTCCTTTTTTAGATAAGGCATGAAAGAAAGAATTCATCGGTTTGAATCTCCCTAATCTTTTCCATCTCTCCATCTGTATATCTGTATCCCTATTTATCTATATCTGTTTCCACCCTCATACTTTATAATCCATGTAATTCAGCAATGAAAATGTCTTTTCTTAAGGCCAGTCCTGTTTTCTATAAATATAATTGTCAGTCTCCTCTGATGCTTTATCACCTGTCATATGTGAGACAGTTCCTTTGCCATTTACTTCTACCGTTGCGTCATCTCTCTTACCCTTTGCTGTCAAGTTTTGTGAAGGTATTCTGTTCATGCTTTCACTTTTTAGTACCCAACTTCCCTCTTCTTCCTACTGAAACTCAACTTCAGCTTACCACTATACTGTTAGCAGTGTGATAATTCTAAAGTAAAAATCTCATTATATTTCTTACTACCTGGCTTAAAATTCTCTGTTATTTTTTATTTAAATTTGTGAGATTCTCAAGGGACTTGATAGGAGCTTAAATAATGGTTAATGAATTATCAAGGATTGCTAAAAAGTCAGGAACTAGATAAAAATTTAACTCTGGTACAATACTAATAGCTTAAATTTTTGGACACCTAAAAGGTACTATCTTTTCTACCTCCTCATCCTAAAATTATTAGGAAATGTGGTCTGGACTGAAATTTCAGGGAGTGGGATGGGAGTAGATGGGGCAGTGGAAGTAAGTTACTTTTCCCATTTGATTTAATTTTATTTTTGATATATAAAACAAATATATGTTTCAAAGCCAAACTACATTTAAAAAGGCATACTCAAAGAGATTGATCTTTCATCCCTGTCCTTTTCACTCTGTTCTCCGATATACTTTTATATATAGATGTTTTTGTATATATGCACATATAACATCTATATATGTATTTAATAATATATGTATCACTTATGTGTATGTTTGTACATACAAATATATATACACACATATATCTAAGAAATATATGTATATATACTAATCCTAATTCTAGGATTAAAATATAGAATATAGAATATTTTAAGTACTGTCCTTTATCTTGCTTTTTTTTCACTTAACAACATGTTATGGAGTTCAGAGCATTCTTTTTCCATGGCTTCATAGTCTTCGATTTTGTGGATCAATCAGGTTTTATTCCACTGGTTCCTGGTTGATCAACATTGGATGGTTTCTGGTCTTCCACATTTGCCATAATAAGTAATCTGATACTTATATCATTTTATACTTTACCAGTTATATCTTTAGATTAATTTTCTGCAATGTATATTGCTGGTGCAAAGGACATCTGTAATTTAGGAAAATAGTGCCAGGCACATTTTATGGGTTAAACGATTTTGCACTCCTACCACTAATACACATTAATGCCAGTTTCTTCCACTTTTCTTCTATTATTTTGTTCCTTCTATTTCTGAGTTAAATATTTAATTTTTTAAAAATTTTTATTCTTTTTCACTCTTGTTAACATAAATACTTAAGTCTATAAATTTTTCTGTGAGCACTGCTTGGCCCGTAACTTCTGTGTTTTCATCAGTTCTACAATTTTATGATGTATTTTGCCTTTTAGCTAAGATTTAAAATTTCTATATGGTAAGACCATTTTGTGTTGTTGCTGTTATTCTTTTTAGTTTTATTGCATTATAGTGAGAGAATTATCTTTGTGCCATTTCTGCTTTTTGGAACTTATTGTGATTTTCTAATATATGGTCAATTTTCAGGAACGTTTCATGTGCACGTGAAAAGAGGTCATTGTGTTTTTAATTGGAATATAGAGTTTATATTTTTATCTTTATGATCTACCTTGGTGATCATTTGTTTTAGATCTTCAAAGACTGAGTTGAGCTAGTATAAATATGTTTATTATTAATCAGCCTATTTCTTTTTGTATATATATTTTTATATATTTTATATATCCTTTGGTTTCCATTTTTTGAGTGTTGCTCCATGCTGTTTTGTAGATATTCTTAACTGTGTTATCTTTATTGAAATTTATGTGTCCTTCTTTGTCTCTTTAATGTTTTGAGACTAAATTCTACCTTGCCTGACAACATTTTTTTGTTTGTTTGTTTGTATTTGCCTACTTGGCCATTAAAAAAAAAACCCACAAAACTTTAGAAACTCTTTGTTTTAGGTGTGTACTTATACACAGCATAGATTTGGGTTTTATTTTTTGATCCAATTTTAAATGTTTTTGTTTCATATAGAGCATGGCCATTTGCATTTGTAATTCAACTTACATCCTTGGTGTTAGTACTGTCATCCCACTTGGGATGATGTTCCCTTTCTGGAAGAAGGCCTTGTTGATATTACCTGGGTTCTTCCACCACTGGAGCACCTCCATTTCTTATTTATCCATCCAGTTTCCGTGGGATTCCTTCTGTACCAGTGTGGATTTAGCCTGGATTGTGTTGGTCATGGATACTTAACTACCCCACTTAGAAAAATTCAGCTTGTAATTTCTTCCTCTCCCATTTACACTGGAAAGATAGATTGGGGTATTTTTATTTATTGTTGTTTGTTATGAATTTCTAGAGGAGTTATGGGGAAAGTTGGATCAAGGCAGTCACCGTCATCTCTGATTTTTTTTTTTTTTTAATATGGGAAAATTATAGTTGTTTTCACAAAGCAAGCTTTTACAGACATTTCAAGGCACACTTTTGAAAATAAAATGTGTAATATTCTTTAATGTGTTTATTTGCCTGTGTGTCTGTGCTGCTTGCTTTGGGACTACTCATATTTTCTTCTGTATGGAAATAGTGGTACTTTTGATACAATTTTTTATTTTAAAATTTCAGTTTAAAAGACAGAAATAATTTTGTTGTTGTTGGAATGAAGGCAAGTGCACTGATAATGTATGTTGCTATATTGGCACACACTGAAGCAAGCTTAAAAAAAAGAAAAAGGCTGATTGTGAGAAGAAATGCTTCAACTCCCATTCACTTCATTTTCATTGCCAGCAGGGCTGTATGGGATTTCTTGTAACCAGTGGATTTCCTGGGATAGGATATCTGCAAGATTTATGTGGAAACTGCCATAGTATTAATTGATGTACTTGAGGTATCTTTATGTAGTACAGAGCAAATAAGGTAAAAGACATCTTTGCTGTCTGTTGGGTACAATGAAAACACTGTATTTATTGAGTGTGAGAAGAGTGTACATGAAAAAGTAGATTTTCTGAAGACTGTTTGGAGTCTGTTTTTCATCTTCAGGAACTGCTTACAGAGATTCTGGTTGAGCTAAGGGAAAAGCATAGATTTTGTCTTTCAATGATGTATTGATGCTAAGAACTCTTATGAAGGGGCACAAAGATAGATTTGTGTTTATAAGTTAATAGGTTACTATTCCATGCTATAATATTTCTTAAGGAGGTGAAATAAAATTGGAAGCAATACCATGTATTCTACATTTGTAGTTTCAAGTTTAATTTGTTCCTAATTCTTACTAAGCTGTAGTTATTGCAGTAGCTAATATGTAGGATTAGCTTTAATTACTTTTTATTAGAAAACATTAATGCACATTTTTATTTGAATTTCATTGCATTTAAGTGAATCAGAATAGGAACTGTGTCAGTCTGTTTAAGGCAATTCATTTGAAGTTATTTATGCTAAATGTTTTCCATTCTAATGAAACTGTTTAATTACAGAAATAGAAACACAATGTAAAGTATACTTTTTAAAAGTAACAAATAAAATGTAATTCTACACATTGAAAGTTATGTAAAGTTAATTATGTATTTTTAATTTAATAAAAATTAAGTATGTTTAATTTAATGTTTAAACATATTGTGTGCTGTGGCTAATTTAAAGACTACCATATAACATTTTAATATTATTTTCTATAATTGGTTCTATTTGGGTAGCACGTTTTTGATTATAGAATATTTTGATTTGATCTGGAGTTATTCTTGCATATTTTGAATGTCAAAATAATTGCTTAATTTTAATTTATTAAGCTTCACTTTAGTTGATAATTTTAAATATGGATTTATTTTAATCAGACAACAGATTTTATCATACTTTTTATAATCTAAAATGTTTTATGTTTTTTTTCCTCTGGAAGTTCTTTTTTCCTGTACTATCTTTTATAAGTCAATTTAGTTTGGGTGATTTGCAGTTTAAATTTTAAGGTTATGATATCATTATGATATTTCATGCTTTCTTTTGCCTGAAATTTCCCATAAGTAAGTTTCAGGTAAAATTGGCAAAACATTTTGTTTTCCAGAAGTAATATGGAAAAACATTCCTTGAATGGATGTTGAATATCTGTGAGAAGTTTTTCATATTTTGAGGTAGTATTTTTGACTTCATTTTTTAACAAATAGCCAAAGCAAATGAAAAATAGGTGATTTATAATTTGTAATCTAGTTTTCTTTGTTTCTTCCATTTTTATGTTGGATTTTATTGACTTTTTAAGAGAAACATCCTGAAAGTAAATTAATCTGAAAAAATTCATGCCATATGACGAAATTATTTTATAAATTTTCTTACAGAAAAAATACAACTTAATATAATAAATATAGCAATAGATAATTTTTTTAAACCACCATATATTTATGTACTATATACGTTTAACTCATTTGCTTTTCCTATAAACGCTATGAGTTAGTTACTATTAAATGCTTTCCCCCCCCACTCCGGTAATAATTGAGGCACAGAGAGGTTAAATAAATTATCTAAGATAAATTAGTAAATGATAGAGCCAGGATTTGAAACTCAGCATTCTATCCCTAGTATCTGATTTTTTAATTCCCTCATTCCACTGCCTCTCCAATAGATATGAATTTAACATTTAAGATTATTACTATTTTATTAGAGTATATTAAAACTCTTTATGCAGAAAAAAGTAATGATTTTAAGGTTTATTGATTAATAAATTTGTTAATGAGCAAATTTATTGAGCACCTACTATGTGTAAGCACTTTTCCAGGCACTAGAACACAGTACTAGAATATTGCTGAGGATGCAGCAATAAGCAAAACAAATGAGTATCCTGACTTTTACCAAGATTATCTAGTGATATTTACATAGAGAAAAGAGAATGGGAATAAATTGCTGTATTTCATTTATTGAATTTTGAGTAAAAATGAAAATAAGTATGATGTTGATGTGTAAGAGCAAATAATTATTTTTGTCTTCTCATTCATGAAGCTTCTATCTCCGCTATGTGAAGAAAACTTTAATCTGAAAAAACATCTTTCTTTAATGCCAGCAATTAATTTGTTAATTTATAAATTTCAGGTGATACATTCCTAGAAAATACCATTGTAAATAGAAGTATTAAGAGACTTTTTTCCCCTGATGTTTTATTTTCAGATAATACTGCTTTCTGGAAAAGTGACACTAATATTATAAGTATGAAAGATATTGAAATAATGCAACATTTTCACATAGGCTTGATTACTGTCTTGACTCATAGGGGAAGTGTGCCTGGCTTAATACTTGCTACCCGATGTTGTCTTTGGAACACTAGAAAAAATTAATGAAGTAAAATAAAATAAAGCTCTGGTTATTTTGCTTGTAGAAATGCTTTTCACTACTGTATACTTAGTGAATTTCTTATATTCCACTAGATGGTGCTAGCTTACTCTTCAGTTTTGAAATGCAACAATGCCCAGTATAAAGCTGAAAGGGATTTTACAGATCTGCCAATTTCAGCTCTTTAAGAGTTTACAGATGAAAAAACAGACCCACATAATTTTCATCAAACTCCTACCAGAGGTGGGGCTAGAATCCAAGTTGTCTGATTCCTGTTTTAGTATTCTTGTTTCCACACAACATGTATGATACTGAAGAACTTTTGCATTGAAACTAAAAATCTTAAGTGCAACTCAGCATATTTGCATGTAACTGTCAAACATAGCAATCATTGAGCAGCTGAAGGAGGTAGACCTTTACCAAACACTTATTTAGTGAAAACCCAGCCTAATTTAACATCTTTAGTTTTGCTGTTCCTTACAGGAGAGGTTTTTCCCCCACTGTGGCAGGAATGTCTTATTAGACCATTGGCTCATTTCTGTGGGAGGAATTCTTTGAAATAGATATTTGTAGCAAGTATAGCCAAATGCTAATTTTGCCATGGGCAAGGGCCCTTTGAGGGATAAACACACTTGGCTTCAGTTCTATTTTTTGGGACATAGTAAACTTTTAAAGAGTTAATAATATATTGAAGCAGTGGACTCAAGAGTATTTAAGTGATACTTTATATTTGTTATATTTACATAATTTGCAAGAAGCTCTTGAATATTTTTGTGGCTACTGTTTTGTTTTATTTGGGATGGGGAGTGGACAAAATAGAAATGGTGACTGGGAAAGAATCATTTTCTTTGAGATGTTGAGAAAGTAATGGTATTCTAAGGTAAGGCTTGCTCTAAGTCTATTTTGCTCAGTTACTATCCTTCATTTGATAGCAAAGAACTTGTAAGATTAAAAGAGGAAGGGTGGCAACTTATTCTAACTTCCTTCCCATCTAGATCCCCTTTTTGAGCCAAGTGCATTGACTTGATCAAATTACTGTTTAATCAATTGTATACAGACTTTTTTTTAAGTGTGTACTGATATCCTATTTCTTCTTCAAAGTTTAGCTCAAATATTTGTCTTTGAAGTCTTATTTGGCCACAACAGTTAGAGTTTTTTAACTACTTTTCATTGAGGATAATTGTTAGGAAACAATAATAGCTATTATTTTTAGTACCCAATATCTGAAAGTGTTGTACAAGCTACTTTAAAATATTGTTTTTAATCCTCCCAATAACGCAAAATCACCCTCACTCCACAAATAAAGGAACAAAGACTCAGAGAAGTTAGGTAACTTGTTTATATTCACACAGCTATTTTTTGGAATAGACCTGAAATTCATGGACCGTCTGCCTCAGAGCCTATTCGTTTTTTATAATGCCATAATGCCTGTAATTAACATGTGCTACTGACCATGTAATTAGCATAGTCATAGAGAAAAACTATATACATGACTCCTATGATGATTGTGGGTTGTAGATCTTTATTCTTAGAGCCTATTTTTTTTGCTTTAAATATTTTTGAGGCCATGCTATTTGTTTTACATAAATTTATAATTGTTATATATTTCTTTTGAATTGACCTATTTTATCATTTTTAAATGTCCCTCTTTATCTGTAGTAAAGCTTTCTGCCTTAGACTTCTGTGTCTGATATTACCAAAACTAGCTTTCTTTTGGACTCAAGATCTTTTTATGCTTGTAAAAATTATTGAGTACCTGCCTTAAACAGCTTTCATTTATGCACGTTATATCTATCAGTATTTACTGTATAGAAAAAAAATGAGAAAAATTTTGTT
Organism: Halichoerus grypus; assembly: GCF_964656455.1. NCBI lineage: Eukaryota > Metazoa > Chordata > Mammalia > Carnivora > Phocidae > Halichoerus > Halichoerus grypus. The sequence continues at coordinate 145,395,279 of NC_135717.1, forward strand.
TTTATTTATTAATTCAGAGCTTAAGATAATAAAGCTTTTCCATTAGTAATAGTTTTATAAATAATAAATGTAGTTTTTACCAAAAAGATATGGTGAGAAAAGGGTTATTGTTACACATATTTGCAAATCTCTTTAATGTCTAGCTTAACTCAAGACAGCTGGGTTTCTGTATTTCCTTCTGCATTCAATTTGCTACAATATCACACCTCATGTAGCCTCTGGAAAACTCCACTATGAACTCTTGAGCAAATGAGAGTGAAAAAGGCGAATAACGTCTTAGAATTATTATGAAATAGTTTTGCCTCCATGGAACCTTTAAAAGCGTCTGTAGGAGGTTGGTCTCTGGACCATACTTTGAGAATCACTAGTTTAGTGTGTACATAACGTATCTTTTTCTATCCTTTTACTTACAATATTTCTACATGTCCTATTTTTGGTATATCTCTTTTATGTAATGTGAAAATGTGTTGCTTTTGTTATTGTTTTATCTAGACTCCCTGACAAATTTTAGCTTTGATTCTAGCCTTTGGTCTCTAATAACTAATTAAGTTTAATTAATAATTAAGTGTAATTATTAATATATTTGAGTTTAAATCTACTATCTTATCTTCTGTTCCCCTGATCTGTGTCTGTCGATTCTATTTGTTTTGCCTGTTCTATTTTTTTCTCTTTTCTTGCCTCTTTTTGGTTTAGTTGAGTTTTTAAATTATTTCATTTTTCCTTTCTATTACCAGTTACATATTATTTTACTATTCTTTTTGTTTACTGTAGATACAGCATGCCTTCTTGATTTACCAAATCTAAATTTATTTGGTACTTTTTCAAAGCAGTTCTAGGGTCTTAGAAAATTTAAACTTTATTTACTTGCTCCCAGATTAATATGCTATTATTGTCGTGCATTTTATTGTGTGTGTGTGTGTGTGTGTGTGTGTATTTGGAATGGCTTAAGATAGTATTATTTTATAATATCAATATTGTTAGGATTCACCCACTTTTTAAAACCTTCCCTTTGTTTTTGTCTGTGTGTGTGTGTGTGTGTGTGTGTGTGTGTGTTTGGAAGTATTTCTCTTTTTTGAGATAAAATTGATATATAACATATTTCTTTCAGGGGTACAACATAATTTGATTTTTGTATAAAAAACACTATGAGTGATCACCACAGTACATCTAGTTATCATCTGTCATTATACAGTTGATCCCCCCTTACCCAATTTGCCCTCTCATCCCCTTTCTCTCTGATAACCACCCTTCTGCTCTCTGCATATATGAGTTGTGTTTTGGCTTGTTTGCTTAGTTTTCTTAGATTCCACAGAGAGAGATCGATCATATGACATTTGTCTTTTTCTGACTTATTCCACTTAGCATAATGCCCTTGTGATCCATCCATGTTGTCACAAATGGCAAGGTTTCATTCTTTTTATGGCTGAATAATATTCCATTGTACATCTAAATACCACAATTGTTTTATCCATTTCACACATCAGTGGGCATTTAGGTTGTATCCATATCTTCGCTATTGCAAATAATGCTGTAATGAATGAACATGGGGGTACATATATCTTTTCAAGTCAGTGGTTTTTTTTTTCTTTAAATAAATATCCTGAAGTGGAAATGGTAGGTCATAAGGTATTTCTATTTTTAATTTTTTGAGGAACCTCTATCTATTTTCCATAGTGGCTGTACCAATCTACATTCCCACCAACAGTGTGAGAGGGTTCCCTTCTCTCCATATCCTTGCCAACACTTGTTATTTCTTGTCTTTTTGATAATATCTATTTTAACAGATGTGAAGTGATATCCCATAGTGATTTTGATATGCATTTCTCTGATGACTAATGATGTTGAACATCTTTTCATGTGCCTGTTGGCCATCTGTATGTCTTCTTTGGAAAAATGTCTATTCAGATCTTCTGCCCATTTTTTAATCAGACTGGATTTTTGCTATTGAGTTGGAGTTCTTTATAAATTTTGGATATTAGACCCTTATCAGACGTGTGATTTGCAAATATTTTATCCCATTCAGTAGGTTGTCTTTTCATTTTGTTCATAATTTCCTTTGCTGTGCAAAGCTTTTAGTTTGATATTGTTCCACTTGTTTATTTTGCTTTTGTTGCTTTTCCATTTGGTGTTAGATTAAAAAAAAAAAATCATCCAAGACCCGTGTCAAGGAATTTACCACCTATGTTTTCTTCTATGAGCTTTATGGTTTCAGGTCTTATGTTCAAGTCTTCAATCCATTTTGAGTTAATTTTTGTGTATGTTGTAAGATAGTGGTCAAGCTTCATTTTTTTGCATGTGGCTGTCTGATTTCCCAATACCAATTATTGAAGAAACTGTTCTTTCCCTATTTTATATTCTTGGCCCCTTTGTTGTAAACTAATTGACTATTAACTAATTGGTTTATTTCTGGGGTCTTTATTCTGTTCCCCTGATCTGTGTCTGTTTTTATGCCAATACCATATTGTTTTGATTACTGTAGCTTTAGTGTATAGTTTGAAATCAGGGAGTGCGACACCTCCAATTTTGCTTTTTCTTGAAATTGCATTGACTATTAAAGGTCTTTCGTGGTTCCATATAAATGTTACAATTATTTGTCCTATTCATGTGAAAAATGCCATTGGGATTTTGATAGGGATTACATTGGATCTGTGGATTGCTCTGGATATGGACATTCTAATGATATTAATTTTTTAATCCATGAGTACGGAATGTCTTTCCATTTATTTGTCTTCATCAATTCCTTTCATTAGTGTTTTGTAGTTTTCAATATACAGATCTTTTACCTCTTGATTAAATTTATTCTTAGGTATTTTATTTTTTGATGCACTTACAAATAGGATTATTTTCTTAATTTCTTGCATAATTGCTGTCTTTTCAGACTGTTTTCTGCCATTTAAAAAAACACTACTGTAATATTGTTTTGTAATTTATTCACTTCATGATAATTTGTTAACATTTTTACATGTTATAATTTTTAAAAAATTGTAGTTGAATTGATCAAGTAAGAGATATTTGAGGAGAGATTCTTGTGCTCGCTTCGGCAGCACATATACTAAAATTGAGGAGAGATTCTGTCTATATTATTTTTCTATTTCCATGTGGACACAACACAGGGCTGAAACTAGTAGAATGAATCTCTGATGAATTTTATATTACAAGTAAAGCTAGTTTTGAAAAAATAGATTTTGATATTTTTAGTAGAAATGTGGAGAATATAAATGATTTATATGTGTTTATATAAGGATACTCTATGCTTCTTTCAAAAAATTACAAAAAAGTACAAAAAATTTTATCATTATACCAGTATTAAAATAAAACTATAATAAACATAGCTCGCACCTAAATAGAAATCCAAAAATCTTTGAGGAATAACAAATATCAAATGGTAAACAAAATGTCCTTCTATATATAGGAGGCAATTACATGAAAGAACAAAGTAATCAAAATAAGAAATCACTTGAAATGAATGTGGTAACTCTTCAGCCAATCATGCTTACTTTTCCTATATAAATAAGTGTACTTAGGGTAAAGTTTAATTTAAAAACATTTAGGTAATTAATTAAGTAAAGTTTAACTGAACAGTAGAAAAAGTTTTATAATACCTGTCATTATTACAGTATATATAAAGAGATAAGCTCTAGGCATGTAATTTTTATTAATATTAAAGAAACAGTTAACATTTTAGTGCTGCTTTTGAAATGATGCAGACATACTTTTAACCACTACTGAAGTCGATCATCAATTTGAATTTTTAAAAAGTACCATGATTTATAAAGTAAGCGATTGTTGAAATATATTAACGTATATAAAATAATCTTAAGATGAACAACAATAAAAATGATCCCTATGTGAATTACTGGTTGGGAACATTCCTTTTCAGTCAATTTTTCTACAGTTTACTAAGATGGGACATACTTAAAAACTCAAAAGCGTTGTTAAACAATAGAGCAAGAGTGTATATGAAACTGTTTTGACTTCAAAATTTTAGACTGGCTTCCTCATGCTAAAGATGATAAAATTATCTCATTTACACTTCCATCTTCACCTTCCAGTTTTGCCAGTTATAATATCCTCTTTGTTGTTTAGTAAATTATTAAAACATGTGCTTTTGATTCATGTATTTTAGACAATATTAACTCCTCTTTAAGAAAATAAAATAAATTAGAATATTTACACTTTTTCCTATCTTCTTTTCCCCTCAAAATTCTTATTATTCACATCAGAATTTATGACTCTATGTATATATCCTTTAGTGGCTTTAGATCTGTATGACAATGGGTCAGTACCAGTTCTTTTTACAACTGTTCTTTCATCCTCTGCTTGTCTGGATTACCTAGTTCATTAGCTCTTTTTAAATCTTATTTTTTCAAAGAAAGATAGATCCTATAATCCCTGAATTCTTTCACGTTTGAGAATATCTGTCAGTTGCTTTCATTCTTAAAATAGATGAAAGCTGTGCATTCTATTTTTAGGTAACACTTTCACTTGGTACTTTGTGACATTGCTTCCCTGCATAAGTGATAGTGTGTGTTGCTACTGCAAGTTAGAGGCTGTCCTCATGACTGAGTTCTGTGAAGATACCTGAATAACACTCCTTGTCCTTGATCAGTAACTTAACCAAGAAACATCTTATAATCAATAAATCCACAAATTTGTTTTGGAATGTAATGTCCCTTTCAAACTACAGATTAAGTTATTCCTTTGTTTCTGGAAATTTTTGGTTTTTATATATTTGAAAACTTTTTTGTTTTGGTTCTGTTTTTCAATCATAGATGATCCATATTTTGGTTGAGTTTGTCTTTCATGTCTATTATAGTTCTATGTCATTTTATTTTTGGCTTTCTTCATATTTTATTCTCAGTGTGATGATCTCTTTTTTTGTGGGCATTTCAAGCTTTAGCTCTCTATTCTGTGCAATGTTGTTTCTAAGTAATTTATTAGTTCTGTCATGGTGTTATTTTGATCCATTGTTTACCTACATCTGTTGTTTTAATATCTTTGAATTCTTGTTGCATTAAATTTCTTTAAATATCCTTCTATAGCCCAAAGCGTTTTCAACATATTTTCTTCTTTCTTGTATTTTCTTCTGAATAGAATCCTTACTGTATTAGTTATATATTGTTATGAAGCAAAGTACCCTAAAACAGCAATTTAAAACCACAAACACTTTTTCATATTTTCTGTGGATCAAGAACCTGGGAGTGGCTTAACTGGGTGGTTATGTCTCAGGATCTCTCAAGGGGTTGCAGTCAAGCTGTCAACCAGGACTACTATCATCTCAAGGCTCAATGAGGCTGAATGATCTACTTCCAAGCTCATTCACTTGTTTGTTGGCAGGCCTCAGTTCTACATATTCTTTAAATGATTTCCTTTTTTTGTCATTAAGCTAATTTTTAGGTTATGTATATATATGTGTATGTATATTTTAATGGACATCCTCCCTCACTGTTATATATAGGCAGATGTTTTAGAGATCTTACCCAGTCTCCATTTACTATTTCACTGAATTTCCTTTAAAACTTTCATCTTAAAATCTAAGAGGTATGCCCTATTATCTCTGTACAGAGTTCCCCTACTTTGGCTATATAACAAACCCTTTTGATGAATAGCAGTATCAGGTTTTCCCAAGTTTTTCTTCAGATCAGCAATCATTGTTGGTAGTGGTGGTAGTCAGGATTAAATAACACTTCTATTCAATACTTGCTCTGATTTTTTTTTCCCCAAATAGATTGTTTTTAAATATATATTATGCAAGAAGTGCATTCTCATTTAAATTTTTTTAAATAGAGAATTATATAATGTAAGCAATAAAACATTATTTACCACTTCTCTCTTATTTTGTAAGAGTAACCACTGTTCACAGTTGTTTATGGATCAATCAAGATCTTATTCTAGGCAATACAATTATAGATGTGTAGATTTAGATTCAGACTCACTCAACAGCTAAAAGCCTATGTATGCAAATTAGGTTTTACACAGAGTAATAGATTATGGACCTCCCTCTATGGCAGATTACTTCATATTGAAGATTATGTGTATTCATTTTATAAGATACTCCATAATTTATTTATTCCCTTAATGATAGACGTTTAACTTACCTCCATTTCTTTGTTTTAAATAATACAGAAAGGAGTCTCTCTACATTTTACTTTATAGTTGTGTGTGTATTACCATGCAATGGATTCCTACAAGTAGAAATGGTGTGTCAAGTATTCCTCAATATCTGAGGCTTGAAATCATGGTAATTCTACCAAATTGAAATCTCAGATTGTTGAGTAAACTAATTATACCTTCTCTATATATTGGCTGAAAATCATAGTGTCTTAATATTTGAAATTAGCTGATAGACTTTATTTAAGTCCTCCTAGCCTAACATGTCACACACTGATACTGGTTTTTACATATACAGACAGCCCTAGGGTGGAAGTATGTGTGGCATGTTTGAGGAAGAGCAATGAGGTTAACATGCTAGAATGAACCAAGAGAAGGGGACAGTAGTAGAGGATGAGTTCAAAGATAGGGTTTTGTGGGCCATTTTAAGGACTTTAGAAGACATTCTCTCCATAATCAAGTATTTAAAACATAGTCTACACTCCTTGTCCCCACTTTTACTGCACTGTTGCTTCCATCCTAATTACTCTATTGTTGTCTCTAACAAAAATCTTCAGCTAACTTCATGACTGCCAAGGCAGTGGCCTCCTCTTATTCCTTGGCACACTGTTGGCCATATATAACTTAGTGTAAATAAAAATACCTTTGATAATTGTGAAATGTATATTATTTTATTTTTATTTTTACTAACCAACTGTGATCATCACAGAATTCTGTTTGCCTTTTCCTCTTGTTCTCTCCCAATTGTTCTGCTGCTTTATCTCCTACTTCCTTTCAGCTTCTTATGCCAAATCCTTTAGCTTTCCTCAGTGTGTGACCTGATGTTTCGTTCTTGGTTCTCTTCTTGGGTGACCTTTGAGAAGTTTCACAAATGCATTCCCAACTTTAAATGAGTTAATAGAAGATTCTATTTCTGGATAGCTCTGAATAACTTAAGAGTAAAGTGCATGGCTTTTAAAAATATTAAGCTTGTGGAAGTAAATTGCTTAAGATGTTTAAATATTTGATAAAGGACATTTTATTTTACGCAACTACAAATTTTTATTAATATTTCCTTCCTCCTTGAATGCCTTTAAACTGCTTCAGTGGGTTAATTGATGTTCATTGGGTATGATCATAAGGCATACTAAATTCCAGAGTATTTTCTATTTCAGCAGACTTCAAAATACATTTTAGCTAATATATATTTATTATTATATGTAATATACTATTTCTAATACCTTGGAGTTGATAATATATAATATATATAAGATAGTTGACTCTGTTACTTAAACTTAGTTGACTATCTTATAAGGCAGAACAATTCACTCCTTGAATAATATCAGATGACAATTTTTTCTAAGTTATACTTGCTATTTTACATTACAGGAAAATACCAGTACATTAATCCTAGATAAGAACTTAAAAAATGTAAAATTACTGCCTAAATTTAAATTTAAGTCTCTCTCTTCTATGGGTCTTTCTATGCATTTTCCTGCTTTTCTTAGATAATGTATAATTTATCATTATAAGAAAATTAACTCTTTAACATAAAAATGTATTCCTTTTTATACAAAATAATAATCCATAACTAATCATCCATAAATTACATACATACAAAATAATCATCCATAATTAAGTTGTTTTGACTCAAACTATTAGAAACATTGCAATTTTGAAATATAATTTTTCTTCAAATGTATCTCTATGAAATATTTGTACAATACACTCAATTCTGTTACATTATCTAAATTTTTAAAATATGATACAGCATTAAGTTTTCTTGTGAAATCTTGGTAATATTACTTGATTCTTCCTTTTATTTCTCCATTTTGATATAAGCAGACTGCCCTTTCCTTCTGGAAATTACAATGTATAATCAAAAGAGCAAACCTTGAGTTAATGCTTTAAATTTCTCCTGGATAAATTTATTACATAAATTCCAGATATTATTTTTATACATAATTATGTTTCTTTCAAGATTATCTTTCAGTTTATTATCAATAACTTTTTTTTGGTTGAAAAACTCATGTTTATTCCAACATTTAATTGAATAAAACATTTTGGGGCTTGACAAGAAAATCACAATGAAGCTTGATTCTCCAAGGTTTAGGCTCAATGACTCCCATATGTACAATACTCACTAAAGACATTCTACTAACCAGTACCTACTTTAGGCCTTAAACCATATTTCCAGTTTCTAGAACTGCCTATTTCATATAATAGGGTGGTGCTTAGAGAGATCGTATCTAGTCCAATATTCAATCTAAATAACATTTTCTAGATTTTTAATATTTTCCATGAAACGTTTACAGACTTCCTCAGCATTTCTTTCCAGTGCTAATTCCTGATGGCTTACTTGAACAACCTTCTCAGTTTTGTTCTTATAAGTGCTGAGCTGTAGTCTAAGATTCCTCTGGTATTTTTTATATAGTATCATATTGGTTTTAACCTTATCTGGGCAACAAGGAGGATACTTGTGACAATCTTGAAATACCTGAAGAATATGCTAATATTTCATTGTTGTTAATATGGTTGCACCTACTTGACTTGGGGGAATCTAAGATAGCTATCTCGATGGTAGGAAAGTAGCATTCCAATGTTATATATTCAATCTTAAGGAAGTAATCAAACTTCAAAGACCCTGAAACTGGGTTGAGAACTGTTTTTTTAAGAAAACAAGTCCTTCTATCTCTCCCTTGTTCTGTTGTCATTTGAAAATAAAGCATTCAATGCCCAATGTATACTTTTTAGTATTTTGTTCAGTTTTCAATTGTGTGTGTGTGTGTGTGTGTGTGTGTGTATATATATATATATATATACACACACATATCAATGTCATTCAAAAATATATCTTGTAGGTACAAGTTTAAAAAATAATACATTTTACACTTACACATTTTTCACAGGAATACGGGCTAAATCTTCACTTGTAATTAGAAATATTGGGAAATATAAAGGTGCAATTATTTAGAAATCTCACCTTAGATTCTGGAAGAATATATGATATAAGTGATCTTGGAAAATTTTTCTTCCAGGTGGTTTAGAATCTTTGAGAAATCTTCAGCAACTAATTGTGGACCACAATCAATTAATTAGTACAAAAGGTCTTTGTGATACTCCTACCATTATATACCTGGATTGCTCACATAATCATCTTACTAAAGTTGAAGGTATTGAAAACTGTGGATTGCTCCAAGTACTGAAGTTACAGGGAAATTATCTAAGTGAGGTAATTTCTTTACATTATTGATTAATACAACATTAATACAACATTCTTGATTAATACAACATTTTCTTTTGATAAAAAAATCAATTGCATGTTTTAAAGGCAACTTTGTTTAATTTTCCTTTTTTTTTTTTTTTGCTGATCATCTGTATGTGATTTCCAGTTTACTTAAAACTGTTACATACTTCTATTAAAAAAATGTTCAACATAGAATATTTTGTAAAGAAATCTAATTTAACATAAGTTTTTCAGAACACTAAAATAAATCATAACTTTTCAGTTATATTTCAGTATATAAGTGGAGCCAAATGTATCTGTAATGAAATTCTAATTAAAATTTACCATGAAGTAACTTTTATTAAAAAAACAATTCTAATTGTAAAGTTAATTCTTAGAAATTTTATTCATACTAAAATTCTCATAACATTATAGTTTCATTTATGATATGTAGTTTAACAGAATATACCTTTTGTTACTTTTAATAGATTTTATGTTTTTAAATTTTGTTGAATGACAAAAATATTTTACTTAATATAAGCTAATGACCCAAATTTAAATATAGCTTCCGTCCTTGGAGAATCATGTTCTACTAAGAGAATTGCACCTGGATGATAACAGCATTTCAACTGTGGAAGCATTTTCTTCATATTGGTTGCCTTTACTACAAAACCTGACTATCTCTCAAAACAGGTAAAAACAAATTGCATAAGTACTAAATGCATTGAATGATTGCTTAAAGTAAATGCTTGATCTTCATAACAAGTAGAAAGGTTGTTAGTTTTTACCAGCAATTCAGTGAAAGTGCATCACAATAAATTAGTACATAAATTAGAAATATAACTTTATAGGATTTGAAAAAGTAGTGTATTGGCATACCCTTGAATTTAAGTAGAATTTTAATTGTCACTTATCCTACTCCTTTTGTTTCTTCTCAAAGACATACTTGTAGAAATCTCCCAGAGCAGGTTTGTTTATATTTGTAAAGAATATAGTCCTTGGAAAATGCAGGAGGTAGTTAATTTAATGCAGGATGTCTCATTCTCTCAAGTGGTACTTATTAAGTCCTGGAAGAACGATTTTTAATCTGCTCTCAACTTGCATGTCTTTTTGTAACTGTTAAGATTGATTTAAATTCGATTTCCCTAAGGTTATAAAGTAACACTTAAAAAAATACCTTAACATTAAATCGAGATGGGTACCTGACACAGAAGATCCATTTGAAACCACCAAACATCTGGATCTTTGCAGAGAATAACTGTCTAAAACCAAAACAGGAACACAGTATGTGTATGTATCCCTCTGCTTAATATTTCATTGAGACCTATTCACTCTAATATGATTAATTTGTTCATCAAAGGCACAAAGAGTAGAGGAAAGAAACCACCTTTAACAAGAAATTGCTTTTTTGGGTTATACAACTCTTGCAGAACAAGTGCACAAGTACAACCCAATTTTAATACATACATATTTTTTTCCTAAAAGAACCATAAAATTTTCTCACATTCTTTCCACAGTAGTGCTCATCCTCTGAGCATGTACATCCCAAATGATTTAACTTCTACTTATTAAACTATTCCACTGTTTGACAAAGCACAAACTGAATCTGTATTCAAAAATTCCCTTAAATTGTTTTAATCGGATCTAATATATAAAAGTTTATTTGGTTTTAAAAGGGCATTTATTATAGAGCCAGCTCTATCAGATAACACTGTTTAAATAATTTGGGCCATCCACAAACTCATTGGATCTTTTCACAATATTTTCCAGGTAAGAAACACAATTTCAATAGAAATATTCAGCTATGCTTTGGTCATATGCAGTAAATCACTCAATAATTGACATACCTCATACATTTTATAGAAGTGGATCTCAAGCCACATTCATGAGAAAAATAATATTAGAAGAGATTAGAAAATATTCAAATCAATACCATTTTTTTTTTGAGAAATGATGCCTTTAATTTCTTTGGACAATTTAAACTATCAAAGAAATCTACTTTTAAAAGTTAAAATTAATACTAGCTGATCGACTTTTGCCCTATCAGTCTCATATGACTTATTTCCCATATCAATCTGATATGACTACGAATTATATAAACTAGATCACTAGACATTTGTTAGAATTAGTAATAATAATTGGGGTACTTAATCCAAATAACCCTTATTTATAAGTTTGTTTGCTTAACCTTATAACATTTGGATATTGATGTGGTGTTTGCTATTTTGGGGAGCATAGAACTGAGTAATATATGTCCTTAGCATAAAAAAACTCTTAAGGGGTGCCTGGATGGTGCAATTGGTTAAGCATCTGACTCTTGGTTTCAGTGCAGGTCGTGATCTCAGGGTCTTGAGATCGAGGCCTGCATGGAGCTCCATGCTCAAGCATGAGTCTGCTTGAGACTCTCTCCCTCTGCCCATTCCCATGCCTGCTCTCTCATGCTCGCTCTCTCTCCCTCTCAACTGAATAAATAAATTGTTAAAAAAATTATTAAAAAACTCAAGAATGAAAAAACTTAAACTTTTGAATTTAACTATATAAGAAAGAAGTCAATTTATTATATAATATATGCTGTTTTGAATTTTTTAATAATACTGTCACTTATATTTGAATATATTCTTTGTGATCTCTCATAGTTCTTTGCACATTTAACTTTCTATCGTTTCTGAAAGGACAAAGGGAAAAGGCCCATGGACATCAGGGAAATGCGATTGATAGATGGAAATGGACATAGAGAGTAGTAAAATCATTTCTTGAAATCATAGTGTAAAAATGATCTTCAACCTTAGGATTTTTCACAATAAGCTAATACCATTAACTGCAGGAATTACCCATCTTACATTAAACTTTTACATGTGCATTGACTTTTTCAGAACTATATCAGGTTTGGTAAGACTCAGGATCAGCCAATCTGGGTTTGAATTCTGACTCTACAACTTAAGTTGTCAGTTGACCTTAAGCAACTCTCTTCTTACTACCGGAGCCTGGGTTTTTTTTTTTTTTTTTTTTTACATATAAAAAGGGTAGTAATACCTACCTTACCTATTTTATGGGATTCTGATATTTATCCAAAAGGAAAATATATGTCAATACATTTTGCAAACCTCAGATGAGTTTTATAAATGTGATATTTGGATTTGTGATTGGTATGTCTTTTAAATTGTATATACTTTTCTTTTAATTTCTGATAAATATTTTCACCACAAGGAAGAAATTATGTGTCCATATGCTTTTTTTCCAACAAATGAAATACAATAAAGAATGATACTTAGTACATATTGTTTGAAATACATGTTTCATCTTGACTTCTGTTTTAAATTTTCATTAGGACATATGACTGTTTTAAGTTTGACTCAGCGGAGTCCTAACTAGAAGACTCTCGGCTTCATGTCTTTCTACTTCCAGTGAGACTCTAAGTAGGAGCAGAAAGTGGAAACTATTACCCATTGGCTGCTCATTGTACAAATCTTTTGCTTTTTGTCGTCTTTGAAATTTATATCTTTTTTATGCCCAGGGCTAATGTGACAAGGTCAAATGGTATTAGGTTTTCACTAATGTCCTTTGTCTTTCTGGTTTGAATTTTCTTGGAAGAAATATACACAGATTGTCAGTAAAAGGAAAAGTTCTAGAGGTTTAAAAAAAGAATTCTACTATTAGGTTTCTACCATCCTAATGAATAGTCATAAAGGTGAATGAATAGCCAGTTTTCTTGATCAAATTTTTTTTTAAAAAGAAAACGTGATTCTAAAAGCATGGCTATCTGAAAAGATAAAATTTAATATAAAAATATTTTGTCAAACTAAATATTTCTTTACTTGCATTGATTTTTGAAAAGAGAATTTTATTTTTAATTCTATGACTTCATTGGTTATTTTATTGGTTGTCTTCAACCTATATGTTTCCTATACATTGCCATATATAACTTACTGGTTAAAAACATGAAATAGTCTGAAAAAAAGGGGAGAACTCATGATCTGTTTATCTTTCAAAACCCTTTTAGTAGAAAGACAAAGATTTAGTATTAGAAATTAATTAAAGCTACAAAACAAGTAAGAATTTTCTTGTTGATAGATGTATTAGAATTATGTTGAAGAACTTAAATTTCTTATTTGTAATAATAATGATCCAGAACATGCCTGAGTAGGAAAATCATAAAGCTAGGACTTAAATCTACTAATTATGTATCAACAAAGTTTTAAATTTTCCTTCTTCCCTCCCTTCCTTTCTCCCGCCTTTCCCTCCCTCCTTCCTTCCTTCCTTCCTTCTTTCCTTCCTTCCTTCCTTCTTCCCTCCCTCCCTTCCTTCTTCCCTCCCTCCCTTCCTTCTTCCCTCCCCCCTCCCTTCTTTCTTTTTCAGGTACATGTGAATTTTTGGTAAATTTTACTATTTAGTAGTTTATATACAAATAATGAAGTGTTTTATCACATTAACCCAAGTGATAAAATATTGGCCATTACAAATAAATGTAATGGCCAATATTTTATCACTTTTTCTTTTATTACCTTGGGTTTTTCTTCTCCTAGAAATCGTATTTAAGAAGTGGTGTTGTGTAGGTTTGATATAAATAGTAATATTGTATTTAGGTTTAGCTACAGTCAGAGAGAACTTTTTCCAGCCTCATTATTTGGTCTGTTTTTCATCGGTAGTATCTTCTGTCTCTCTGCTAATGCAGAACAGGATAGTACAAGAAAAGAGTCAAGGTTAGTACAAGGGTTAGTTTTGTGCCAGACCTCATGAGGCTTCCCAGTCATGGTATAATTCTATAAGCTTCTGACCTTAGAATAATAGATTTTTTTTTTCATGACAGGGAGATGGTAGAAATAAAGATGTAAAAATGTCTGCCAGGACAACTGGAAGGACAGTATAAAAAACAAGAGCGCAAAAGAAGTGGTATTAATGCATACTTTTTTTTTTCCTTTGGTACTAGAAATACTCTGTAGTTGAGGCATATTTTGAACTGTATGGAGTTGCAACATTTATAGGGGGATTTAGGAGACTTGTATTTGTAATGAGATTATATTTGAAGCAAAGTAATTTTTCTGTTGTTGTTTAAAAATTGAGAAGAGCTGGCTTAATTTTTATTTCTAAATAGCTATGGTAATGTGATATTATATTACAGAAAAAGTGTAGACTTCCCTTAGTTGGACATGCAAATCAAACTAAATTAATTTTCCCTTCATGGCTGTTGTTTCCAATGATGTGAATCTCACTTATTTCCCTTACTTGAATTTGGGCTCTTAATGACAATGATATCTTAGAAAATGATAGAAACTTTTAAAAGTAGGAGGAAAAGTCATTATTACTAGAATTTAAATATACATGTATTAATAATAAGTATTATTTTTAAATGTTAACATATTTCTGCCAAACTTAAGTTTATTCTATCTATATAAAATCTTTTCTATTATTATGTTCCCTAGAAGCGTACTTCTAACTTAGAAATAACCTTAGTGTAACTTTGGATAGTTGCAGTACTTATAATACTTTCAATCTGGTAAACAAAAAAAATTTTTTTTTAATTTTATTATGTTATGTTAATCACCATACATTACATCATTAGTTTTTGATGTAGTGTTCCATGATTCATTGTTTGCGTATAACACCCACTGCTCCATTCAATACGTGCCCTCTTTAATACCCATCACCAGGCTAACCCATTCCCCCACCCCCTCCCTTCTAGAACCCTCAGTTTGTTTCTCAGAGTCCATAGTCTCTCATAGTTCCTCTGCCCCTCTGATTCCCTCCCGCCTTCATTTTTCCCTTCCTACTATCTTCTTCTTTTTTTTTTTTTATAACATATAATGTATTATTTGTTTCAGAGGTACAAGTCTGTGATTCAACAGTCTTACATAATTCACAGTGTTCACTATAGCACATACCCTCCCCAGTGTCTTATCACCCAGCTACCCCATCCCTCCCATCCCCCACCACACCAGCAACCCTCAGTTTGTTTCCTGAGATTAAGAATCCCTCATATCAGTGAGATCATGTGATACATGTCTTTCTCTGATTGACTTATTTCACTTAGCATAATACCTTCTAGTTCTATCCACGTTGTTGCAAATGGCAAGATTTCGTGGTTTTTTGATGGCTGCGTAATATTCCACTGTGTGTGTGTGTGTGTGTGTGTGTGTGTGTGTGTGTGTGTATCACATCTTCTTTATCCATTCATCTCTTGATGGACATCTTGGCTCTTTCCATAGTTTGGCTATTGTGGACATTGCTGCTGTAAACATTGGGGTTCACCTGCCCCTTTGGATCACTACATTTGTATCTTTGGGGCAAATGCCCAGTAGTGCAATTGCTGGGTTGTAGGGTAGCTCTATTTTCAACTTTTTGAGGAACCTCCATACTGTTTTCCAGAGTGGCTGCACCAGCTTGCATTCCCACCAACAGTGTAGGAGGGTCCCCTTTCTCCACATCCTGGCCAACATCTGTCGTTTCCTGACTTGTTAATTTTAGCCATTCTGACTGGTGTGAGGTGGTATCTCATTGAGGTTTTGATTTGGATTTCCCTGATGCCAAGCGATATTGAGCACTTTATCACGTGTTTGTTGGCCATTTGGATGTCTTCTTTGGAAAAATGTCTATTCATGTCTTCTGCTCATTTCTTGATTGGATTATTTGTTCTTTGGGTGTTGAGTTTGATACGTTCTTTGTAGATTTTGGATACTAGCCCTTTATCTGATATGTCATTTGCAAATATCTTCTCCCATTCTGTCAGTTGTCTTTTGGTTTTCTTGACTGTTTCTTTTGCTGTGCAAAAGCTTTTTATCTTGAGGAAGTCCCAATAGTTCATTTTTGCCCTTGCTTCCCTTGCCTTTGGCGATGTTTCTAGGAAGAAGTTGCTGCGGCTGAGGTCGAAGAGGTTGCTGCCTGTGTTCTCCTCTAGAATTTTGATGGACTCCTGTCTCACATTGAGGTCTTTCAACCGTTTTTAGTCTATTTTTGTGTGTGGTGTAAGGAAATGGTCCAGTTTCATTCTTCTGCATGTGGCTGTCCAATTTTCCCAACACCATTTGTTGAAGAGACTGTCTTTTTCCCATTGGACATTCTTTCCTGCTTGGTCGAAGATGAGTTGACCATAGAGTTGAGGGTCCATTTCTGGGCTCTCTATTCTGTTCCATTGATCTATGTGTCTGTTTTTGTGCCAGTACCATACTGTCTTGATGATTACAGCTTTGTAATAGAGCTTGAAGTCTGGAATTGTGATGCCACCAGCTTTGCTTTTCTTTTTCTACATTCCTCTGGCTATTTGGGGGCTTTTCTGGTTCCATATAAATTTTAGGATTATTTTTTCCATTTCTTTGAAAAAAGTTGATGGTATTTTGATAGGGATTGCATTAAATGTGTAGATTGCTCTAGGTAGCATTGACGTCTTCACAATATTTGTTCTTCCAATCCATGAGCATGGAATGTTTTTCCATTTCTTTGTGTCTTCCTCAATTTCTTTCATGAGTATTTTATAGTTCTCTGAGTACAGATTCTTTGCCTCTTTGGTTAGGTTTATTCCTAGGTATCTTATGGTTTTGGGTGCAATTATAAATGGGATCAACTCCTTAATTACTCTTTCTTCTATCTTGTTGTTGGTGTATAGAAATGCCACTGCTGTCTGTGGATTGATTTTGTATCCTGCCACTTTACTGAATTCCTGTATGAGTTCTAGCAGTTTTGGGGTGGAGTCCTTTGGGTTTTCCACATAAAGTATCATATCATTTGCAAAGAGTGAGAGTTTGACTTCTTCTTTGCCGATTCAGATGCCTTTTATTTATTTTTGTTGTCTGATTGCTGTGGCTAGGACTTCTAGTACTATGTTGAATAGCAGTGGTGATAGTGGACATCCCTGCCGTGTTCCTGACCTTAGGGGGAAAGCTCTCAGTTTTTTCCTATTGAGAATGATATTTGCTGTGGGTTTTTCATAGATGGCTTTTATGATATTGAGGTATGTACCCTCGATCCCTATACTCTGAAGAGTTTTGATCAAGAAAGGATGCTGCACTTTGTCAAATGCTTTTTCTGCATCTATTGAGAGGATCATATGGTTCTTGTTATTTCTTTTATTAATGTATTGTATCACATTGATTGAATTGAGGATGTTGAACAAACCTCGCAGCCCAGGAATAAATCCCACTTGGTCATGGTGAATAATCCTTTTAATGTACTGTTGGATCCTATTGGCTAGTATTTTGCTGAGAATTTTTGCATCCATGTTCATCAGGGATATTGGTCTGTAATTCGCCTTTTTGATGGGGTCTTTGTCTGATTTTGGGATCAAGGTAATGTTGGCCTCATAAAATGAGTTTGGAAGTTTTCCTTCCATTTCTATTTTTTGGAACAGTTTCAGAAGAAAAGGTATTAATTCTTTAAATGTTTGGTAGAATTCCCCTTGGAAGCCATCTGGCCCTGGGCTTTTGTGTTTTGGGAGATTTTTGATGACTGCTTCAATTTCCTTAGTGGTTCTAGGTCTGTTCAGGTTTTCTATTTCTTCCTGGTTCAGTTTTGGTAGTTTATACATCTCTAGGAATGCATCCATTTCTTCCAGATTATCTAATTTGCTGGCATATAGTTGCACCTAATATGTTCTTATAATTGTTTGTATTTCTTTGGTGTTGGTTGCGATCTCTCCTCTTTCATTCATGATTTTATTTATTTGGGTCCTTTCTCTTTTCTTTTTGATAAGTCTGGCCAGGTGTTTATCAATCTTGTTAATTCTTTCAAAGAACCAGCTCCTAGTTTCGTTGATTTGTTCTACTGTTCTTTTGGTTTCTATTTCATTGATTTCTGCTCTGATCTTTATTATTTGTCTTTTCCTGCTGGGTTTAGGCTTTATTTGCTGTTCTTTCTCCAGCTCCTTTAGGTGTAGGGTTAGGTTGTGTATTTGAGACCTTTCTTGTTTCTTGAGAAAGGCTTGTATTGCTATATACTTCCCTCTTAGGACCACCTTTGCTGCATCCCAAAGATTTTGAACAGTTGTGTTTTCATTTTCATTTGTTTCCATGAATTTTTAAAATTCTTCTTTAATTTCCTGGTTGACCCATTCATTCTTTAGTAGGATGCTCTTTAGCCTCCATGTATTTGAGTTCTTTCCGACTTTCCTCTTGTGATTGAGTTCTAGTTTAAAAGTACTGTGGTCCAAAAATATGCAGGGAATGATCCCAATCTTTTGGTACCGGTTGAGACCTGATTTGTGACCTAGGATGTGATCTATTCTGGAGAATGTCCGTGGGCACTAGGAAGAATGTGTATTCTGTTGCTTGGGATGGAATGTTCTGAATATATCTGTGAAGTCCATTTGGTCCAATGTGTGTCATTTAAAGTCTTTATTTCCTTGTTGATCTTTTGCTTAGATGATCTGTCCATTTCAGTGAAGGGGGTGTTAAGTCCCCTACTATTATTGTCCTGTTGTCAATGTGTTTCTTTGCTTTTGTTATTAATTGGCTTATATAATTGGCTGCTCCCATGTTAGGGGCATACATATTTACAATTGTTAGCTCTTCTTGTTGGATAGACCCTTTAAGTATGATATAGTGTCCTTCCTCATCTCTTATTATAGTCTGTGGTTTAAAATCTAATTTGTCTGATATAAGGATTGCCACCCCAGCTTTCTTTTTGTGTCCATTAGTATGGTAAATTGTTTTCCACCCCCTCACTTTCAATCTGGAGGTGTCTTTGGGTCTAAAATGATTATCTTGCAGACAGCATATGGATGGGTCTTGTTTTTTTATCCAATCTGATAGCCTGTGTCTTTTGATTGGGGCATTTAGCCCATTTACATTCAGGGTAACTATTGAAAGATATGAATTTAGTGCCATTGTATTGCCTATAAGGTGACTATTACTGTATATTGTCTCTGTTTCTTTCTGGTCGATGTTACTTTTAGGCTCTCTCTTTGCTTAGAGGACCCTTTTCAATATTTCTTGTAGGGGTGTTTTCATGTTTGCAAATTCCTTTAGTTTTTGTTTGTCCTGGAAGCTTTTTATCTCTCCTATTTTCAATGACCATGTACCTGGATATAGTATTCTTGGCTGCATATTTTTCTCATTTAGTGCTCTGAATATATCATGCCAGTCCTTTCTGGCCTGCCAGGTCTCTGTGGATAGGTCTGTTGCCAATCTAATGTTTCTACCATTGTAGGTTACAGACGTCTTGTCCCGAGCTGCTTTCAGGATTTTCTCTTTGTCTCTGAGACTCATAAGTTTTACTATTAGATGTCGGGGTGTTGACCTATTTTTATTGATTTTGAGGGGGGTTCTCTGTGCCTCCTGGATTTTGATGCCTGTTTCCTTCTTCAAATTAGGGAAGTTCTCTGCTATAATTTGCTCCAATATACCTTCTGCCCCTCTCTCTCTTTCTTCTTGTTCTGGGATCCCAATTATTCTAATATTGTTTCGTCTTATGGTATTGCTTATCTCTCGAATTCTCAGTTGTTTACCTCTCTTTTTCTCAGCTTCTTTATTTTCCGTCATTTGGTCTTCTATATCACTAATTCTCTCTTCTGCCTCATTTATCCTAGCAGTTAGAGCCTCCATTTTTGATTGCATCTCATTAATAGCCTTTTTGATTTCGACTTGATTAGATTTAAGTTCTTTTATTTCTCCAGAAAGGGTTTCTCTGTATCTTCCATGCTTTTTTCAAGCCCAGCTAGTATCTTTAAAATCATCATTCTGAACTCTAGTTCTGACATCTTACTAATGTCTGTATTGATTAGGTCCCTGGCAGTTGGTTCTGCCTCTTGTTCTTTTTTTTTTTTGAGGTGATTTTTTCCATCTTGTCATTTTGTCCAGAGGAGAATAGATGAATGAGAGAACAGAATGCTAACAGGGTAACAATGACCCCAGAAAAATATACACTAAACAAATCAGAAGAGACCTGAAACCAGGTGAAAAGAAAGGGAAAGAAAGAAAAAAGGGGAAAAAAAGAAAAAGAAAAAGATTAAAAAAAAAGAATATGGTCAAATATGATCAGGCTGGTGAATAGATCAGTGCCACACCCTAGATTTTGGGTGTAGTTTGGTCTGTTAGAAGAAACTGCCTCCCAAAATTT
The DNA here is from genome assembly GCF_964656455.1 of Halichoerus grypus. Lineage (NCBI taxonomy): Eukaryota > Metazoa > Chordata > Mammalia > Carnivora > Phocidae > Halichoerus > Halichoerus grypus. Next base: position 145,415,638 of record NC_135717.1, read on the forward strand.
TAAAGAAAGAAAAACTTATATATGTACAAAAATAAGGGTAAATATGATGAAGGGTTGGAATATGACTGTAAAGATGAAAATTAGAAAAGATTTTATAAAAGGAATTGATAAGATAAGAAGGTGGTTGAAAAAAAGAAAGAAGAGAAATTAAAAAAAAAAAAGGGAGAGAATGTGATCAGGCAGGAGACTAGAAGAAAGCCATACACTAGAGATTTAGGGTATATTTTGGTCTGTTAGAAACAACTGTATCCCAAAATTTTAAAGAGAGAACAACTTATATATATACCAAAAATAAGTTTAACTACTATGAAGGGATAGAATATGACTCTAAAAATGAAAAATAAAAATGATTTTTAAAAAAGGGATTGATAAGATGTTGGTTGAGAAAGGGAAAAAGAAATATTCAAAAATAATAGTAAAAGAAAAAAAGAAAATTAAAAAAATTAACTTTGAAACACTAAAGAATCAGGGGGAAAAAAGCCATGAATTCTATGTGCAGTATTCCTCTAGTGCTGGCATTCTGCTGTTCTCATTGATCGGTAAACTTGGTCTTGGCTGGCTCTTCTTGCGGATCTTCTGGGGGAGGGTCCTGTTGCTGTGGTTCTCCAATGTCTTTGCTGGAGGCGGAATTGCTCCGCCGTTGCCCAGTCGGGCTAAGTAATCTGCTCGGGTTTGCTCTCGGGAGCTTTTGTTCCCTGCGAGCTTTCCCTACAGCTTTGAAGGAGGAGAGTGAAAATGGCGGCCTCCCAATCACTGCCCTGAGGAGCCGAGAGCTCGGGGCCCCACTCCTCAGTGCACCCCCAGAGAAAAGCAGTCAGTCCCTCCCGTCTCCCCGGTCTCCGGCCACACTCTGTGCTCACCCGGCCTGTGACTGAGCGTTTCTATCTCTGGCACCTGACTCGGTGTGGAGTCTCCAAACCCAGCAGATCCCTGCGGTGCACTCCCGTGCTGCTCCTCCCAGGGGAGGAAGGGGAGTCTCCCCGGATCTGCCGCTTATTGGGTCCCTGCTGGAGGAGCAGTGGCCCGACTGTGCCGCGGATCACAGTTTATGGCAACCCTGAGCTGAGAGCCCGTGCCTCGACTCCATCTCTGCAGCTGGCTTCCCCGCTCCGATCCCTGGGAGCTCTGCCGCACTCAGGCACCCCCGGTCTTTCTGTGACCCCCAGGGTCCTGAGACCACACTGTCCCAGAGAGGGTTCCACCCCTGCTTAGCCACTGGAGCGACGTCCCTCAGCGGAGCCGACTTCTAAAAGTTCCGATTTTGTACTCTGCTGCTCTATCACTTGCCGGTAGCAGCGGACGGAAGCCCCCTCCCCTGCCGTCTATATTCCCGAATATTGCCTTGGATTCACTTCTCCACATGTCCTACCTTCCAGAAAGTGGTTGCCTTTCTGTTCAGAGAGTTGCTGCTATTCTTTTCTTCGATCTCCTGTTGAGTTCATAGGTGTTCAGAATGGTTTGATCCCCATCTAGCTGAATTCCTGGGACCAGAGGAAATTTAGTTCTCCTACTCCTCTGCCATCTTGCTCCGAAACCCAAAAAAATTTTTTTGAATTAAAACAAAATTAGTAACTAAGCTGTTATGCTGTCAAAAAGTGAAAAATATTTTTCTTTATATTTTTACCTCTTAGTGGCTTAAGTTACGTGTTTGAGCCAGGAAAATTATATAGATAATATAAATTCTCTGTCAGGCGCCTGGGTGGCTCACTCGTTAAGCGTCTGCCTTCGGCTCAGGTCATGATCCCAGGGTCCTGGGATCGAGTCCCACATTGGGCTCCCTGCTCTGCGGGAAGCCTGCTTCTCTCTCTCCCACTCCCCCTGCTTGTGTTCCTGCTCTCGCTATGTCTCTCTCTGTCAAAAAATAAATAAAATCTTAAAAAAAAAAAATTCTCTGTAAATTTGGCCTTATACAAAAACAAAACAAAAACAATAACAACCAAAAAATGTACTTATTTTTATTTAAATAGCCACTACACGTTAAACTGCATGATATTTGTCATTGAAATTGACAGTCCATCGTAATTTCTCTTTAGAAATGAATATAAATCTTCCATTATAGAATAAATACTTGGAATTTTATAATTTATACATTTTTAATTAGTACTGTTAATGTTATAATTGTATTTTATTATACAAATACAATTGTATATATAATTATATACAATTACATATCATTACATAATTGTGTTATATAAATGTTACTATATAGTTACATCAATAATAAGGATATCCCTAATTAAAATTTTTATGAATTTCTTTGTTTTCAGCTTGACAAAAATCATACCACTTTTTCATTTTGTTTCTTTGGAAAAACTAGATGTCAGCAACAATTGTCTTTCTGGTAAGTTTAGAACAATACATAATTTTTAAAAAGTATGTAATGAGCTTCTGAGTTTCTTTTCCAAATGTGGTAAGGGAGTTGTTTTGGATAGATGTGTTAGTGGTATTTACAAAGAACATATCTATACAATAAGGTGTAGAGGAGGAAAAATTTTTCCTGTATCCTCTTAAGATCTTAGGCTAGGCCTAAGAATTAAACTGATACAAGGCAGATTTAGAAGTAAAGAATACAACTTGTCATTGTTTTTTTTTTTTTTTCAAGTTTGCTTGTATGTATTTCTCTTGCCCTCTACTTCCTATCCTTTTGATGAGAATATCTCTTTCCTTCTAATACAGGGAAGATATCTTTCATATAGGCATTTCATCTCTTGCTTGTAAGAAAAAAAAGGAAGGTCACAATGTCCTTCTTGTATCTGTTTTTTAAATGCCTTTAACTCAAAATAGTCAATATGCTGTATATTGGGGTGGCAATTTCTGAATTCCTTCAAAGGCATGGTGAAATCATCCAATTAAATTTCCTTCCACTTTTAAAATCATATTATTGGGACTCCTGGGTGGGTCAGTCGGTCAAGCGTCTGCTTTTGGCTCAGGTCATGATCCCAGGGTCCTGCCTGTTTCTCCCTCTCCCTCTGCTGCTCCCTCTGCTTGTGCTCTCTCTCTCTATCTGTCAAATAAATAAATAAAATCTTAAAAAAAATAAAATAATATTATTTCCATATCTTTCTGGTAGACCTGGGCACATACCACAATTATATTTTTATTTGAAATTCATGTATCTTTTACCTATGAAATAAATAGCCTAATGAAGATGAGTAAATTAATTTGTCTAACTTGTTGACTTCTAACATGTATAAACACCCATTAAAAGTTTATTAAAGAATGATTAACTGATTTACTTGGCCAGTCCCTCCCTAAATTTGCCCATCCCAGTTCTCAGTCAGTCTCCTCATGGAGACAACCATAGTTCTAAATTTGTCACCATAGATTAACTTGACTCTTTTGTATTTTTATATTAATTTGATCAAACAGTATGTTCTCTTTCCTCTGGCTTTCTTAGCATTCATGTGACATTCCACTGTATCAGTTGTTTCTTCTTTCTTTTTTTTTTTTTTTTTTGGCTGAGGTGTAGTCCATTGTATGAATATATCACACTTTGTCCATTTTCCTGTTGATCAATATTTTAATTCTTTCCGATTTGGGGCTGCTATGATTCTTAATGGAATTTCCTGGGGAAATTCTTATATAAATCTTTCTGTGGACATGTTTTTATTTCTGTGGGATAAATGTGTAAGAGTGTAATTGCCGGACAATAGAGTAGGTATATGTTTATAAGAAACTGAGAAAAAGTTTGCCAAAATAGTTAAAACATTTTACACCAGCAATGTACTGGAGTTTCAACTGCTGCATTCTAGAGGATGTTTAATATTTCAATTGTGTTATCTCATTATGGTTTTAGTTTACATTTCCCTGATGAATAACAATATTAAGCCTTTTTACATTTTTATTTATTGATGATTTTTACATATTCTTTTGTGTGTATTCAAATGTCTTACCATTTTTATTGGTTATTTGCCCTTTTCTTATTGATATGTATAAGTCCTTTGTATATTCTGGATGTAATTCTTTGTTAGATATATGTTTTGTAATATTTTTCCTGGTCTCTCTATAACCACGAATTTTTATTAATGGTATTTTCAGATGAGCAGAAGTTTTCAATTTTGATGAAGTTTAATTTATTATTTTTAGTAGTTATTGTTCTCTCTGTGTCCTTTGTAATATTTTTCTACCTCCCGTTTGAGAAGATGATTTTATAAATTTTCTTGCTTTCTTATAAAAATTTTGTACTTTTAGTTCTTACCTTTAAGTCTGTCTATGATCCATGTCAAATTATTTTATGAATGGTATGAAGTAGAGGATGAGTTTAGTTTTTAATATGGATATCCCTTGTTCCAGCAACATTTGTTGAACAAGCTTTTTTCATCATTGAATTACTTTGGTGTCTCAAAATATTTGATTTACCTTTGACTTACTTTGGGATGAGTTTCTATTAAATGTTTTTCCATTAACTGATCTAATGATAGATCATACTTTCCTATTTCTTTATATGTTTAGTAATTATTTTATGAGATGCTTTATTTAATTAAAAATTTTAAAAAAGCAACACATGGATCAAGATTCTAAAGATTCAAAAAGGAATTCAGGGAAAAGTCTCCTTAGCCTTGCTTCCCCAGCAGCAGCCAAAGTTACTAGCTGGTCAGGGCTCCCTAGAGGTATTCATTGCATATACATGCAGATGAATAGCAGAGTCCTCTCAAACCTTGGCTTCTACAACACCCCCATTCCCTTCCTATCATTTCACTGCAGTCACCTTGGCTTCCTGATATTCTTCACAGATCAGGCTGCTGGGTCCCAAAGGCTTTTTTCCTCAAGGCCTTTGGTTTTCTCTCTGGACAAAATTAGCTTCCATAAGGCAACAGTCCACTCAGGTGATGGAAGTGGTATTTTTGAAAATGAACAACTTAATATATTTGAAAACAAAACCAGCCATATTACCAAGGACAACTTCAGCTCTGTTAGCAGATCATTGGGAAAACTTTGAAATGACTAAAACAATAAGTCTTTCAAACAGATCTGTACAGTTTATATACATAGCACAGTTCCAGAGAGTACAGATAGATAGTTCAAGTACCATAGCAAAGGAGACAGAGGACTTTTAGTTCAAAGGTTCTCTGGTTGCAAAAATGTGTGCTAATTCCTAAATAATGGTACATACAGTGTTAATTAGAACTAGAAATTTTCTTCCAAATTTTGATCCTATAGAGTCATCTTTCTAAGTAGTTCTGCTTGGTGCTAAAATGTTATTCTTTGCTTCTGGAGTTAAACAGGCATTTACATGATAAACATATATCTTGCAAAGGATTTTTTATTTCAATTTATTTAAACAAATAAAAAAACACTTCATCCAAGTTCTGAGCTTGTTTTTTGTTTTGTTTTAGACTCCATATATGAGAGAGATCATATGGCATTTGTCTTTTTCTGACTTACTACACTTAGCATAATGCCCTTGAGATCCATCCATATTGTCACAAATGGCAAGGTTTCATTCTTTTTTATGGCTGAATAATATTCCATTGTACATCTAAAAACACAATTGTTTTATCCATTCACACATCAGTGGGCATTTAGGTTGTGTCCATATCTTTGCTATTGTAAATAATGCTGTAATGAATGAACATGGGGGTACATATATCTTTTTAAGTCAGTGGAGTTTTTTTTCTTTAAATAAATAACCTGAAGTGGAATTGCTAGATCATAAGGTGGTTTTATTTTTAATTTTTTAAGGAACCTCCATACTGTTTTCCATAGTGGCTGCACCAATTTACATTCCCACCCACAGTGTGAGAGGGTTCCCTTCTCTCCATATCCTTGCCAACACTTGTTATTTCTTGTCTTTTTGATAATAGCTATTTTTTAAAAGATTTTATTTATTTGACAGAGAGAGACACAGCGAGAGAGGGAACACAAGCAGGGGGAGTGGGAGAGGGAGAAGCAGACCCCTGGCTGAGCAGGGAGCCCGATGCGGGGCTTGATCCCAGGACCCTGGGATCATGACCTGAGTTGAAGGCAGACGCTTAACGACTGAGCCACCCAAGCGCCTCTGATAATAACTATCTTAACAGATGTGAAATAATACCCTGTTGTGATTTTAATTTGCATTTCTCTGATGACTAATGATTTTGAACATCTTTTCATGTGCCTGTTGGCCATCTGTATGTCTTCTTTGGAAAAATGTCTATTCAGATCTTCTGCCCCTTTTTTAATCAGACTGGATTTTTGCTATTGAGTTGTATGAGTTCTTTATAAATTTTGGAAATTAGACCCTTACCCTTATCAGACATGTGATTTGCAAATGTTTTATCCCATTCAGTAGGTTGCCTTTTCATTTTGTTCATAGTTTCCTTTGCTGTGCAAAGCTTTTAGTTTGGTATGGTTCCACTTGTTTATTTTACTTTTGTTGCCTTTTCTTTTGGTGTTAGATAAAAAAAATCATCCAAGACCCATGTCAAGGAGTTTATCACCTATGTTTTTTTCTATGAGTTTTATGGTTTCAGGTCTTATGTTCAAGTCTTCAATCCATTTTGAGTTAATTTTTGTGTATGTTGTAAGACAGTGGTCAAGTTTCATGTTTTGTATGTGACTGTGCAGTTTTCCCAACATCACTTATTGAAGAGACTATTCTTTCCCATTGTATATTCTTGGCTCTTTTGTCAATAAATTAATTAAACATATATGTGTAGGTTTATTTCTGGGGTCTCTGTTCCATTGATCTCTATGTCTGTTTTTATGCTGATACCATACTGTTTTAGTTACTGTGGCTTTGTAATATAGTTTGAAATCAAGGGGCATGATGCCTCCAACTTTGTTCTTTCTCAAGATTGCTTTGAGTGTTCAGAGTCCTTTGTGGTTCTGTATAAATTTTAGGATTATTTGTTCTATTTCTGTGAAGAATGCCATTGGGATTTTGATAGGGATTGCATTGAATATATTGCTTTGAGTGGTATGGACATTTTAGCAATATTAATTCTTCCAATCTAGCACATGGCATATCTTTCCATTTGTTTGTCTTCCTCAGTTCTTTTCATTAATATCTTGTAGTTTTCAATATATAGGTCTTTCACCTCTTTGGTTAAATTTATTCCTAGGTATTTTTTTTGATGCAATTATAAATAAGATTGTTTTCTTAATTTTTTTCTGATGGCTCATTAGTGTAAAGAAACCCAACAAATTTTTGTGTATTGATTGTGTATCCTACAACTTTAGTGAATTTATTAGTTCTAACAATTTTTTGATTGAGTCTTTAGGATTTTCTATATATCATGTCATCTCCAAATAGCTACAGTTTTACTTCTTCCTTTCCAATTTGGATACCTTTTATTTTATTTTCTTGCGTAATTGCTCTAGATAGGACTTCCAAAATTATGTCAAATAAAGTTGTGAGAGTGGGCATCCTTGTCTTATTCCTGATCTTAGAGGAAAAGTTTCACATTTTCACCATTAAGGATGATGTTAGCTGGTTAGCTGTGGGGTTGTTATATATGGCCTTTATTATGTTCAGGTACATTCTCTCTATACCCACTTCATTGAGCATTTTTATCATAAGTAGATGCTGAATTTTGTCACATGCTTTCTCTGCATTGTTTGAGATAGTCATATGGATTTTTATTCTGCATTTTGTTAATGTGGTATATTACATTGACTGATTTGCAGATGTTGATAAATCCCATTTGATCATGGTGATGTGTTTTTAATATATTATTGAATTTAGTTTGCTAATATTTTGCTGAGCATTTTTCATATCTATGTTTATCAGGAATATTGGCTTATAATTTTCTTGTGGTGTTCTTGTCTAGTTTTGGTATCAGGGTAATGCTGGCTTCATAATATGGGTTTGGAAGAGTTCCCGCTCTTTTATTTTTTGGAAGAGATTGAGAAGGATTAGTATTAATCCTTCTGTGAATGTTTTATTGAATTCACCAGTGAAGCTGTCTGATCTTGGACTTTTGTTCCTTGGGAGGTTTTTGATTAAGATGATTCAGTCATCTTACAGTAATTGATCTGTTCAGGTTTTCTATTTCATCATGATTCAATCTTGGTAGATTGTGTGTTTCTAGGAATGTATCCTTTTCTTCTAGGTTGTCCCAATTTTTTGGCATATGATTTTTCCTAGTAGTCTTTTACGATCCTTTGTATTTCTGTGGTAAAAGTTGTAACATTTTTTTGATTTTTGATTCTATTTATTTGCATCCTCCTCCTCCTCCTTCTCCTTCTTCTTTCTTTTTTTTTTTTTGCTGAGTCTGGCTAAGGTTTGCCATTTTTGTTGTCTTTTCAAATAATCAGCTCTTAGCTTTATTGATCTTTTCTATTGTCTTTTTAGTCTTTATTTCATTTATTTTTGCTCCAATCTTTGTTATTTTCTTCCTTCTAATAACTCTGGACTTCCTTTGTTCTTCTTTTTCTGGTTTCTTGAAGTTTAAAGTTAGATTGTTTATTTGAGATGTTTCTTATTTCTTGAGGTAGGCATTTATCACTGTGAACTTCCCTCTTAGAACTGCTTTTGCTGCATCCTATAAATTTTGGTATGTTATATTTACATTTTCATTTGTCTCAAGGTATTTTTTAATTTCTCTTGATTTCTTCTTGGAAACATTGCTTGTTTGATAGTATGTTGTTTAATCTCCACATATTTGTGAATTTTCATTTTCTTCTTGTAATTGATTTCTAGTTTCATATCATTGTGTTGGAAAAGATGCTTGATATGATTTCTTAAGTCCATCTGGTCTAACATGTTTAACCAACTGAGCCACCCAGGCGCCCCTGGTCTAACATGTTTAAGACTGATGTTTCCTTCTTGATTTTCTTTCTATTCTATATATTGGTGTATAGGATACATCAGTTATCAATAGGGTAATCTAGTCATTGATGTAAGTGGAATATTAAAGTCCCCTATGATTATTGTGTTGCTGTCTATTTCTCCCTTTAAGGCTGTTAATATTTGCTTTAAATATTTAGGTGCTCCTGCATTGGGTACATAAATATTTACAATGTTATATCCTCATGTTGGATTTACCCCTTTTATCATTATGTAACACTCTTCTTTGTCTCTTATTACAGTCTTTGTTTTAAAGTGTGTTTTGTCTGAAGTAAAATCTGTTTTGTTTGATATGTCTAGTAATTTTTAAAAACATTTTATTTATTAGAGAGAGAGAGCACAAGCAGGGTGGAGGGGCAGAGGGAATGGGAGAAGCTGAACAGGGAGCCCCGCTGTACAGGGAGCCTGACTGAACAGGGAGCCTGATGCAGGGCTCCATCCCAGGACCCTGAGGACATGACCTGAGCCAAAGGCAGATGCTTAACTTACTGAGCCACCCAGGTGCCCTGATATGTCTAATAATTTTTAATTATATATTGAACATTGTATATAATACAGTTTAGTGAGTCTGGAAATTGTCTTCCTTTTAAAGGCAGTTACGTTCAGTTCTGGCAGGCAGTTGAAGCATTTATGGGTACTTTTTTTTTTCTGTCTTCTTTAATTTCATTCTCTCTTAGGACAAGCCATTTTAGTTTTCAACTCTTAGTGCATGCCCCTACCCCAGGGCATTGTGTTCCTCCTACTGCATAGTCTTTCTGGATTGTAGCTCAATCTGTGAGATACTCAGTTAGGTCTCATTTTGTCTGGGTTAAGACTCCAATATCTTTTGCTGCTACATGAACTTAGTGTCATCATTCAGCTTTCAGCCTTATAGTTGGTGATCTCTGCTAGGATTTTCAATCTTTCTGTGTGTGTGTGACACCTCAGACTTGTCCATGGACCTGTGGTAAATCTGTGGTAAATCTTCACAGAGACTTCTTCCCCCAATTCCCTCCTCACAACATATTAACACACAGCTCCTTCTCAGTATTTTTCATCATAAATTCCAGCTTATTCTAATCTTTGTCTCCTCACTCAGCGGAAGAGCTTCTTTATTTGGTCTTTACTGCTCTGAAGTGGTAAACTGCTTTCAAACAGAAAACCACTGTGATTGTAGGCTCACCAGGTATGTTTCCCATCTTGCAGAGTCAGGTTTAAAAAACAGGTGCTTCCTATATATGGTCTAGTTTTATGATATTTTTCTGTGGGAGAACAATTCAATATAAATTACTCTGTAATGTACACTAGATTGACCTACTATTCTTACTTTTGAAAGTAAAATAGGTCTATGTAACTCTATTTATGTATGTGTTCAACTTTACCACTTATCTTATTACTTTAGATTTCACTTCTTCAGATTTTTTGCTAACAATCTGGCACAAACAGTTCTAAGCCCTTTACACACATTACCTCATTTAACCCTCACCCAATAAGATAGGTATGAGCCTGAATCACAAAGCAATTGTATGGTTTGCATAAGTTCACAAAGCTGCTAAATGGGAGAAATATATATTCTAACAGCAGAGTCTGTGTTCTTAACATAGTCTCTTTCTAAAAGCATACTGTATTCTGCAAAATAAATAATTTTTACCGCTTTACTACCTAACCAATAAATAAATGGTCATTGATTTATGATTATTTTCCTTTCTCTGTTACTATCTTCTATAATGATTTTTATTGTTTATTTTCTGTAGATCTTACAAGTGCCATTAGATGGTTTGATGCATGCTATTCTCTTCATGAATTGTCTCTCACTGGAAACCCATTTCTTCAAGAAATAAACTGGAGGTAAGAAATATTGTTGCACTCTATTATATACTTTATTATAGTTGCAGAAAACACGATTTGATGAAAATTGTTCTGTGCATATTAATTGCTTGGGAAAAGTTAATAAAAATAATTTAAAAGTTATTCAAAACAAGAAATTTTTATAATATTAGTTTTAAAAATATCTTCAACCTAAAATAATTTTTTGCACATGTATGAACTAATGCAAATTTAAAATGATTATTTTGATCCATACCATTGATTATGTTTCAATTTTAGTATAATGGTAACTTGGAGTTTGTTGGTGTCTATTAAAGTATGACTTATAAACCTATGTGAATCCATGCTTCTCTTTGAAATATTGCAGTACCTAGATGTAATAGAAGAAAAATATTTTGTAATTTTTTTAGAATGAATTTTCTTCTTTAAAAAAGTGTTTCTAATCTGAAATTCTCATACTATGCTAACACCATTTCCCCCCAAATTGACCAGCATCTTTTTTCATGAAGAGCTTTTTTGAGATAATTTTCATACAGTAAACTTTATCAGTTTTATTTATGAGTATGAATATGGTATAAAACCACCACAATTAAGATATTAAACATTTTTACCACCTTAAAAAAATTATCTCATGCCCCTTTGCAGTCAGTTGCCACACTTAGACTTTAAAAATGTCTCTCCACTCTTTGATGGCCTTTATTGTTTCTGATGAGAATCTGCCAACATTCTCTTTGGAGACTTCTAATATATTCTCTTTATCAGTGGTTTTCAGCAATTTGATTATAATGTGTTTTGCTGTGGTTTTATATAGATTTACTCTTCTTAATATCTGTTGAACCTCTTGAATCTGATGAATTTGTAGTTTCCATAAAATTTAGAATTTTTTTGCCCATTATTTTTTCACATATGTTTTTTGCCTCCTTCCTATCTTGTTCTACTAGGATGCCAATTTCACCAATATCAGATCACTTGATATATTCTAGAAGTTGCTATTGCTCTGTTCCTATATATTACACTTTTTTTCTGCCTGTAATTCACTCTTAATAGTTATTGCTGTATCTTCAAGTTTTCTGATATTTTCTTCTTACATATCTATTTTGATGTTAATCCCATCCAGAATTAATCAGTTCAGAGTTCAGATACTGTGTTTTTCATCTCTAGAAGTTTCATTTATTTTTTTTTTTAATATTTGCGATTTCTCTCCTAATCATGCTCATGGTTTCCTGAATCATCTTTAACACATGAAAAATATTTATAATAGCTATTCCAAAATCCTTCTCTGCTAGTTTCATCATCTATATCATTTGGGGGTCTATTTTTGTTGATTTCCCCCCCAATTCTGGGTCATATTGCCCTGCTTCTTGCATGCTTGGTCAATTGTGATTGTATTCTGGACATCTTAAATTTTATACTGTTGATTTCTTAATTTTGTTCTTTTTCTTTAGGCAACATCTATTTTGTTTCTGACGTACAGCAGCTAAGTTACTTGAAATTAGTGAGATGCTTTTAAAGCTTGCTTTTAAGTTCTGTTAGGGAAGTCTCAAAGAAATCTTTAGACTAGTGCCAGTTTAGCTTTTCTGCTATGGAACTGACTCTCCAGTGCCTCTTATATATATCCTTTCAACTTTGGCTGATAAGAATTATTCCCAGCCCCATAGGGGTTCCTGTAATTTCTCTACCTTTTGCTTCCCCCTGGTTCTTGCCCTTGGCCTTAAGTCATTTTCTTTTATACATCCTCAGATCATTACCCATTTACCCAGGTCCAGGTGAATTAAATCCCAGAATTCTGAAAGACTTTGCATATGTCCACTTTTCTAGTACTGCTGATGATTCTGATCTAAACTCTTGTCTCTTTTTATGTCCAGCAGCATCCATTTGTAAGACAATTTAACATGATTTATTATACATTTGACATTTGTATCATATTAACTCATGGGTACATCAAGACAGAACAAGCCAAGAATAGACAGGGTTTATAGCCTAATTTAGCAAGATAAGTTTGACAACACACTAAGTACAAATAAAGGCAAATATATACTGAAATTCAGGTAAGAAAACCTGTTTCAGGATCCTCAGAGTTTGGATCAAATCTGTAAATCTTATCAATTTGATCAGGTAGTGAAAATATAACATTTATGAATAAAATATAGACAGGGAAGGACACATAATTGAAAAGAAAGTTGTTGTGACATCTGATCCTAGGGAAGAAGCAATTGATTCTTTGTCCTGATTTGGTTTTTCTGTGATGTGTGGCCATAGCCAGGAAGATCCTGGTTCTGATGATTTCCAAAGGAATGTATCTTACAGTAGAACCAATGATCTGGTCATGTTTAAAAATTCCTATATCTGACTTAATCCACTTGTAGAACAAGATAAGACAGTATAGAAAGTAGTCTATTTCCCTCCCTTCTTTGATGCCACTGCAAACCTTTGACGCTCTCTTTCCACAAGTATTGATTTTCTGAATTTGTTTATTGGTTTTTCATTAAGAAAATAGCATTTTTATACCAAGTTAAACACCTGTGTAATTTGCTACTTGTTGATAGCATGTGTATCACAGAAGAGTTATTATCTTTGCCAGAAAATCTGTTTTTCTATTTTCTTTAAAGCTCAATTTCCACATAAATTTCTAAAGTTACACTATTTTTTAGGGAAACCTGGTATGTTTTTACATGTTTTAGAATAGAACTTGTCAATTTCTACCTTAGGAACATCTGTTTCCAGGTGCAATTTAAGCTGTGTAGTATAAAGGAAAGACTATCACACAGTGAAGTGGTTTTCAAAGGTGTATCCCTAGACAAGCAACTTCATCATCACTTGAACACTTGTTAGAAATGCAAAATCTTGGACACTGTCCATACTCATTTAATCAGACACTAGGGGATGATGTTTAGTAATCTGTGTTTCAGTAAGCCCTTTGAATGATTTGATGCACACTAAAGTGTGGAAATCACTGTGTTTTTAAACAAGGACATCCTTTTCCTGCCCCATACTGTGCGATCCTGGGCAGATAACAACTTTCCTATGTCTCTGAATCCTCAATGGTAAAATGAAGATAATAATAGTACCTATCTTATGGGGGTAGTTATGATAATTGAATGGGATAATACACATATTTTGTTGGGCACAATTCCTGGAACATGGTAAACATTCAGAAATCTACTATTTTCCATGTCAAGGCTAAGCACACTGTGGGCTCTTATTAAATCACCAAATATTTATTGTATGCCTACTATATCTAGCCAATGTCCCAAAATTTGGACACTATAAAGGAAATTCAATGCACTCCATGATTTCAAACCATGTTTATAATCTTGGTAGGGATAAAAATGTATGCAAAGAATGATAGCCATGAAAACTAATAGTGATAGCAAACACTGTCATAGTGTTTACTTTGTGCCCAGCATTGTTCTCATTTAATATTTACAATATGCCTAATAAAATAGTTAGCTAGTATCCCCATTTTACAGGTGGGGAAACAGAGTCATATAAAGGCTAAATAACATGCCCAAGGTTACACAGCTAACTAGTGGAAGAGCCAGAATTCAAACCCATGCAATCCAGCTTCAGTTTGTGCTCTTTAACTCTTAGATTTCAGTACCTAATACCAGTGTCAGATGACTATTGTAGGCAACCGATATGCTTTAGAAATCCCACCTTAATTTAGTGTGACCAGGAAAAAAATACATTTACTGAAGAGGCAAACTTTGGGTTAAATCTCAAAAGTTTGATAAGATTTAAAATCAAGTTAAAAGGAAAAAAAAAGCACTTCTGATGGAGGAAATATTGATGAAGAGGAGGGAATGTGAAAGGCAAGTTTAGGCTCTGGTCTATTCAGGTGTAAAGTAGGTAAGAGTGGGAAATACCTTTGGAAAGAAATAAGAAATCAAGTGTGTGCATTTACGGTGGGTCAGAGAATGACCTGCTATCTATACGTATTACTCCACAGCAACTCTGAGTTGGGTTCTGTAATTATCATTCTGATTTTACAGAGGTACTAACTGAGGCTTGGATTCCTTGTGATTTGCCCAGTTGTGATGTAATTGTCAGGGAAGGGATTAGAGTTCTAAAGCCTGGAATTTAAATACTTTGCTTTACTGTTGCATATGATATATTGCTGCCAGATTATAAAGGGCCTTGTATGCTAGAATAAAAAAGTCTCCTTTATCCAGTGGTCATGGGGAGAGCCTATAGCATACTAGATATATGTATAGGCCTTGTGAGTAAACTGCTCAGGTGCGTGTCTAGTTCCATCACTTTCTAGCTGTTTGCCTTGCACAAATTACTTAATCTAGCTGTATCTCAGTGTCTTCATCTATAGAATGGATATAATAACAGTAGCTCCCTCAGGACTTATCCATTAAGGTAATATAGGTTGTACTACACAACAACGAACCCAGAAATCTATGTGGTTTAGTACAATAGAAGCTTATTTTTTGTCTATATTGTGTCTGATGTGAGTTCGGCCTGTCTAATCTAAGCAGACTCAGAAACTCAGGATACTTCCCTTTTGTGGCTCTGTGTCATGCAACTTCAATGTAATCTGACTTTTTTAGGTAGTAGATTCTGGTAGTAGATTTAGGGGAAGAGACCACAGAGAAAGAACAACTGACATTTAACCACTCTGCTTTCAAAAGTGGCATTGATCACTTCTCTCATATTCTACTGGCTGTAGCCAGTCATAAGGCCAAACTAACTGCAAAAGAGGCCAGAAAATGTAGAGAAGAACATGAGCACCAGAGTACGCCAATAGTCTTGGTGAGGACTAAATATGTTGCTGCATAAAAGCATTTTATAGTAGTACCTAGCATATAGCACAGTTGGCAGATGTTAGCCATTATTTTTAATGAGCTATAGAGAAATTTTGAATAGTTGTATGAAAAGGAAAATAGTGTTTGGGAAAGATTTTTTTTTCAACAGCAAAGTGATAAGGGATTAGGGAAAGTGGCCAAATTAAATGCTATTAGAGAGTCCAGGCATTAAAAAAGGGCTAAAATTAAGTAGTGGAAGTGGTCCCAGACTATTGTACAGATCCTTCTAGTTTCGAACTAGAAAAGTGATCTTAGAGTGAAAATTCCCATACACAAAGAAGAGTAATTATGTCTAAAAGGCTCTGCTTGGCAGGTGATATTATTTATAATGAAAATATCTAATGGATTATTTTTACATAGATATTTTTATTTTCCTAGGTAACTATATAGACTATATATATATGTGTGTGTGTGTGTATAGGATATGTATATATATGATATATATGTATATATATGTCATAGATGACCAAAATTATTTGTTGAAGGAATACATTACAGAATTTTACATTATAATGTGTAAAAGCTTGAAAAAAAATGCATGTTTCAGGCCCTCTAATTTTTCTATTGAATTTTTAAAATTTTACTTTAGTGATTGAAAGTGTTATTACCTATAAATTGACAATTGATCTTATTATTGATTTGCAGTAATTATCAGTGTCAGTTCTACAGCTGGAGTTCTTAGACTTTTAGGGAACCATAATATTTGTCAGGTTCCTCATGTTTCCTGAAAAACTGATCTTAGGACAAATTGTTATAGGAAATACCAACTATTAGTTAATATCAACTTATAAGGAGATCAGACATTGCAGCTATTTAAAGAATTTGTGTATATATATGAAAGGACCCCCTAAATATGTTTCTAGACCTCTTGCCAGCTGGGAAAAGGACTCTCTCATTTGGAATTGAAGTAGTGAAGATCCCCATCTGGATGTACTAGCTCAAGTTTTGGGGCTGTGCTTTTCTTACATTGGGGTTTAAAACCCTAATCCCAAGGTTTGGGCCTCCTCATTTTCATTTATTTTTATTATTTTATTTTTTTAAGATTTTATTTATTTGAGAGAGAGAGTGAGAGCAAGAGAGAGAGAGAGAACTCTCGAGCTGGGGAAGGAGCAGAGGGAGAGGGTCAGGCAGACTCCACACTGAGCACCGAGCCCAACTTGGGACTCGATCCCAGGACCCTGAGATCATGACCGAGCTGACCGCTTAGCCAAGTCAGATGCTGACCGAGTCAGATGCTTAGCCAACTAAACTACCCAGGTGCCCCTTTGGGTCCTCATTTTTAGAAAGGAAACCTTAGAGTGAAACTTCCCATACAAAAAGTAGGTGTAACTATGTCCAAAAGGCTCTGCTTGGCGGGTGATATTATTTATAATGAAAATCCCTGATGTGTTGTTTTTAGGTAAATATCTTTATTTTCCTTGGTAGCTATATAGACCAAATTTATGATGACAAACAAAAATAGGTGGTTGTGTCCATTATTCAGAAAAAGCTCTTTGGGGGCCATGGTTTTCCTATTAGGCATTGGGCAAATAAGACATGAATTCTCTTGCTGATTTGATATCAGTTTCCATTTAAATAGCTGCCATGTTGCCAGTTGCAATAACTAGAAACAAACCTATATCCTGAATAATCTTTGAATTTATTTATGTTTTTTGCATGAAGAATAAATACTTACTTTTTTGAATCAAATAGGCTTATAGTGAAATATATTGATAATAAATCTATTTAAATATATAAAGATAAATATTCACATTTTACTACTACTATACCCCCCAATATATATATACTTAGTGCAGTACTAATATATACTATACTTACTAAGTATAGATACTTTACAGTTTTAAAGAAAATACTTAGTTAGAAACAATATTCAAAGAAAAAGGTAGTACTTATAGACATGTACAATTATTTAGCTATTATAATTTTTATGTTTAAATGAACTTTATTGGACTAGACTCATACCAACTTGAAAATTTCGCTTATCAAATTTCACTTAGATCAGTTGGCCTAATACAGCTTTCATAATTTCAAGAAGAGATTCAGTTATCTAAAGGGTTTAAAATCTAGTAATCTATAAAATATGGATTTGTTAATGAAAGGATCAAGTAAAACTTTAAGCAGTGTGTTCCAATGAACTTTACATAACCCCTTGATACCAACAAAAGGATTAGTTATAGATTTTCCCAATTGGCTTCTTACTTTCATGTCTGGCCAGTGATAACATGGACAAAACTGATGTACTAAAAAAATCTCTTTTTAAAACTTAATCTACAGACTCAGTTTGGAATCTCCTTTGGGAATGTGTTTTATTCATTAGTGATGAATAGAGTCTCTTAAGTGACAGAATATTCACCAGGAAGTTTTCACTAAATGAAATATTGATTCAACCCTTGGCTAGGAGGAGCCCAGCTGGAAAAACTAATGTTGAGATCTCACAGTATTCTTATACTTCATTTCCAATATGAATCAACTTGTTACAGCACTTTCTAATATATTCATCATAGACTCTTATAAGGCTGCATTTAAACTTAAGGCCAACCCATTGCACTACTAATTTATACAGATCTGAGAACTATTCCTTAAAAAAAATAAGAAACAATGCTTAACATAAAACACTAAATCTAATGTTGATATTTATCATATAAATGACAAATTTCAAGATATTGTCATAGTCTTGAAGATCCAAACAAGCTAAATTTTTATATCCAAAGAAGTTTCAAATATTCTGACTCAAACTGTTTGGGAACATTTTTTTATATATAAAGGTGATGAATTATAATATCAAATATTTTCAGTGTGAAAATCCAAGCCCTGTTGATCCACATTCCCCATAATTATTTCCTGTAGCTATATTATTGTACATAATATCTATATCAATAACCATATCCAAAATATAGTATTTGATGACAAAATTATCATTTTTCCCCTTGCTGATCTGGTTAGTTAACATCCAAACAGCTTCCACATAATGCCGTTTGCAATATCTAGAAACAAACTAATGTCCTGTATTGCCTTTGGATTCACTTATTTTTCATTATTTTAGCTGTCCAGAGAATAAACAGTTGTTGTATTAAATACAATATGCTTGCTGGTAGTAAAATATTGATCTTTCCATTAATCTGATAAAGCAAATTCTTATATTTTTACTTCTAAGATTATATTAGGTTATTTAGTTAAAGTAGCTCTTCATTTTGTCACCAATTATTTCTGAATAGAAAGCTTGTTTCTCTGTATATGTGATATGTACTCTGTAACTTCAGTGTTACAAGAATACATTTCTAAGAAACCTTCATATCATTTACGCAAAACCAATGGCAATGTTAATCAGTAAACAGATCATTGGAATATAACTGTCCAGGCCCACAATATCTCTTATTTTAGCAAATTCTCTGACATATAGGGCATGCTACAAGTTTTCAAGTAAGCTATATTTTTCTTGAAAATTTCAGACAATTATGAATGATTAGAACTTCAGAGGTTTTTTTTTTCTTTTAAGTTTAACCTGGAGCATCTCTGATTTATTTTTTTTCTAAGATTTATTTATTTATTTGAGAGAGAGAGAGAAAACATGCGCATACATGCACATGAAAGGAAGGGTTGGGGGGACAGTGGGAAAGGCAGAGGGGAAGCAGATTCCTGCCGAGTGCAGAGCCTGATGTGGGGCTCAATCTCAGACCATGACCTGACCTGAGCCAAACCAAGTCAGATGCTTAACCTTAACCACCTGAGCCACCCAGGGCCCTGAGCATCTCTGATTTTAGCACAACTCGTTGTAGTCTATTTTCCTTCCAACGCAGTGGTTCTTAATTCTTTAAGGTACATAAGAAAGGCTATATTTTAAAAATGCGAATTCCCCAGAACCCACCAACGGAGGTCTTTGGGCGTAACTGAATCTAAAAAAGTATCCCATGTACTACTAATACAGTAGTTCAAGGGCAGCCTTTTCAGAGACACTGCCCTGCAGGGTTGAAGACACACAGAGGGATCTAGCCTTGAATTCCCATTCCAGTGGATTTATAGAGTGACTAAGACAAAAAATAGATGTTTGAGACCCTGTGGCTCTCATGATAACAGCATGAGTATTTTCTTCCTTTTGTTGACACCTCCTTAATTAGACAAAATGAGACCTAAAAGATGGCTGTTCAAGAGGGTCTTTGTGTTACTTTATCTGCACTATCACTGTAGGTCCAGGATCCTGTTGAAAAGTTTTATAGGTCTAACAGCTTACTGTTACTGTTTAACCAGAAATGACTGTACAATAGAAATAAACAAATTAGCTTTACCTAACTCTTAAGAAATCCAATTTACAATAAGAAAATCTGCCTTATCTCATTTTCCTTGTAAGATAGACCTATTCAAAGACCAAAGCCTGCTATTAGCATACCTCATTCCTTCTGCTGGCTGGGTCCACTCTGGAGACCAAGATATCAGACAGAAATTTGTTTGGTACACAAAGAATTAAAACTGTTAGTTATTGTCTAGGACTAGTTCCATCAAGTTATTGAAGGCTTATGTTTGCTTTTCTGTATTTTAGGAGATATGATCTAAGGAAATAAGATCACTAATAGGATTAGAGCATTTTTTTAAGCTGTTACGAACACCTATACAGTTTTAATTTTTAATACCCTTTATTATCACATTTCAAAAGCATCTTTACTTCATCTTTACTTCATACCTGGCATTTTATTGCTATAAATAAGTTTGACATTATAGTCATGTCTTAGAAAACTTGACTGGGTACTTTGAGGGAGATTTAGAATGCAATGTAACTTCATTAGTAATGTAATAAATAATTTGATAGGATAGAGTATGGATAGTTAATCTCTCCATTATATTTTAATTATTATTAGCTTCAATTTCAGAGATGAACCTTTCCTTGCATTGGTCATAGCTTCAGTCAAAGATTTTATGTTATATTTAATATTATACCTGTGTGATTACCTCTGATTACTTCATTACCTCTGTGATGAATAGCTATTATCTTAATTAGCATTCTGCTTTTGAACCACATCTTAAAATGAATCAAATATATATAATATATATAATATATGCCATTATTTAACCCTTTGTGGTAGGTGTGGTAGTTTATGATAAGAGAGATATTGGTAGCTTCAAGCCTTAAAAAAACCCTTAAAAAGGTTCAAAATATATAGACCCAAATTTTCACTTGATCTTAGTCAAAAGGCCGAGAAGTGATGGACCCAAGTTTTCTTAACTAGCTTAAACTCTTTAACATTGTAAAACATCTGATAATTATCTTGAAGAACAAAATCTATTTGTGTTCCTTCTTTCCATACTTAAATATCTGTAAGAAGAAAAGGTATTATTTCTCAGAGAGTAAAGGGAGGTGAGGGTGGGAAATTAATCATGTGTCCCCAGTAAATGAAAAACTGGTGTTTTTCTTTTCTTTTTTTGCTTTAATTTAAGGAGATGTATTGATACCTTCCTTGTGATTGTCTTTTATTAAACACTATCAAGATCATAACTATACATAGCAATGTGTTATGACTTTAGTTGACCTTTGGAATTTGTGCCTTAATGGACCACTTCCTTCATTTATATATAAATTATACATAAATATATAAAATGTAAATTATATATAAATTATTTCTATAAATATATAAAATTATATTTTACAACTGTGTTTATATAAGTGGATATGTCCACCCTGACTATACCATCTAGGTAGAGGGAATAACTGACTGGGGTTTTCCTTCTTAAATTTTAGCATTTTAGTAATTTTATCTTGCCATCCTTCATTTAGTTTTTAGGAACTGTAAGTTTGTTTTGTTTTGCTTTTTAATTAAAAAACTGTTTTTTTAAAGATTTTATTTATTTATTTGACACAGAGAGAGAGAGAGGGAGCACAAGTAGGGGGAGTAGCAGGCAACAGAAGAGGGAGAAGCAGGATCCCTGCTGAGCAGGGGATCTTGTCCTTGAACTACAGAGCTTGATCCCAGGACCCTGGGATCACGACCCAAGCTGAAGGCAGACACTTAACTGACTGAGCCACCCAGGCACCCCTAAAAAACTTTATTTTTTAGAGAAGGTCAAGTTAGCAAAATTAAGCAAAAAATATAGAGAGTACCCACATACACCCTGTCCCCACACATGGACAACCTCCCCCACTATCAACATCCTGCACCAAATTGGTATATTTATTATAATTGATGAACCTACATCAACACATCATGATCACCTGAAGTCCATACTTTCCATTAGTGTTTACTCTTGGTGTCATGTATTCTATGGGTTTTGACAAATGTATAATGACATGTATCCACTATGTAGTAGTATTATATAGAATAGTTTTACTGCCCTAAAAATGCTCTGTGCTTTGCCTGTTCATCCCACCCTCCACCTTAATCCCTGGCAACCACTGATCTTTTTACTGTCTCCATAGTTTTGCTTCTTTCAAGAATTTCACATAGTTGGAATTATACAACATGTGTCCCTATCAGATTGTCTTCTTTCACTTAGTAATATGCATTTAAGATTCCTCCATGTCTATTCATGGCTTGATAGTTCATTTCTTTTTAGTGCTAAATAATATTCCTTTGTATGGATGTAACAGTTTATTTATCCTTTTACCTACTGCAGGACATCTTGATTGTTTCTGGGTTTTGAAATTGCAAATAAAGCAATAAATGTCTGTGTGGAGATTTTGGTGCAGACATAGTTTTTAATTAATTTGGGTAAATCCAAGGAGCACATTGCTGTATTATAGTAAAAATATGTTTACTTTTGTAAGAAACCACCAAACTGGCTTCCAAAGTAACTACACTGGTTCTGCATTTCCACCAGCAGTGAATGAGAGTTTCTGTTTCTTCACATCTTCACCAGCATTTGGTGGTGTCAGCATTTTGGATTGGATGTTCTAATAGGTAGATAATAGTATCTTATTATTTTATTTTATTTATTATCTTGTTTTAATTTACAATTCTCTAATGACAAATGATGTTAAACATCTTTCATATGCTTACTTGCCATCTGTATATCTTCTTTGGTGAGGTGTCAAGGTTTTTGGCCCATTTTTTAATTGGTATGTTTATTCTCTTATTGGGTTTTTAAAAATTTTATTTATTTATTTGAGAGAGAGAGAGAGAGAGGGAGAGAGAACACACAGAGGGAGAGGGAGAAGCAGACTCCTGGTGAGCAGAGAGCCTGACGTGGGGCTTGATCCCAGGTCCCTGAGATCATGACCTGAGTTGAAGGCAGATGTTTAACCAACTGAGCCACCCAGGCGCCCCTCTCATTGTTGAGTTTTAAAATTTCTTTTTATATTTTTGGATAACAACCTTTTATCAGATATTTTTTCCCAGTATGTTGCTTGTCTTCACATTCTCTTGACTTTGTCTTTCCCAGAGCAGAAGTTTTTAAGTTTAATGAAATCCAGCTTATCAATTATTTCTTTCATGAATTGTGTCTTAGGTATTATATCTAAAAAGTCATCATTACACCCAGTATCATCTAGATTTTCTCCTGTGTTATCTTCTGGGAGTTTTATAGTTTTGCATTTTGCATTTAGGTCTGTGACCCATTTTGAGTTAGATTTTGTGAAGAGTACAAAGTCTGTGTCTAGATTCCTTTTTTTTTTTTTTTTTGCATGTAGATGTCTAATTGCCCCAGCATCATTTATCTGTGCTGCATTGTATTGCCTTTGCTTTTTTGTCAAAGATTAGTTGATTCTATTTATGGGGATCTACTTCTGGGCTCTCTCTTCTGTTCCACTGATATATTTGTCTATTCTTTTGTCAATACCATACTGTCTTGATTACTGTGGCTTCATTGTAAGTCTTGAAGTCAAAGTGTTAGTCTTCCCACTTTGTTCTTTTTTTCAATATAGAATTGGCTATTCTGGCTTTTTTTTTTTTTTTTTTTTTTTTGCCTCTTTTAATAAACTTTAGGATCAGTCTGTTGATATACACAAAATTACCTTACTGGTATTTTTAGTGGGATTGCATTGAGTCTATAGATCAAGTTGAGAAGAATTGATTTCTTGACAATATTGAACTTATAATCTCTGAAGATATCTTCATTGGACACCTTTCCATTTATTTACTTCTTTGATATCTTTCATCAGTTTGTACTTTTCCTCATAGGAAATGTTAGTTTTTAACTAAGAGGTTTTATTCATTTAAGAAGTCCATTTTACCCCTGTGATCATTAGTGGCCTTGTAAAAGAGGCCCACAGTATCCCTGTGAAAGGTTTGGCAAGTACTTATAAATGGCTAGGTTTGGTGGACAGCTCTTGCTATCTGACTTGGTTTTTCACAGAATTAGGCCTTTAAATTGACAGACTTTTGCTCATACCTCCAAGATTTTTATTATTATAATCTTTAGCAAGATTCAGGAAGAAATATAAGTTTATATTTTTCAGATCGTGATAAACAGGGTGATCTCTTACTGGTCTTGTTTTAGTCCTATTCTGAAGTATGTTTTACCAAGAGAAACAATCGGAATTTATCTCTACTTCTGAAATAAACATCAAATTTCAGTAGGATTATTATATTATCTTCTTTTTAAAAGAGTGTATCTGGTATTATTCTTTATATAGTGTAGCCTTTCATTTACTCCCAGCCCAAGTTTCCAGCTGCTTAAATTTCCCATTTGTGTTATAGAAGAAAATGGTTAAATTTTTTGTCAAGTCTCTAAAACCTAACTTTGTACATGACATGATACCATAAAATTTTTTAGGAAATTTAACAGTATGATTTTCTGTACAAAGTCAATAGCATTTTCTGAGATATACTCTGTGCTTGTATTGTTTAAGTAATAGGTATATGGTTATTTTAAATATAAACTCTCCTTTTCAAGATTATTAAATTTTTTCCTGCTTTCAATAGGCATTCTCTACTTAAAGTGTTACCAGCTCTAAGAATCCTCAATGGCGAAATGCTAAACTCTTATTCAGAACGGCACACTGAAGAATACTATGAACCAGAATTAGGACGTTTTGTGGTACTTTGTCAGTCTCAGATTCAAGGATTCAACTCACTAATTGAAAGCTATATTACTGGAAAAGGGTAAGACTGTTCACTTCCCCTTGTCATAATTTAAAGAAATAATTCAATCTATGTATATAATTTAAAAATACTTTGATTAATACAGTGATACTTTTTTTGGATTAGGGCTGTGTGTTTTAGGGATATTCTCCCTTAAAAACATAATTTAAAATATAATTTAAATGCTAAAGTGTTAGATAAAATAAGTGAAATCATGAGGATAGGTTCAAGACAAGAATCAAACATTCATTCAGTCAGTCATTCAATTAATCAGTCAAAAATTTGACAATTATTGTAGGCAAGACACACAAATAAGCTAAGTATTACACATTATCCTTAATTCACAGATTAACATAAGAGAAAATTAGATAAACAGTTACAATGGAGCAAGGCAAGTTTTATAATAATTATAGCATTTATTATATATTAAGATATATTGTACATGTATCACATTTATATATTAAATATTAGGAGAGCACAGTAGAGAAAAGCAGTCAACACATGCACATATTCAGAGGAACAGAAGCTAAGAGTAGAGACCTAATCAGATGTAAAAGAAAGAGAACTTCCCATTCCCCATCCCAAGTTAGGAGTGTGTTAGTATGAATGAATTATAATTGATCTTTCTGTAACTGTATTTTCTAATTTGCATTGCTCCAGAAAACACAAATGAAAAAGGAAAGCAATTTCATATTTCACTTATGGTGACTCTTCATTATAACTGAATTATAACTATAATATGTGCTTCCAAATACCTAAACTTAATCATTAAATTATAATCCTTAATATTGCTCTTCGCATATTCATACATGCTCATCTATATAAGATTTGTTTTCTATTTAAATGTTTTTTTTAATGTAGTCTATTCAGTTTAAAAACAAATCTTACAGCTTTAAAAATAATTCCAGTTGTTATAGATAATCAATGTTTGCTTTTAACAAATACTAAGATTATTTACAAATCTTTGTGAAAAACTGAACTTATATCTCTTTGTATATGTGTGATAATGTAGAATTTTTTGTGTAAAGGTGACCCTGATATCCCTCATGTTGAAACGTAGATTTCTCAATAACTTTGTATAATCTCTTGTCATTGCAGTGTGTTTCATTTTGGCATTGATCATGGAAAATAGACTATATTTTATATTAATAATAAATGGTGGTGAATTCAACACCAGTCATACACACTTAATATTCCAATATCAAATTGAGCCTTTTGTGCATTATTAACCACCAAAATGAATGAAATACAAAATATCGAAAACACATAGGAGGAGCCTATGCTAATGTCTAATATTACTTTTGTGAACACAGGACTGTTTATCTCTACAGTTTAGGAAATATAACTTTCATTTTGTATGGTATGGTTAAAATTTATATTTTATGTATTTTATAAAATATATATTTATTTTTATTTATATTTTATATTTATTTTATATTTATATTTATTTATATCCTGCATGTTTCAGAAAAAAAATAAGGCAGCTTGTGGCTATATATTAAATACAGTCAGAAAATATACATTTGAAATAAGTAAATTTTTAAAAATAAAACAAATAAGGAAAGATAAATAAAATGTAGCCAAGAAAAAGGCTCATACAGGTGCAAAGTCCTTTACATTTGCTACTGAGATCCCCAAATCTGGCAAGCAGAAAGTCTAATTAATTACATAAGCCATAACCTTAATAAGATAGAAATTCAGCAGTTGTTCAAAAGGATCACAATCATTTATGCCTTCAAGTATTTGAATTCTCTTTGCAATGGATTATTTTTCCAAAGAAAAATGGGAATAAAAACTTTCCCATAATATAAGTTCTTTGTTTAAAAGTCCAATACAAATATTTTGCATGGCAAGAGTCAATGTAGAAAGTACTTTTAACTTTGTTTCATAAATAACTTCTCCAAATTTAGGCGGCCATGATTTCTCATGTTTATGGTAGTAAAAGCATGGATTTTTCTCATTCAGTTGTACCAAAAATACCTAGATTAAAAATGGTTCTAAAACTTCCAGACATTTTGTCTGGATTGACTGATCTAAATTAGCCAAACAAATATTTTCAAATTTTGTTAGAAATGAGATAAATTTTTATATAAACAACCAGAAATAAGGTTTTAATGAATGTTGTAGTAAAGCTTAATTTTCATGTCAACCACACAAGGGAAATTTCCAAAACCTCTACAAATTTTAATATTTGCTGATATAATTCTTATTAAATGTCTTCATTGTTTGTTTAGAAATTTTGTCACCTTGGATGCTGCAGAAAATCTCTGCCATTATTTTAAGAAATTAATGACACTTAGTAATGAATACCGATATTCACATGAACATGGGAATGTAAGTATCACCCAGATTGAAGAATCTGAAGCCCAGCAAAATCATTTGGCCCCTACAAATAGTGATAGCATACTGCAAAATAGAGTTCACTCTTGTGCAAACAAATATAAACTGGACTCACCAGATACCTCTGAGAAATGGATGAACTCTGACTCTAGTCATTCCACATTAACCAACTCCTTATGTGAAGATATGGAAGGAAGAAATCAGGAAGAAATAGTAGGCCAGAAGAGAGAAGATAGCAAATCAAACAGTATCCCCATCAAAAGAATCCCATTCATGGAAACAGTAATGACAAGCTCTCTGCTGTGGAATTGCCAAAATACTGAACATCGTAACAAAATGTAAGATTTATAGAAAATTTTTCTTTTACATTTGTATATCTTTTATTTTTTATGGATAGTCTTAGGTAATGTTACCAAATGATAATTTGGTAAAGGATTTAAATCACTTTTGTATTTCATAGTAATTCCCTTAATTATGTTTTTATGATGTGTGTACAAATTATTAATTATAGTACAGATTAATTTTATTGAATTTTAGCAGGCTCTGATTTAAAATTGACTAGTATTTTATTTAAAAATGAGTACATGTAAAATTATGTTTCCTGCCTTCTTTTTTTAAAAAGATTTTATTTATTTATTTGAGGGAGATAGCGAGAGAGAGCACGAGTGGGGGTGGGGAGAAGGGAGAGAGAGAAGCAGACTCCCCCCTGAGCAGGGATCCTGATATGGGCTCGATCCCAGGACCCCGGGATTATGACCTGAGCCGAAGACAGACACTTAACTGACTGAGCCACCCAGGTGCCCCATTGATTTTTAATCTTTAAACAATTAAAATGAATTTTTAAGAAGAAATAAAACACTTTGCTATTCTAAAAATAATATAAAGAAAACACTGAATAATCAGGTAATTTCATTTTTTTAAAACATACCTTTCATGTGCCATTTATTTGCTTATTGATTCACTTAATAAGCATCTATGCAAGGATTTGAATGCATGTGCTATAATTTTCTTTGGCATAACAACTGATAAAGTGTGGCAATATTCTTCAAGATTAATCACATAAAACCCTTCCAACTATTAAATACTTTTATTTTTTTTTTCTTTCAACTTTTATTTAAATTCCAGTTAGTTAACATACAGTGTAATATTAGTTTCAGGTATATAATACAGTGATTCAACACTTCCATACATTACCTGGTTCTCATCACAACAATACCCTCCTATATCCCCATCACCCATTTAACCCATCCCCCTGCCCACCTCCCCTCTAGCAACCTTCAGTTTGTTCTCTATAGTTAAGAGTCTGTTTTATGGTTTGGTAACTATGAAATACTTTTAAAAAGCTAATGGCTGGCGCCTGGCTAGCTCAGTTAGTTGAGCATCTGACTCCTGACTTTGGCTCAGGTCATGATCTCGATCTCGGGGTCCTGGGATCTAGCCCTGCATAGGCCTGGCTCCCTGCTTAGTGGGGAGTCTACTGGAAGATTCTCCCTTTATAACTCTCCCTCTGACCCTCTTCCTGCTCGCATGCCCTCTTTCTCTCTCTAAAATAAAATAAATAAATCTTTAAAAAAAATAAAAAGCTAATGGCTTTAATTTTTTATTGAACCAGCAAAGATTACTTTTTACTTAGGCTTGTCAACTTTTTTTTTTCTTTTTTTACTTTTGGCCTCAGTGTCAAGCCAACAAAATTAAAAATGGTTAAATTCAGCTTCTCCTGTAATAACAGATGCTGAATAGGGCAGAATGCAGAGTATCACAGTAGCTAATCTTGTTTTTCCTAGTCTTTATTCTTTTAGAAGTTGTCAGTATTAATGGTGATTTCTTTTCTGAAAGTTATGTTAAAAAGTTTGATATGCTGAAACTTATATGTCTTCCCTAATGCAAAAATTTTTTTAAATGTATTGAAAGTGGCTCTAACACTTCCTAATTTATAATTCATTAATTTATTTAATCAATTGCTTTTGCTCTGTAGGGGAGGAAAAATAGCTTTTATTTCTATCCTTCTAAGTTCTCAGCTGGAATCCCTGTAACAAAAGGTAGATTAATAAGAGAAAAGCATAGAAATGTACTATATGCTGGCTAATTGAACATAATAATAAAAAATAAAACAGAAAAAAGAAATGTATTTAATATAAGTTTTACATGACATGGGAGTCTTCATAAAGAAATTAAGACCTGTAGAAATAGTTAAACCTGAGCACTTTTATATTAGGTTTGATGAAAAGTAGAAGGTCGTGGAAAATACAGTTAGGGCAAAGAGTATGAGCTAAGCACAGTAAACTAGGGTAAATTTAGCAAGTCCTGTTTATTCAGATTCTTCTTGTCATCCCTTCATCTTCAGATAAGAATGCTTCTTTTCTCTAAGTTACTGACCCATTTCTCTCCTTCAGATTTGAAGGTTTTCCATCCCATTTTTACTTATGTGCCTATAGTTAAGCCAAAAAGTTCTTATTTTTAAATAATACCTTACATATTTCATGTTTACAAAAATAGTTTAGAGGACCTCTCACCTACAACTGTGTTTTTATGGATACTAAACATGTTTTCTTTTCTCTTCTTAATAGTATGGCAGCTATGGTAATCCAGGCATACTGGCGTGGTTACATCGTGCGCAGACATATTCATTTCCCCTCAAGGCTACATACTACTGCAATAGGACCCCTGATATCCCAGCCAAATTACTGCATCAAGAATAAAACTGTTTTAAAGAAAGAAAAAAGAGAAAACACTGTGAATATCCAAGAACAGAGGGAGAAGGCTGCTATTCTTATTCAGGTTAGTTTTAATCTTTTGGTGAAATAGTCCTGAGAGATGTATTTCTCATCTTTCACTGGGTTATTCTGTATAACAGACAACTGCCAAATCTTAGTGATTTAAACTACTGGATTTATTTCTTACTCAGGTGATATGTAGGCTGCAGATTGGCTGTGCCTGTGCTTAGTATCTAGGCTGAAGGAGTAGTCTATAATTTAGAAATACTAGTCTCACGATCAATCATGAGATCACACAATCTTATTTATTTATTTATTTAATTTATTTATTTTTAAGATTTTATTTATTTATTTGACAGAGAGAGACACAGTGAGAGAGGGAACACAAGCAGGGGGAGTGGCAGAGGGAGAAGCAGGCTTCCCGCTGAGCAGGGAGCCCGATGCGGGGCTCGATCCCAGGACCCCAGGATCATGACCTGAGCTGAAGGCAGACGCTTAACGACTGAGCCACCCAGGCGCCCCACACAATCATATTTAAAGCTTCTGCCCAGATATGTCATTTGCCACATCTGCTAACATTTGATTAGCCATAACAACTCTTACTTGGCCTAATCTATAGCTCTTTTTAGAAATGTGTTTAAAAATCTACTAAAATAATTGTTAAAGGCCTTCAAATACATGTTCAAATTAAAAAATTAAAAATTTTTTAAATTTTAATTCAAATTAAAAATTCAGAAAGCGAGTAGTGAATAGACATGATTCACCCTCACCAAGATCAGATTTTGAAATGAAGTTCCAACATCACGTTCATCCTTTTATTTATTTATTTGTCAAATATTTTTTAGAACCTACTATTTGTCAAGCACTGTTCTGGGCTCAGGAACCATAACTCTAAACAAACCATACAAGTTCTCTGCCCTCATGGAATTTACATACTGATGGAAGAGGCAGAACTAAATAAATACATAAATATAATATAAACTAAGTAAGTACATAAAATAAGGTCTATGGAAATTCATGGTACTGTGCCTGAATTGCAAGATAGTAACCAAAAATTTAGTGTTTCCCTTTATTCATTCATTCAATAAATATTTCTTGATAGAAAAATCTTACTAGCTTATATTCTATTGGAATGAGCAGTTAGTAAATAAGTATGTTAGATAGTGATAAGTCTTAAAAGGAAAAATAAAGTAGGAAAAGGTTAGGAGTATCAAGGGAAAGTTTTTCATTTCAGATATGATGGAGATGGAAGACCAGAAAAGGAGACATTACAGTGAGAGATTAAGCCATTGGATGTCAGGGAAGAACATTCCAGACCGTGGAATATCTGATTTAGGAGCAAACTGCAGTGTTTAAAGAGCAGCAAGAAGCCAGTATGACTGGACAGTGATAGAGGGGAGAAGGGTGACACAAATCATAAGTCATGGTAAAGACTTTGGCTTTTACTCTGAATGACATGGGAAGATATTACAGGAATCTGAGCAGTGGACTCACATGATCAAGTTTACTTTATGTTGTGATTATATTGTAGGAAGGCAGGAGTAGAAGCAGAAAAATCATTTAGGAGCTATTACAGTAATTCAGACAAGGGATAATGGTAGCAAGGATCAGAGTGTTGCAGTAGAAGTGGTAAGAAAATCACATTCCAGAATATATGTTGGTTTGTTTTGAGGCATACATCCTTTGAAGGAAGAGCTGCTGATACCAGTTCATGGGGATGTGCTACATGAGAGAGAGTGAGGAGTCATAGACGCCTCCAAGGCATTGGCATATGCAACTGGAAGAATAGCCTGAAAATTAAGTTGCTGGCTTTCACTATTAAAGCCATAGTTTTCCGGGGCGCCTGGGTGGCTCAGTCGTTAAGCGTCTGCCTTCGGCTCAGGTCGTGATCCCAGGGTCCTGGGATCGAGTCCCACATCGGGCTCCCTGCTCAGCGGGAAGCCTGCTTCTCCCTCTCCCTCTCCCCCTGCTTGTGTTCCCTCTCTTGCTGTGTCTCTCTCTGTCAAATAAATAAAATCTTTAAAAAAAAATAGATAAAACCATAGTTTTCAAAATTATCTTTGCTGTGGTTCTAATGAATATTAGAATTAGACTGAGTATTTCAGTTGACTTAATTCGTCTGAACTGTACTCCTAAAGGCAATGCATAGGCAAAGGTGTTACTGATGCCTGAATGGTGGTGGGAGTCTGGGCAGGACAATGGATTCAGGCAAACTCTGAAGAAAAGAAGGAACCCCAGTTACTATCTCAAAATATTATTCTGCTACATGAAGAATGAATATATCATGCAGACCAAACTCCCTACTGTTATCAGTTGTTATACTTTTTTCAGCGCTGATGGTACGTGGATATTAAACTTTTGCTTCATTCTGTTCAATAAAGAGAAGTTCACTACTTTGTGAAACAGTCTAGTTCAGTGATTAATATCTCTGCCGACTGTTCTTTTGTTGAGCTTCTGTGTATCTGTAACAAAAGTAAGCATAATCCAGCCTTTCTCTGCGACTTAGAAGGAGTCTCTTTTGTTGTACAATGTGGTACTTAAAATTATTGAAGTCATCTCAGTTTCATTTTCTTGTCTCCTGAGTACAATCATCTAGTTTCTTAAACCATTCATATTAAAGTATGAATTCTAGACTGCCTGATCATCCTGGACAGCAGAGCATGATATAATCGAAAGAGCCTGGGCTTTAGAAGGAGCAAAATGGAAATTTTATGGTGGATGTCATAGATACTGCTCTCTGCTCACCAAACCTCACATTCTCCTCTTCTTCCAAGCATACAGCCTGGCTAGATATCCCACCTTCCCTTGCACTTTAACATGGCCCCTTTTCTGAGTCCCAGTCAATACAATATGAATGAAAGATACATGCACCACTTCCATATCTGGCTCATTAAACGTGCCACAGACATTCCTTCATACTCTTTATCTTTTCTGGTGGGTTGAAATGAAGACAGTTTCTGAGGCATCATTGGAAGCTGTCTGTTGGGATTATAGAGTCGGCGAAGTCTGGATACCTGAATCGCTTTATGTTAAAGTGCTGCCCCCTTGTCTTTTTCAGCCTCTCAGTGTTTGTTAGGTGATTAAGAAATAAGCTATTGTTTTTTGAGATATTATACCTTTTTGGATATTTTTGTTATTGTACTTAGCTTACCCCAACTAATATAAAGGATGTAGGATACACCTTGAGACATAGATAGGGTTCATTGTAAATATGTAAGAGAATAGAATTCTCTTATATTTAAATATAGTGGAATATACATAATATAAGCTAAATAAGTACATAAAATAAGGTCTGTGGAAATTCATGGTACTGTGCCTGAATTGAAGATAGTAACCAAAAATTTAGTGTTTCCCTTTATTTGTTCATTCAATAAGATTTTTATTTATTTATTGAGAGAGAGAGAATGATAGAGAGAGAGCATGAGAGGGTGGAGGGTCAGAGGGAGAAGCAGACTCCCTGCTGAGCAGGGAGCCCGATGCGGGACTCGATCCTGGGACTCCAGGATCATGACCTGAGCCAAAGGCAGTTGCTTAACCAACTGAGCCACCCAGGCGCCCTATTTGTTCATTCAATAAATATTTCTTGATACAGAATTATATATAAAGGATGGTAGAAATAAAAGAACCTAGAATTTCATATTACTGGAATAATAAGAAGTTGCAGTGAAACTGGACTACCATAACAACTGGAAAATATAGGACAAACATGGCTGGAAATGTGTGAAGGATTTTAACAGGGAACAAATATATTGGTATGTTCTGGATGTGGGAGTTGATAGTAGTTGGAGGAAGAAAAGATGCCAGATTGCCTGGCCAGGGAATTAATTTGAATGTGTGAGAAAGATGAATTAATTGTAGATGGATTACTGGGGAAAAGTTGAAACCTTGACAGAAACAAATAAGCTAGAAGAAGTATCTGAACATATTGTATATTACCATTATTTCTCATAAACTGAATAGAGATGGCTGGAACTTGAATTCTTGACCCTATTGCAGATTCAGGAGGGAAGTATCCATATATGTCACACCAGAAAGACACACATTTTGTATTGCATTCTAGAGCTTTGTAGAAGCCCTATCCCTGATGAGTGGAGCTGGATCCATTGTGAACCCCAGCAAGCCAATTCTTGTTGAAGGCCTGGATTAAAGTGTTCCCTTTAGACCCTCTTTTCCCTAGGTCTGCACATCACCTTGATATCTTCTATAACCAACTCTTTATAACCAACCCACGTCTCCCTACTCATCACCAGATTTTTTGAAATAAATCCCAGATATCATTTCTTTTATAAATATTTCAGTATGAATTTCTATAAGACCTATTGTTTTAAGTATAACTATAATACATTACTAACCTAAAAATTGAAAATTATTCTTCAATATCACCAAATATCAATATTCAAATTTCTCTACTGTTTTATAAATGTTTGTTTACAGATTTTTCTTGATCAAAATATAAATAAGGTCATTACTTTGCCTTCAGTTTAAATGTTAAGTCTTGGGGCACCTGGGTGGCTCAGTCGTTAAGTGTCTGCCTTCGGCTCAGGTCATGATCCCAAGGTCCTGGGATTGAGCCCCGCATCGGGCTCCCTGCTCGGCAGAGAGCCTGCTTCTCCTTCTCCCTCTGCCTGCCACTCTTCCTACTTGTGCTCTCTCTCTATCTCTGTTAAATAAATAAATAAAAATCTTAAAAAAAAAAAATAAATGTTAAGTCTTGTAAATATATAGTAACCCCTCTCTTTTTTCCTCGCAATTTATTTTTTAAGGAAACCAGGTCTTCTATAGTTTTCTACTTTCTGAATTTTGCCAGATGCATACCCATGGTATCACTTACATATTTCTTGCTCCCTTGTTTTCTGTAAGCTGACAGTAGGTTCTAAAATTTCATATGATTTGGGTTTAGTTTTTTATCAAGAATACTTCATAAGTGGTGGTATGTATTACAGTGAGGAGGTACATAATGTCTAGTCGCTTCTCTTTTCAGAATACTAGTGACCATTGATAATCATTGCCTACATCAATTCGTGTATTAACAGTTTGTAAAATATTGATACTCTACATATAATTTCTTCATTTATTAACTAAAATATGTCAGTAAAGAGAAACTTAGTTTAACTATTTAGTTACCTTGAGGTACAGCTCATTCTGGAAAGGTAGGTTAAATGCTTGATGCCATTTTACCAATTTTAAGATTAATGAGCTTTCCTAGCATCCTTCAGAGGTCACCATAATATGTTCTATCATAATGTACACATGAATTTTTATATATGATGTATTTAATTCCATTGCAGTTTCATTCTTATTGATGCTCAAATTATCCCTTGTTTGGCCAAGTTAGCTTCAAGTTAAGCTTTTGTGACACAATTCATTGGTTTTTAAAATTTCCCTTGCTTTTTAATGTGCCATGATGTTTCAGGTTCATTTTGTATACATTTTGCCCCAGGCCTAAACCGTCATTGCTCTGAAGATCTTTGATTCCTTTAGTGGGAATATTTAGAGGCCAGTCTGGGTTTTAGGAATGCATTAGGATTTTAGGAGTGTTGTTGCTATTGGTATGGTGATTGTTTTTAAAATTTTTTCACTGTAGTGATGAGCTTACAAATACATATTTTTAAGAAAAAATTTACCCTTGGGTTCATACTGATATTTTAAAATTCAGTTTAGGACTATAGGATTTTTACTTATTTGATTTTATATTTACATCTCTTTTCTTCTATGGAAAGTTCTGGTTCCAATAAATGACATTAACATCTTTTTTTTTCTCCTTTTCTCTTCCCCTTCTGTGTGTATGTGTGTGTCTCTGTGTGTCTGTGCCTGTGTTTACATGCACATACATAGTGGAAATAAACAAGGACTATACAAATGAGAAAATAAACAAACTAAGCTATTTATTCAGAGAGTGCTATAGCAAGGGAGTCAGCCACCATCACTTGCCTTTGGCATAAGCTCAAAGGCAGGGAGGAGAGTAGGAAATTTTTAGAGTGGAAAAAGAGAGAGAGAGAGGGAGAGAGGTCTCCAGATATAGTCTAATTGGAGGTTTTTGGTATGGGGAAGGTAGAAAGCGGGCAGCTAGAAGTAGGGCGTATTCTGTGATTAGTTGGGAAGCATATTTGCCTATTTCTGGTTGGTCCTGAGTTAGAAGTAGGGACAAAAATAAGGAGGCTGACAGTCATTGATTGACCAAGTCTTGACCATTCTTGGCTAATTGTTGCCGAGGTTGTGGTTTAGCTTTCTAGGTTGGTTGCTGCAGAGGTTGTGAGTGACTTCTATTGTTGTATATGATCTGGCTATTGTCTTATATATTCCACTTCTCAATATATATTTTTTCTGTAATAACAATACCAATATTATTACTAACTATGAATATGAAAACATGTTGAAGGTATCTTTTGTAATGAAATTCGTCTTTTGAGTATATTTCACTAGGAAGATAGTCAAATAAATCTATTTTAAAGTCACTTTAGATAAATTCTGTGTGTGTATGCCCATAGCATGAAACGTATTTTTCTATTTCTTCAAGAATTCCTTTTATTTCATATTTGTTTATTTTATGATTATCTTAAGCATGTGCACAGTTCCAAAGTCAAATCTAAGAAAGGTATATTCAGAGAAGTCTGGCTTCTATAGCTAAATCTTCTATTTTCTGCCTCTATCCTTAATAATTTTTAAAATTAATTTTACAAGTTACACTTTTACTTTTTAAATATTAGCAAACATATACATATATATTTAAATATATATTTATATAATTTATGTTTATTATATATTTATATACAGTCTTTCATAGATAAATGGTAGCATGTAATACACACTTATTTCTATCTTGGTTTTTTTTGCACTTAATGTATCCTGGAGCTCACTCCCTAGTACTTATTCTTTAAAAGCTACGTGTTCTTGGAGTTATAGTTAGAAAAGGTTTCTCTACTCCAACATTATTGAGAAATCTGAATGGTTTTAATTCTATTATTATGTGCTTAGTTTATTTTAAAATGAAATTAGTTAATCGTTATGGGCCAGGATAGAACCTCTCCAATATGGCCATTTGTATATGTTGAAATTTGCCTAAATGTGCGTTAGTTTATTTTATACATAATTATTTGAAAATCAGTAAAATTGGTTTTCCTTTGTATCTCTTTCTTCTTAGTTTAGAATGGGTCCTGGTGGAATTGTCAGATAATTGATTGGTTGACCTACATGTGCAGTTGAGGGAGTTTTAGAGATTCTTTTCTGCTTACCACAAGGAAAGTCTCCTGAGATTCAGAACTTTAGACACATGCAGTTGTTTAATTTATCTTACAGTTTTAAGTGTCACATAAAGTTCAAAAAACAAATTATTGAGCCATTAAACTAAGGTCTTAGATGTTTTATCTTCCTAATGGGATAACACAGAGAATCTGGTTTGTAGTTTGATCTATAACCTTGTATAACATGCTTTAAATTTTTGTTTAGGCAGTTTGGAAGGGCTTTCTTTTGAGAAAGAAACTGACAACAGCTTTAGAGGCTATTAAGAATGAAGAATCTGAAGAAGAATATGAAGAAATAAACTTAGAGGATTTTACATTTGATGAAGTAAGTACCAACTACAAAATATAAATATTGGTTTTAAAACTTTTTTAGCATACTACTTTGGAACTAAATCAGTTTCTAAGATTTTTATCCTCTTAACACTATGTTACAGATTTTTTTTAAACAACACTTGAAAAAGTATGCTTCTAATTTCTTAATATCTTTTCTATGTACTCTACAAGCATGTACAGTATGTAAACGTGGTCATAGAATATTTACAAGAGTTTTTGTGTGCTCTTTGACCAGATTTACACAATGTTTTGTTTATCAGTTATCCTTCATTACATATAACTCTGAGCTTATTTATGCCCTGCTTAACAACATTTTGTAGTTCTTTGTTACCTAGGAAAATGAAAACATCCTCTTTAAATTGTTATTTAAGTATTCCATAGTAAGGTAGCACACTATCCAGACATCTATGCCACTTCTTTCCTGTGGCTTCCATATGCTCCAACCAAATTTGAGCACCATTTTATTGTATAAAGCACTTGCCTTTCACATTCTGGTTTTACTCCCTGTGCTTCCTCTTCTCTAGACCATTACATCCACATAAACACCACTCAGATGAAGATATAGAACATATGAACACCCCCAGACTTCCTCATGCCTCTCTAGTATTCACACCTCCATCATCATAGATTAGTTTTCCCTATTTTTGAACTTCCTATAAGTGGAATCATATAGTATGTACTCTTCTTTCATGTAATAATATGTCTGTGAGATTTATCTATGTTGTTGAGCATAGTTTAAATATACCACTCTTTTGCAAATACCACTTTTTATCTATTATTTGAATATACCACTTTTTAAAAGTCTATACTACTATTGGAAGATATTTGTTGTTGAGTTATTTCTAGTATTGCCTATTATGACCAAATGCTATGAACATTCTTGTGCATGTCTTTTGATGTGCATATTCATACTTCTTTTAGGAATAGAATTTCTGAGCCTTAACGTTTACCTGTGTTTAGTAGATAGTGCCTAAAGATATTCCAAAGTGATTATATCAGTTTATAGTCCTATCAGCAGAATATGCGAGTTTCAGAGGAATTCTATCTTCATTAACACTTTGTATTTTCATGTCTTTTTCTTCCATTCCAGTAAGTTTGTGGTGGCATCTTATTGTTTTAATTTGCATTTCTGTCATAATTAATAATGTTGAATACCTTTTAGTATGCTTACTGACCATTTAGTCACTTTGTGACATGATCAAGTGTTTGCATATTTTTCCATTGGGTTGTACATCTTTTTTTCTTACTGATTTGTAGAACTTCTTTAATATTCTGAATACTACTCTGTTTTCCCTTGCAAATATCCTCTCTAACCTCTGGGGCTTACCTTTTCAATGTCTTTGTGGTTAATTTTAATGAACAGAACGTTTCCAATTTCAAATTTAAAAAAATTTTAACTGTTGTGGCATATAAGAAATCTTTGCTTACTCTTAGATCATTAAGGTATTCTAGAAACCTTATTAACTTTCAGCATTTAAGTCTGGATGCATCAAGAATTAATTTTTGTGTATAGTGTGAGGAAGGGGTCATGTTCCCTTGGGTCAAATGAATATAAATCAACTTTGAAGAACTGCTATTTTTAGACTATTACCTTTTTAAATCCATGAACACAGACTGTCCTACCACTTATGTAAGCCATTTAAAATTTCTGTCGACAATGCTCTGTAGTTTTCTTCATAGT
Organism: Halichoerus grypus; assembly: GCF_964656455.1. Classification (NCBI taxonomy): domain Eukaryota; kingdom Metazoa; phylum Chordata; class Mammalia; order Carnivora; family Phocidae; genus Halichoerus; species Halichoerus grypus. Next base: position 145,454,339 of record NC_135717.1, read on the forward strand.
GGTCTTGTACGTTTTTGGTTAGATTTATTTCTAGATATTTTATGTTTTCTGATATTGTATTTATGTTTGTATTTTGACTTTATATTCAGCCACTTTGTTGAAATCACTTATTAATTTTAGTAGTTTATCTCTCAGGTCTTTTGTATTCTGTATATACAATCATGTCATCTGAGAATAATTACAATTTTATTTCTTTTTTTTCCAGTTCTTATGCCTTTTATTTATTTTTCTTGCCTTACTATTTCCAGTAAAGTGTTAAGTAGTGGTGATATTAGCAGACATCATTTCCTAGCTTCTGGTCTCTGAGAGAAAGCTTTCAATATTCCACCACTAAATAAGGTGTTTAACATAGGTTTCTTGTAGAAACTCTATATTTGATTAAGGAAGTTACCTTCCTTAACATATTTTTACCATTCCAAGAGATTAATATGATGATGATGATTTTATATATGAGTTGGATTTTATCAAATACTTTTTATGCATATAACATTGATTTTCAAACATTAAATCTCATATTCAAATAAACCAACTTAGCTATAATGTATTATCTTTTTTACATATCTCTGAATTTGATTTATTAATATTTGTTCGGGATTAGCATTTATATTCAAGAAGTTGGATCTGTAAATTTTCTTTTTTATAAAACTCCTAATCTAGATTTTGGTGTCAAGGTTATGTTGGCCTTATACATTTGATTGGGAAGTGTTTCCCCTGTTTCTGTTTTCTGGAAGAGATTGATGTAAGATTGATTTTATTTGTTTCCTAGAAGTGTGTCTCAGCATATAATCTATTTGGAGAAATGTTCCATGTGCACTTAAAAGGAATGTTAAATATATTGTTACTAAAATCTCAGTTACTTCAGGTTTATTAATTGTTGTTTTAAATTAGTGATTTTGGGGGGAGGAATTCTATCAGTTATTGACAGAAAAAATGCTAGAATTCTCTTACTATGATTGTGGGTTTTTCTAAATGAGCTTTTAGTTCTGTCAAATTTTGCCTCATAAGTACTTTGAAGCTACATTATTAGGGCATACATATTTTGTATAGTTAAAACATTGTATCGTTGACCCTCTCATCATAATAAAATTCCAGTCTTTAATACAGTTTCCCTCTTTAACTAAATGCCTTAGTGGCTACTTCCTCCAATATTCTCATACCTACAGCTTTCTTTTGGCTAATAATTTTATAGTAGTATATATTTTTCTAAACATTCCCATTCAACGTTTCTCTGTTTTATATTCAAAGTGTGACTCTAATAAGAGTATATGATTGGGTTTTGCTTATTTTTATATTCTACTCTGACATTTTTTTCATTAACATATTCAGACAATTTTAATTTATTTTAATAAGAGTATAATTAGGTTTATAAATACCATCTTTGTATTTGTTTTTTGTTTGGCCTATGTGTTCTATATTCCCTTTTAGTTTTTTATTGCCTTTTCTTGCATGAATCAAGTTTTTTGTTTGTTTGTTTTTCCTTTTTTCTCCCTTCATTACCTTGTTAGTTTGTGGTTGTTTTTCCATGTACTTCATTTCTCCCTACATTAACATGCTTCCATCTGGATTCATTTTCCTTTCTCTGATGGATTTTCTTTAGTAATTATTTAACTTCAGGTGAATCTTTTTTATTGCTTGAACATTTCTCTTACTTTAAGTTTTGAAGGATATCTTCTCTAGGTATAGAATTCTAGGTAAAGTTTTGGTGTTTAAAGATGCTATCTCATTAGCTTCTGACTTTCATGGACTCTGTTGAAAAGTCAGTAATAAGTCTTATTTTTTCTTCTCTAAAGATATTATCATCCCACCCCCATTCCCTAGCCTACTTTTAAGGTTCATTTTCTGTGTTTGTTTTTCAGCAAAGGTGTGATTTTATTTGTATTTACTAAGCTATAGTAAGGAGGCCATATGGCTTCTTGAATCTGTGGTTTATGTCTTTCATCAGTTTTGGAAATTTCTTAGCCAGTTATTTCAAACATTTAATCTTTTTTATTATTTCTTTTCTTTGAGGTAAAGTGGTTCCAAAAATGTATATGTTAGAATTTCACACCGTTTCACATGTGTCTCTTAGACTCTCTTTTGAATTGTTCTCTTTTTTTTTTGCTTCTATGTTTTAATATGGATGTTTCCTACTGACCTATCTTGTAGTTTACTAATCATCTCTCTTGAGTTACCTAATCATGTTCAGCCTATATTTTGAATTCTTAATTTTAGTTATTCTATTTTTTAGTTCTAGAATTTTTACTTGATTATTTATTGTAAATCCCAGTTATGTTGAAGTTTTCTATCACTTCCTGTATTTTCTTGAACATACCAAGTATGATATTTTCAAAGCTTTCTCAGTTAATTGCAACACCTGGATCACTTGTAGGTTTATTTCTATTGAATGTATATCTCTTGCATTTTGAGTCAGTCAATACTCTTTTTTAGCATTTAACCTTTGGTTAAGTATCAGACGTATTTGGAAAAAAGTGTAAAGACCCTGCAAGATGTTTTCTTTCTCTAAAGAGGATTGAATTTTAATCTTGCAGGCAGGTAGCATATGGGCAGAGATTCTTTTGAGGCTTATTTTCAAGCTTTATTAGGGCTGCTATATTTCTGGTTTCTCTTACAGGTTGAGCTAATATGGTTTCTCAACTAAAAGTGGCATGTTTACCAGATTACCCTCACCTTGTTTGTCCCTCAATTCTAATCCCTTTCTCCACAGCATCAAGTGACTGATGAAGTTTCTTCTTAGCTTTATAGCACTCCAGGTGTTCCCATTGTCCTTTGATTCTAGGTATCTCTCCTATACATATTCTACATGGAACTGGAAAACACCTGAAAGAAAATTTAATACAGGATTTTGAGTTCACATTTTAAAACGTCAGAGGGTAGAGGTACTCAAACTAAATCCTGACCCATTGGTCATCCAACAGGTGTCAAATGACAAGAGTTTATCACACTAACACTTCTCTACCTGCAACCCTTCCCCTATTGGGATAAGCCCCTCTGGCACTTATGGGGTAAAGTAAAACATGTAATACATCAATTTCTACTCTACAATTCAGATATAGAAGCAACAACAACACTACACTGAATTAGCCTAAAAAATCCTACTCACAAGACAACTTTACCTCCTTCTTCCACTGTGAACCATGTCCAAACCCAATCAGTTGAATCAATGTGGCTCATACCATGTGAGTCCTGGGTAGCATAGTGCCTTCCAACACAGGGGAAAACACTATCTCTATCTTCCCAGGGTGTTCGCTATATAAAGATCCTTGAAAAGATAGTCTGGAAAGAAAGCTGTCACAAGACATGAAGACATGGAGACCCATGGAGAATTGTCTCCCGGCATTAAGCACCTATTATATATTACTCATAATGAACCTCGGAAACAGTGATGAATAAGACATTTTCTTGGGCTTTGAGTTCACAGTGCAAGGTGAATAACCTTTTTAAAAGAATTATTTTAGCAGAGGTTTTAATAAACTTAGGCCTCAATCTCCTTTAGGGGGGATTTTTGCCACCTTGCCATAAAATATCTGTAATAACAAATAAATATCCAAATAATAAATATGTTAAGTCTAATGTGGCATAGTGATCTACAGTTGCACTTCTATTTTGCACCTTTTAAATTATAAAGTAATTTTAGTTGATTCTTTTATTGACTTCATTTAACAAGGTTTATTTTTCTGTTACTTAATACTGTGTAGAAGCCAATATATAAAAAACCAATAAAGATATCTTTAAATTTAAACATTACAAGTCCTCTTATGATTCCCTAAACCTAGAGAAGATGAGAAAAGCTAATATAACATAAATATAGAAAACCACAACAGTCAAATTTGGATTTGTTTTTTGTCTCAGACCAAAGTAAAATTCAGTAAGTTTTCAGGAATAATTTTTGAGAAGGAGACAAATATATCAAGCTGGGCAACTTTCAGTTCTGGAGTTCATGTTTGATCCCTATCTAAAATTAACTTCACAGAATATTACATATTCCAGTACATTATGGGAAAATAAACAAATGCAATCTAAATTATAGGCAAAGAAAAAGACTAAAGTGACATTTTGTTTGATGAAAAGAGATATGCATGGCATAACAGCAATCTCCAACAATATGACCCACCATGCTTTTGCATTGAGCATGGAGGCTCAAATTTATTTATTTATTTTTTTAAAGATTTTATTATTTATTTGAGAGAGAGAGCACAAGCCAGGGGAGGAGGGCAGAGGGAGAGGGAGGGATAATCTCTAGACTCCTTGCTGAGCACAGAGCCCCACATGGGGCTCGATCCCAGGACTCTGAGATCATGACCTAAGCTGAAGTCAGGTGCTTAACCGACTGAGCCACCCAGGTGCCCCAGAGGAGAGGGTTTAGAAAGTGAGATTTGAGATTCATAATGGGCCAAGTTTTCAAACTGTAAGGATTCTAAGATGCTCCAAAAGTTATCAGGAAGTATTAGAAAGAATTATTTTGGGGATAGTAAGAGGCAACTTGGGCAGAAGAGGAGGAAAGTGTTGGGACAGGGGAGGAGATAGTGAAGGGAGGAGGAAAGACATCAAGTCATGGCTTTTAGCATTTCTAGGACTTGTTCAGTTTTCACTGACTTGTGACTTAGGGCAAGTCTGATCCTAATTTCATGCATCAAATGAAAGGATTACAGTAGATGGCCTGAAAAATTTTACATATACACACACAAATAAACATGAATGTTATTTGTAGCTCTTCTTCCTGATAGCTTTATATTCTAGATTCTCAAAGTTGAGTTGTAGAATAATGATTTCTTCTCTGGTCAAAAGCCAAATACATGTATATCTGATCAAACATTCGATTGTGAACACAAAGTTACAGATCTAAGTTCAAGTTCATTTTTAATATGTAAGTAAATTTGCTAGTAGTCTTCTAATAATCAGAAAGCTTTCCAGATCCTCAGTTGTAAGTTATAGAACATCTGAACAGAAGGTTTTCTTAAGCAATAACTGAAATTTGTATAAATGCCCAGTGGTAAGCATGATATATTAATATACATTTTTAAAACAGTAGTATATATTCTTGGCCAATTCCTCTTGACATTTTGAGATTTTTTTTCAACATTCGAAGTACTGCCAAATATACTAGATATTAATAAGCTTGAACTCACATAAATCAGTAGTCTTTGTAACATTTTTTGGTTGTGATTATATAATTACTAAAAGTATCTTTAGCATTTTATACTAAGCCTTCTCTTTATGCTTCTAGAAATTTCTGAGATAGTGGTTAAAGAATTGTTCTGGAATCTTATAAAAGTTTGTGACCTTGCATTAAAAAACAAGAAAAACTATTTTCAAAGTTTTCTGCACTTTTAGATAATTTAAACACTGAATTTTTCCCCAGACTTTGTATAGCTTAAGAAAGAGACTTCATCAACATCTATGTGATATGGCAAAGAAATCACTCTTTGTGAGTTTTTGTCCTGCTGTAGAAAGAAAACAGCTGGAGTCCCAGAGAATATAAAATAGGAGATGGTTGGCAGGTGTTTAAAAGAAAAAAAGAGTGTGTGTGTGTGTGTGTGTGTACATAACAGTGTATAAATAAGGCTCCTTGCCTGGCAATACTGGTCCTTTCCACACTTAGTCCTCAAGTGGCGCATGACCTTTAAAAAATAAATAAATAAATAAATAAATAAATAAATAAATAAATAAATTTTTCTTCCAATTTTTTATTTTAGTTAGATACACATCAAATAAAATTTACTGTCTTAATTTTTAAGTGTACATTCAATGGTATTAAATAATTCCTAAAGTTGTTTTACCATCACCACCATTTAATCCATATCCAGAACTCTCTTCATCCTGTAAAACTGAAACTATATAGCTATTAAATAGTAACTCCTCAATCCCCCTTAATATTCTAAAGTTGTAACACTGCGGTTTGAATTTATACCCTCTTAACTTCAATAGCATCCCAAAACTTGCTCCTTTACAGTTCCATTGCCACTCCTTTCAGTTGTTGATCTCACAAAAATTACTTCTTTATAGACATAAACCAATAATTCCTTTAAATGCACTAGTGTCTTAAATTATGTAGGAAACTAAATGTGGAATTATAAACCAAAGTTACAATAATACTAGCTTTTAAAGTAATAATTGTTTTTTTACATATTAGTCTTCTTAAATCATATAGAAAACAAAAAGTAGGGTTACAAACTGTTGTTACAAAAATATTGGCTTTTATAATTTCCCATGTATTTATCTTTACTGAGATCTTTGTTTTTTCATATGGCTTCCAGTTACTGCTTGTCTCTTCATTTCAACCTGCAGGACTCCCTTTAGCATTTATTTCAGGGCAGATCTAAAGGTAATAAATTCTCTCAGCATTTGTTTATCTGGGACTATCTTAATTCTCTCTTGACTTTGAAGGACAGTTTTGACAATAAAGGAATTTTGGTTGACAGTTTTTGTTTTATTTTAACTTTTAGCACTTTGAATATATCAGCTCACTGCCTTCAGGACTTCAAAGTTTCTGAAAAGAAATCTGCTAGCTGTCTTATTGAGGATTCCTTATATGTGACAAGTTACTTCTCATTGGCTTCTTTCAAGATTCTCTCTGTCTTTGGCTTCTGAAAGTTTGATTGTGTGTCTGGTGTTGGTCTCTGAGTTCGTTGTATTTCAAGTTCTTTGAGATATTTGGATGTTTATATTCAGGTCTGTCATTGAATTTGGGAAAATTTCAGCCATTATTTCTTCAAATATGCACTCTGCTTCTTTCTTTCTCTGCTCCTTCTATGACTTCCATGATACACATGTTGGTCTGCTCGATGGTATCTCATAGGTCCCTTAGGTTCTATTCATTTTTCTTCAATCTTTTTTTTTCTATTCCTCAAACTTGATAATTTCCATTGTCCTATCTTCAAGTTCACTAATTCTTTTATCTGCCTACTCAGAGACATATCTCTCTGGTGAATCCCACTAAGGAATATTTCATTTCAGCTACTGTACTTTTCAGCTCCAAAATTTCTTCTTGATTTCGCTTTAGATTTTCTATCTCTTAATTGATATTTCCATTTTGTTTATACATCATTTTTTCTCCTTTTATTTCTTTGAATAGCTTCAAAACAATTATTTAAAAATCTTTGTCTAGTAAATCTGCCATGAGGTCTTTTTTTAGGGATAGTTTTGGTTGATTTATCTATTTTTCCTTTGAATGGGCCATAAATTTTTCTGTTTCTTTGAATGGTTTGTGACTTTTTTTAAATTTACAATTGGACATTGATGTAATAATTATGGTAATTCTAGAAATTAGATTCTCTTCCCCAGGGTTTGCTGGGGTTTTATTTTTGCTTTTATTATGTTTGTTTTTGTATTATCGTAGACTGTCTCTGTGCTGTGGATCAGCCTGAGTTATAAACTTAAGGTCTTCTCAGTTCTTTTCTGAGCTGTGCCTTTCCCTAGATATGTATGTTGACTTTCTAATTTCCCACATATATGCAGATGCTTTTGAATATTCTAGATTTTTTTTAAAAATGAGCATCCTAGTCTTTGATATCTGGCTCCCTAAAGATGAAAAAGAGAAAAATGAAGGGGTGGGGAAGGACACCAGCCCATTAAATCCCCTGGAAATCACTTAGCTGGTAGGGCAGGGGCTTGCAACAAGATGGGAAGTACAAGGACACCCACCTCTTTGCACCTCTGTGATCAGAAGTAATCAATGATCAGTGCACAGATCACCATGTTTGGAGGACAGGGTCCTTATTGTCCACTCTGGCTCTACAAGATATATGCAAGCTACTCCTGGAACACATGAACAGCCGCCTAACTCAGGGCCTGGGGTAGAGCTGGCAGCTTGTTAAAAGCTGAAATTGACTAAAATTAACCACAATTTACCATCCAAGTTTTCCCCTGGAAGTTATAAGCCTTCAATAGACTCCAGCTGGATTCTGCAAGTGCAATCATTTTCTAGGTTGGGAGACAGGGTCCCGGTTCTTCCTGCTCCACCATCTTCCCAGAATCCTCTGGCACACTGCCTTTTGTCATATTGTCTCCACATCTTCACATTCTCTCTTCACTTTAGTAGTTTTCACCAACGTAAGAATACAAATTCGATGATAGCTGCTATGCCACGGGCCTTAATCTTTCCTGGGATAGAACTGGATTTTTCTCTATTTGCCATACAAAAGAAAGAATTAAAAAATCTGAACCTTGAATCCTGTTTGCATCAAATAGCACTTTTTAAACCAGATATGTATTTTAAAACATATATAACTGATATATAGCTGTGATATGTATGTTAATAATGTCTGCCTGGAAAAAATTGGACAATGTACCTGTCAACTGAATAGAGGTGCCCTATTTACATATGTATTCAAATAACATGAATTTAAATAGGTATTCTAAGACTAAGTTCTATCAGTAGAAGTCTGTCATTGCACTGCTAGCCTATAGTCAGGATGTCTTAGTCTTTCCTGTCCAATGGTCTTTCAAGATATAGTCAAGAAACACTGAAATTGTATAAATGAAAAATTCCATTTAGTTCTCCTCAGAATATAATCATTCTAGTTTTTAAATCATAAATGTTTGATTATGGGAGCACCTGGGAGGTGCAGTCCGTTAGTCATACAACTCTTGGTTTCGGCTCAGGTCATGATCTCAGGGTCATGAGATTGAGCCCCATGTAAGGCTCCTGCTCAGTGTGGAGTCAGCTTGAGATTCTCTCTCCCTTTCCTTCTCCCTCTGCCCCCCCCCCATGCTCTCCCTCTCTCTAAAATAAATAAGTCTTTAAAATGGGGCACCTGGGTGGTCAGTCTGTTAAGCATTTGCCTTTGGCTCAGGTCATGAACCCAGGGTTTTGGGATCAAAGCCCGCATAGGGCTCACTGCGCAGTGGGGAGTCTGCTTCCCCTCTCTCTCTGCCCCTCCCCCTGCTCATGCTCTCTCTCTCTCAAATAAATAAAATCTAAATAAATAAATAAATAAATAAAATTTAAAAAATAAATCTTCAAAAAAATAAAAATAACAAATGTCTGATTTTTTTAGAACCTTTTAAAAAACAAGTTCATGGGCATTCTGATCTTTTTTGTAAAGATTCAAAAAATGTTACAGAACCACGGAAGTTTATTCTAAACCATATTAACTAATCCAGGCAATAAAATTTAGATAGCTATATCCTAAATGATGTAACAATAGCATACTTAGTATAGTTCCATTGTCAAAAGATAAAATAAACTTGGTAATTACATAAATGGAGTAAAGATGTTTTAAGATAAAGAGTGAAGGGACTTATAATAGTATCATTTCAAAGTTTAAATTTACATTTTATCGTTCACACACTTGAATTAGAGACTATAATATTCAGATCCATGATTTTTATGTTGCCACAAAATTCATTTTTCCATCTATTCAGAAAATTTGTGAAATTTTTGAAAAAATTAAGTAAAAGCTGTCTTATAGACAGTGTTTATGGAAAAACTGATACTAATGTGTTAAAATACCATAAATTTTCAATAGTGAGGTTTGGTAGAAAATATTAAAATTTGCATTATAAAGAGATAAAAGATTATTTCCCTCAGTTACATCTGGAGTTGGCTCAGAATCATGGTTATCAAACAGTTAAATACACTGAACAATCTGCACCTCTTATTTTTTGGAACACTTGAGTACTCAAATTCTCACTTTATCCCACTTAGGGATGAAAAGTCTTTAATTTTTTTTTACAATGTTTGCATTAAACAGATGTATAACATCTCACAATAGCAAGTAGCACATTTTCCTGTAAATGAAAATTCTGATATACTCTCTCAACATTTGTCGTATAAAAGACAATTTAAAAGACTCTTTGTAAAAGTTATGCAAACTAAATTATGTACATTAATGTTTATTATTTGTGCAGGCTGCCTTAGAGAAAGAATGGCTAACTTTAGATTCCACCCGCTTCCCTTCACAAACACTGCTTCTCCCAAACCAGCTGCACTGGCCAAAGGTAACATGTCATGGAAATCTCTTAGTCCTCCATCTTTGCTCATTTTTTAAGGTTATGCTGTGCTGCAGTGATTAATAATGCAATTTATTGACTTGAAAAACACAATTACTTTTAGAAGCCTCTGACTTCCTCCTCATCCCCAGATGTAATTTTTCATATAGCTTTTCTTTCATTTGCTCCTAATTTTTTTCTTTATTTTGGATTTCTTTCAACACTTTATTTCACAGTAGCAAAAAAAAAATGATATACTTCAGCTGCATATTTGGCAGTGGACTAAAATCACTAGTTGACAGCACTTTAAAAATACAAAAATATGCATTAAGAGGGCAACAGCTGAAGATTCTCAGTCAGAGGTCAATGAACTGCAATATCTGTTATTTATTTGATAATCTTTGAAGTTTTTGTTTTCTGATATTTTTTAAGATCTTTGCAGTTAATCATTCTGTATATGCAAACAATACCAAAAAGCATATCCCTCATCACTACAATAAAAAAATGTGTATTATATAAATTTAATTTTATTATAATTTTCAGTTTTTATATGTGTTTCCCTTGGGAGACTACTCAGTAATATGCATGTAAAGTAATATGATATAAATACTAGATTTTTTCAATTTATTTTATACTTAATATACATCATTTTCCTGATAAGTTCTCTGGAACCTTAAAATATGATGATACCTCACTGAATTTACCAAGTCATCCAGCTCAAGCATGGCTATGTAATGAGAAAGAAGATTTGTTTTCATCAGAACACCCACAGTTTAATAGCAGGTAAGCTAACTTACTCTTTTAGAGGATTAACCCATGAGGAAAGTATTATAATTATTACAAAAGTAGTAAAATGATGAAAATTAGGTACAAATTTACTTGTTTGGAAGATGGAAAAGCATTTAATGTTAAAAGTGTAATCATTTTATGGGGTTTTCAGTAAAAAAAAAAAAGTATGAGGTAGCTTCATTAAAGCAACAACAAAAGTGTCAGTGAAATAATGTCATTAATTGCTATAAACAAGTGAACTTTTAAATACTACTATATAGGTAGAGATAAGGATTAGAATAAAAATTCCAGTGTTGCATTTCTTTCGACAAAAGGATTGAAATATGCTTCAAGTAATTGAAATGTAAACATTTTAAATTAATGGCAGACTTTTATTACTTTTCAAGATAAAGTTTTTCTGTAACTTAAATGGATTTTATTTCCAAGTTTGAGACAACATAAACAGCTTGTAGTTTTAAAAGGTGCTGATATACTTGTGTTGATTCAGTTAGTGTAGTTTTTTTCTATTGCCAGATCAGAAAATAGGACTTTATCTTGGACACCTGAATCAAAGACCAGCAGAAAGAGTTTGCTGAAAACTGAAAAAGAAGAAAAAATTTCAAAAGAATGGTATGTGGTCTATTTTACACTAAAATATGAAGAAATTGAGAAACTTTTAAATGTTCAGGGTAGATATTTTTCAAGACATTAGGAATTACTAGTTTTTAAGAAACTGTATATCTGTTAAATTACAAATTCTTAAATGGGAATCTAAATTTGTTTTAGTATAATATAGTTCAGATATGTATATTTATATGCATATGCATATATTAATATGGTCTGGATATTTGTTTTGCCTTTATTAAATTTAATCTTTTTAGGGGCTTTAAGGATATTGCTACTGCTCAGCAAATGTTGAAGAGAGCACAGAAGATGAAATCAAAGAAATTAAGGAAAAAATTAGGTGGGTGATGATTGCTCTTTGAATAATAATTGTGTGTCTGATATTGAAGATAAATTCTTTTAAAATATTATTTACCAAATCATATTTAATAATATTTAATAAGAACAGAAATGAAATGCACAGATATGAGTATGTCTAAGGTAATAATTCTGAAAACTCAAGGAAACTTAGAAAAAATTATGTTATTACATTAAATGATTTGTTATATACTTAAATGCTATTTTCACTTTCCCTGTTTCTTATTTACTTTGTTATTGATTATTCTATCTATTGTGCGCTGAGAATTATGCTGTAATTAATTTCTAAGTTGGTTCACTTTGACAAGTGTTGATTCTAAAGAGTATCTGCTTCATGTGCTTATTCCTTTGTGTGTTTTTAAATTGCTTGATTATTCGATAAATTTCTATAAATTTGTTAGTTTCATGAATATTAGCTATGAGGGCTTCACAATTTGACACTTTGGAAAAGAAATACAATGTATATCTTCAGGATTATGCGGAACTTGGGAAATATTTAGAGGCATCCTTTCTTCTATCCCATTTGATTCTCCAAATCATTTCTTTCTTTGGATACCTCTAATCATTTTAGTATCGTTACTTAATAGTGGAGTAGTTTATAGTGTCAGGGCAAGAAATAGCGGGTCATTATGATTTTATATTTATAATTAAAACTACTTAAAATTATTTGCATATTGTGTATAACTTAGCATTTACTTATAGCTTTATAAATATTTACTCATGGACTCATAGGCTTAATATAAGTAATGTGACCTATTTTTAATTTTATTTATTTTATTTTATTATTTTATTTTATTTTATTATGTTAGTCACCATACATTACATCATTAGTTTTTTTTCTTTTTTTTATTATGTTATGTTAATCACCATATATTACATCATTAGTTTTTGATGTAGTGTTGCATGATTCATTGTTTGCATATAACACCCAGTGCTCCATGCAATACGTGCCCTCTTTAATACCCATCACCAGGCTAACCCATCCCCCCACCCTCCTCCCCTCTAGAACCCTCAGTTTGTTTCTCAGAGTCCATAGTCTCTCATAGTTCGTCTCCCCCTCTGATTCCCCCCTTCATTTTTCCTTCCTACTATCTTCTTTTTTTTTTAACATATAATATATTGTTTTTTCAAAGGTACAGGTCTGTGATTCATCAGTCTTACACAATTCACAGTGCTCACCATAGCACATACCCTCCCCAATTGTGACTTCTTTTTAAAAGCCGTTTTGAGTTTTTCTTTTTCATCAGCTTCTTTTACAATGATTTTAATGTTAGTGAAATGTTTTCATAAAAGTACCATTAGTCCTGAGAAAAGCAGAGAATCTATATTTATCTTATAATTCTAGCTTATGTAAGTATACAAAGAAGCATTCACAAGATTCATTTTTTCTTGATTAATTTTCCCACTTATTATTTTTAATCATTAATTCCATGGAATTCTAAAAAATGTATATATATATTATTTTAAACAAAAATAAAAATAACCAAAATACCATTGGTTTCCAAGAAATAGCTGATATTTCTTGGCACAACACTTTATTGATAAATTTCTGATGATTTATTTTTATATTCACAAATGTTCAACTTTCCTTTTTTTGTGTTTACATTAGTGACACCTTTTATCTTTTTGAGATAACTGTAGTAATTTTTGTTGCATACTACAAGTTTGTCAGGATTGAAAGATTGAAATTTTAAGCATTTTTAAAGAAAATGTAAGTATATGCTCTGTTCAACTTGCATTGTGCTTCCCACACTCCTGTGATGAAAACTCCTATTAAGTTCATCAGAACTCAGTGAACTGACTACCATCTGGTAGTTCCCAGGGTAATAGTAACTCCAAACTCTTAACAATAGTGAGACTTTGTTTCAGTCCTGGGGAAGTAGAATCCAGTACAGTAATTTAGGGTAGTTTGAAAAACTTTTTTATTGCTTCGATGTATATTTTTATTCATCTTCAATAGTATCAACAAAAATTCTTTAAATAGCTGTTTTGAGAACAATGAAAGTTTCTGAAACTCCTGGGGGAAGTTCAAATAATCAGAAGCAGCTTAAGTACTAATTCAGTCAAAGTTCAACAAATAATTATTACTTATTTATGTTCAAGATCTACTTCTTTAAAGATATTTACAATGTTTGCAGAAACTTCTGATAGTGAAGCTAAAGCAAAGTTTATTTTGTTAGAATAGGTCTCTGGAAATATATAGGTCTTTCTTGCTAATTCTTATAACTAAGGGATTTTTGTTGTTGTTGAGTTCATTTTTAATAAATCAGCACAGTAAATAATAGGTTTGAACACAAGTTTTAATAAGGAATCTATGCTCATACAGAAAAACCATTGTTTTAATGAACAAAAATTAGACATAATCATCATCAGGCAAAAATTAAGCCATTTTTATCTGTCACAAGGTGGCATGGTAGGGTAACAAATGTAAAAGGACAACCAGACATCTTAAATTTAACATTTTGACAGTGGTCATTAAGTGTGATCTGTTAGGTAAAAATCCAAATGGCAGTTGTATAATTTTTTAAGGGAATCATTACTCTAATTACACGATTGTAAACCAAATCGCATTCTTACTACTGTGGGAGGTTTTATATCTCTGTTAAGCTTTTGTTTGATCAAAATACTAGATTGATGAAAAAAAGCAAATTTTTTCTTTAAAATTTGAATTCTGAAATGTAAAACTTAATGATGACCTTTAAATTCTCCTCATTCTTTTTCTCTACTGCCCCTTCACAACATATATTCAGAATAGAAATATTCAAGGTAAGGTTAAGGATGAAGTCATGAAAAAGAAAAGCCCTGGGATCCTCTCCAATTATGATACTTTAATCTTCTACTAGGTTAATAATGTAGCACTTATGTCACTTTGTATCTGTGAATGAATCATTTAAGACTCTATACCTCTGGTTTTCTTCTTACAGAAAAAGAACTTTCTAGTACCTTTCCAGTTTGCAATTCAAACAATCTGTGATATGCTATTAACTTATTTAAATCTGCCTAAAATAATGGCCATAATTTTAAACTTTTACTTACTAATAAATTAAAATGATATTTTATATACCTATATTCTGTTAAACACTTAAACATTTACTAGTAATTTTCAAATATACATGGAGATAGATCCATCTATCTATATCTTATATGGATAACCTGCCAACTTGAACCGGCCACCAGAGGGCAACATTGTCCATAAAACTGCTGGAGACTAGCCATCCCTGAGGGTAGGGAGGGTGGGTGGTAGGTGGAGCATCAGAGAATAGAAACTTTTAATTAAATGGAATCAGTTACATCCTCCAGTCTAACAAAGCAGTAATCTTCATGGGGTGGGGCATAAATGCACAGATTATGGAAGCTTTAATTCAAATATCTACCACGAAAAACCTTAGCACAATTTGCTTAGTTGCAAACACATAATATTTCCTGTTTGTGTCTTATACATATATTTATTAGCCAAGGGATATGAGTCCGCATCACAATATTTAAGATGAGAGTGAAAATAGGACAAAAGGCAGGGGGTCAATTACTTAAAGAAAGTTGCAGGTAGACGAAGAATACCATTGAGTTTGCTGATTAGTAAAGAAGAAAGGGGCCAAGGAGACATACAGTGTAGGCAACCATCAGGGGACTCAGTATTGATGACTTCTATTGGGATAAATGAGGCCATCTGCTTTAAACAGAAAAAGCAGGAGGAGGAGGTAAAGTGGGAAGAGGAATTGATTTGAAGCCATAGGATGAAATCTAAAATTGTGAGGATTTATATTTACTCAGTTTGAGTTTGTGTTCTGATTGTTGTTATTCCTAGTAAGTTATTGCTTAATAAATATGATGGACATAAGCACAAACAGGTAATGACTGGTCTTGTTTTTATGGGGTTTTAATTTGTTTGTCTTTTTGTTTTTACTGTTACCTCATGCACAGAAGTAATTTTAGAACCTGGTGATCTGTGTTGGAATTTAGCAGATACCTAGGGAAGTTTAGGGTTTACTGCAGTGGAGAGCATCATGTGCAAGATGAAAGTTGCTGGTTTATTGAAAATGTGAGTCAATAACCTAAAAGTAGTGAGCATAATCGGTAGCAAGATTGAGAGGAGCAGGATGGAGGAAGAGAATAAGTGCTTGGGTTCATTTGGAGCACTCCTTAGAGAGGATGAATTCTGAGTATAGGGGTTTGGGTGGAAAGCAAATGATAAAAAGTTTAAGGGCCAAGAATATAAGGACAAAAACATAATGTGGTTTTCCAACATTTATCATAGTTATGCATGTCACATTTCAAATTTCATACAGTGAAGAAAGAATAGGATGAAGCAAACAAGGTGAATTTAGTTATAAAAGTAGGACCACAACTAGGGATAAAAATTATCTTGCAGCTGTTTGTAATACCTAGCATATTGTCAAGTACATATTAAGCATTCAACAAATACTTGCTGATTTTATTTCAGTGATGAAAATAGCTTGAGACTGTGATGTTAACATTTAGTTATAGTCAAGAATGAAGCCAAGTAGAAAATAAGTTAGGCTAACTTTTTTAATATGAATTGAGCACTTCATGGGCTATAGCAAAGAGATCAGTTTGCATAATGATAAGATAACTAAGGAATGAATGTTAAGGATCTAAAAGGAACAGTATAGACAAAACTGTGGCAAAATAAAGTTTGTTGATGATTTATTTTGTTTACTTCAGTGATTTCCAAAAAGAATTTATAAGAATTTTGATCAAACATTATTTTGTTGTGTGCTCTCAACAAAACAATAATAAAGTCCATTTAAATAGTAAGATTCTGGAGGGTCAAGACCCTCCTTATTCTCCACTGAATTCCCAGAACCTGATACCATGCCTGGCATATGGTAGATGTTCAATAAATAACTATTAACTGAGTCAGCAGTAAATTAGATGAAAGTCACTAAATACATTTGACTGTGTGTGTGTATGACTGGGAGTGTATATTACAGTCATTTAAATATATGCTTCTATTTGGGAAGACAAATTTAAATTAATAAATAATACTCCTTATAAAAATGGAATAGAGGGGTGCCTAAGTGGCTCAGTTGGTTAAGTGTCTAACTCCTTATTTCAGCTCAGGTCATGATCTCAGGGTTGTGAGATCGAGCCCCGTGTTGGGCTCTGCACTGGGCATGGAACCTGCTTAAGATTCCCTCTCCCCACTGGAGGGTATTATGCTGAGCGAAATAAGTCAATCAGAGAAAGACATGTATCATATGACCGCACTGATATGAGGAAGTCTTAATCTCAGGAAACAAACTGAGGGTTGCTGGAGTGGTAGGGGGTGGGAGGGATGGGGTGGCTGGGTGATAGACACTGGGGAGGGTATGTGCTATGGTGAGCGCTGTGAAGTGTGCAAGGCTGTTGAATCACAGATCTGTACCTCTGAAGCAAATAATAAATTATATGTTAAAAAAAAAAAAAAAGAAGAAGATAGCAGGAGGGGAAGAATGAAGGGGGGGAATCGGAGGGGGAGACAAACCATGAGAGACTATGGACTCTGAAAAACAAACTGAGGGTTCTAGAGGGGAGGGGGGTGGGGGGATGGGTTAGCCTGGTGATGGGTATTAAAGAGGGCATGCTCTGCATGGAGCACTGGGTGTTATATGCAAACAATGAATCATGGAACACTACATCAAAAACTAATAATGTAATGTATGGTGATTAACATAACATAATAAAAAAAAAGAACAGGTTGGATATGTATAAATAAAGAGAAATCTGGAAGGCAAAAAAAAAAAAAGATTCCCTCTCCCCCTCTTCCTCTGGCCCCCCCCAAAATAAGTTAAATAAATAAATAAATAAATAAATAAATAAAATGATGTACAGCTAGTCATTCAGCCTTAACTTAAAACATTTTACAGCACTACTGTACTTGTATGTACTTGCACATACAAAAATGGATAGTAAGAAGATTTTTATATATGAAGTTAACAAGGATAAGATCAACCAGTGAGCTAAGATTAGGACTATAGAAACTGAAAAGGGATTATACAGAGGATGAAATAATTTTAAGGATATTCTAATGCCTAAATAAAGTTATGTTACTTAAATGAGATAATGAAGTACAGAGCCACATGCATAATAGAAACTCAGCTTCTTTATGGGTTTCTATAAATATCTTATAAAAATGTATTTAAAACCTAATTCCCAGACATTGGGCAAGTCATACTGGGAGATAAAAGATTTTAAAAACAGTGACACAGGCCTGCCATTGATGATGTCAAAGGAGTAGATTTAAATGTACAAAACTGATTTTATAATGCAAGAAAAAGCTACCACAAGCTGTACTCTTTACAATAAACTTGTCCCTTGACCTTCCTACTTGACTTTGTATTTTTTGAGGTAAGAGTAGTATCTTATTTCACAGTGATATTTCCAGGGACTATCAAAATCAAGTGATTTTTTTTTCCCCATCTAGAATTACTGTGTTTCTTATTTCTTATCATTATCCCTTTGCAACTTGCATTACTGTAAGTTTTAAATAAATTTAAGGTTGCAATCACAATGTTTAGAATGAAGGGTATTGAAAATGTAGCACTCTTTATGTGCCCCTGATGAATAAAATTATCTTTTTGAGTCTATTGAGCTAGATAACTCTCCTAAATATTTTATATGTATTATTTAATCTTGTTAATAATATGAGGAAAGTGCTATTGTTATCTCTGTTTTACATATTGAGAAATCAAGTCATGAAGAGACTATTTGCCCAAGGGAATACCAAAGAATTTATAAAAGATCCACAGCTATTAAGATCCATGTCCTATATAAATAAAATGAATAAGATGAAGCCAATTATGGATCCATCAATTAATATCCTATATAGCCCACCTTATTCTATGCAGGATTTAAGATATTTTCCAAAAATAGAATTTCCAAGTAGGATATATTACTGTTATTTCTGTTGTGATTATGTATTTACTAACTGCCATTTGTTGAGCACCTCCACTTATGTAAACATGAGTCTTGATGCTTTACACACATTATTTCATTATTTCTCACTGTAGTATTTCAGAGTCAGTATTACTGCTCTTGGACAGAGAGGGGAAAGGCAGAGGGTAATAGCAATTTGTCGAGTCATACAACTAGTAAAAGTTGGGGCTTGGGTCTCACCCAGGTCTGTCGAATTGTAATGTCTTTGCTCAGGAAATACATAGATCAAATAGAAAAGCAAGAAGAGCAGGAGAATGTGTAGAAAGATCATTTGGTTATAAGGTATCATACAGAATAAGAAGCCCATGGTAATCTGTCTTCCCTGACTGACTAATGTTCCTTTGACATGTCAGTATGGTTTTTTGTAAATGGCTTAGATGATATGTAATATGTATTCTATTAAATGTATATACAAAGGGTTTTAAAAAATTTGTTATTCTTATTGATAATTCATGTTGAATTCATATAGAAGTACCCTTGTAATACCTTAGGTCACATATAATTATGAGGTATGCCCAAATATTGACTAATATTTTCCCTAATCTTGAGAAATATAATCTCTGTGAACCATGTAAATCATGCTTAATAATGACAAATTATTGCTACACTAATGGAAATCTTCAGTTTCTACATGCTTGAAAAATAACTCTAATTAACATTCTAAAAAATATACCACCTTAGCATTTACTTAAAATATGTAATTTGGGCTTTATACTATTTAAATCCTACTTTTCCATTTAGCATATTTAATTACATATTGCATTAGACATTAATTAAGCAAAGATTCTTAAAGTCTCCTTTTGCAAGATGATGTAAGATATTAAGAAAATGTATGTTGCCTTAACTTGTATTTTTATGTTAACCTACTTTAAAGGTATAATTTTCTACTCTTTCTTCTACCCCCTGTTATTTACATCACTATTTTCTTTTCTTACAGTTCTTCAACAAGCAAAAACTGCAACTGTACCAATCCCCCATTACCAATAAATTATAGGGCTCTGTGCTTACAATCATCCTATTTATTTCATAAAATTAATAGGTTTAGAATGCTCTTGGCTATAAAATGTACATAGAATTTTTGCAACTTCTTTGTTATGTAAATATAATATATTAAGGCAAAAGATAAACCATTAATTTATCTGTAAAATTAATGAAATGATCTTTTTTCTATTTCTCATCCTATCAGTTGTCTTGCTTACATCTCCTATATCCCAGCTCCTCATATGCAGAGGAGAGAAAAATAGGGTATACGGTTTTTCCTGTAATAATGCCTTCTACCTAATTTGCATTTATGGAAATTTTACTTTATTCCATCACAAATATCAGGAATTTCAGAAAGAAGCTATAATAATAAATAGTAAAGCAATTCCTCAAATAAAAAGATGATGCCATAACTAGAAAATTTTATTATAATTTTTTTCACAATACTAGTATTTCTGTGCTTTGTATTAAGTATTGACTATGCACTTAATCAGATAACCAAGAATATATGAATGGTTTGTTACTATGTTTACTATCATAAAAAAAATATAGCCGCTCCGGAGAAGGAATAAGCCAGAGCTGAACTTTTGTCTTATCTTGCTTTTTGTCTAGATCCCATGGTTTGCCTAGCATTATTCAAAAACAATGAAAATAAAGTTTCTGTTACAAAATCACCAAAGATGGCACAGCCGAGAAGAGATGGCTACTTTGAAGGTATGGTTTAATCATAGATATGTAGAAAGGTAAAAAAGATAAAAAAATGGAGTATGGAATTGTTGAATCACTATATTATACACCTGAAACTAATATAACACTGTATTTTAACTAACTGGGATTAAAACAAAAAGCTTAAAAAGATAAATAAAGGGATTTGTAGGAAAAAAAGATGAAGATGTAAAAGTGTATTTAAAATAAAATTTTTAAATCCTCAATAGTCCTGAAGTACAAATGTAAAAAATTATATATAAATTATAATTAAATAAAAATCAAAATGCAGTTCTTGGAGCTAAAATACTAATTTAGTGTATTGATTCATTAGCACACTAGTTTAGTATTTGCATCAGTGTTTATATAACTTTAAATTTCTTATATTTTATGTGAAACTCTTATAAAGCTGTTTCATCAGTATAAGTAATTTTATTTAAATTTTACACTGATAATATTAGCCTCTATCAGTGGAAGTGAACCCATGTGGAAATGATATTCTAATATATTTACTTCCAGTATACACAAATTGCATTATATATTATAAATTAAACTCTGGAATTTTAAATATTTTGCTATATATGAAGTTTGCCCTACTCACTTTTGGGGAAAAGGTTTTACACATCTAAAGGGCAGATTATATTTCTGATTTCAACATTTGGAAGAATTATGGACACATTATCAAACAAATATTTAAATATATCAGAGAAATAAACATGACTTATAATAAGTTTGCCATTCTTTCTCTTTAATATTAAAATGTTCATAATTTTATCTATACTTTTGGATTATAATTTCTAATAGGAAAATATATTTGAATGGAAGTGGACCACTTAGAATTTTTAAGACTTTGTCTTCTGTACATTTTAAATAAATCTTAAAATTTATGCATTATTATAGCATGATTGCAAATAGATACTTTAACATTTCTATTCAGTAATGTCTCAAACCAAAGAAAATTTGATTAACACCAACTTTATACTTTTCTAGAGATGCCTATTAAATATGTAGCAGTGGGAGGACATGGGGTCTAGAATTTTCTTCAAAGTATGTAGCAATAAATATATACATAAGAAGATAGGTAAAACAAGTGTAGCAAAGCATTGAAATTGTTGGATCAATAGATGATAGTATATGGAGGTTTGTTCTACCATTCAGTTTTTTTAATATTAAATTTTTTCCTTGGAAAAACATTTTAAAAATTTGGTGGGCATTGAAGGTGCCAAAAACCAGTATTTCAGAAAAATACTTATCAATTAGTATTTTAATACAATTAAAATATGTTTTCAGTATAAGGCTTGGGTTTTAAACAATTATCGTATTACAATCTTAATTTCACCATTTCACTATAAAAGAAAGAGTAGAAGGTCTACTAAAATCAGTAACAATTGCACAGATATTACCTGTTAAATAGAAGCATTTTTACTTTAGAAAGGCAGTGCCTGGTAAGAAAGATAACGGGCATTTTTTGCCCTTTAAATTAGCATGCATCTCAGAATCAGAAGGGAAAAATCTATCCCAGCATGTTCTGCATTATCTCTTGTTCTGTGAAATGTGAAGACATGTTATCATCTAGAATAGTATATATGAATGTATGGTATATTTATGGATTTGTGTACTGATACAAAATATACTAGGAATAGTTCAAATAGCAATAGAAAGAAAGTGGCCTGTAGAACATGGAACATTTCTACCTGTGCTTCATGATATGAAGTTATATGTTTTTGTTTACTTTCTCCCATATGAAACGTGTTTAGTTTAGTTTACTTTTTTATTTTTTATTTTTTTGCAACCTCAAGTACATTTGGCATTTCATTCATTTCACTTAATGGTCATTATGTATATACCAGATATTCTAGTGACTGATAGTTATTTTCAGGGTTGTTGGGGTTTTTTTTTGTTTTGTTTTGTTTTGTTTTTAAGGAATGGGCTTGGCAAAAACAGTTGTACATGGAAGAACTTTTTTTCTTCAACCAGTATGTTTATTTCTGCCTTCTTTTTTTTTAAGAGGAAAAAGTGAGGCGAAGGTAATTTGATCATTGCTGGCCAGGCTGGATCCCATGGTATCCTTACCTGCTGCTCTGGCCTCACAAGCCTCCTAGACTCACACTATTTCGTAACTGGCCAGGAAGGCCAGTCAGCTTCCACATAAGTAGCCTGATTCACCCCAGTTTCCCAGTAGAAGGCACATTTTAAAATCAGGTCTTTTGAGATGTAATATCAATTATATAAAATGCACCAGATTTAAGAGTACAATTCAATCAATTTCAATATATTTGCAGATACACAACTATCACCACAATCTCATTTTAGAGTATTGGAGGGACTTTTCCCTTAAAAAATTCAAATAAAATTAATAGTTGGGGGCGCCTGGGTGGCTCAGTTGGTTAAGCGACTGCCTTCGGCTCAGGTCATGATCCTGGAGTCCCAGGATCGAGTCCCACGTTGGGCTCCCTGCTCGGCGGGGAGTCTGCTTCTCCCTCTGACCCTCCTCCCTCTCATGCTCTCTGTCTCTCATTCTCTCTCTCTCAAATAAATAAATAAAATCTTTAAAAAAAAAAAAAAAAAAAAATAAAATAAAATAAAATTAATAGTTGGGCATTTTACCCCCCCCCCCCGCCCCACCTCATGAAAGTGAGGGAGATCAGAATTAAACTTCATTGTGGGTTTAGATTGAATGATTCTATGTGGAACAGTATCTCAGCTCAATGGCATGCCAGCACTGTTGTATTATTTCCTTTTGTTTTGTTGAAATTAGATGATAGTATTATTTGACTATTTCTCTCTATTCCCATTTATTTTATAATAACATCTGATTTTTTAAAAGCTGAACTTAAAAATACTTTCTTCTCTACTTTGCAATTTTATCTTTGGGGGTTTCCATGATTTCTTTTGTAAACTGTACTAAAATTCTTTGATTATTATTGCTGCTTTTTTCTGAATGTCACCAGAAGAACAGCAAGGATGGTGAATATTCTCTATTAGGCCAAAAAAAAAAAAGCACTTAAATTTAAGGAATATTTAACGAACTATCAAATTATATTAAATGATGTAAGGTAAAGAATCATTCCCTTTTAATAGACCATGTTTTACAAAATATCCTTCTTTTGTTTTGTTCCAAATTTTTATTTTAATTCTAGTTAGTTAACATACAGTGTAATATTGGTTTCAGGAGTAGAATTTAGTGATTCATCACTTACATGTAATACCCAGTGCTCATCACAAGTGCCCTCCTTAATACTCATCACCCATTTAGCCCATCATCCCGCCCACCTCCCCTCCAGCAACCCTGTTTGTTCTCTATAGTTAAGAGTCTCTTATGGTTTGCTTCCCTCTCTTTTCCCCCACTTCCCCTATATTTATCTGTTTTGTTTCTTAAATTCCACATATGACTGAAATCATATGCTATTTGTCTTTCTCTGACTGACTTGTTTTGCTTAGCATAATATACTCTAGCTCCATCCACATAGTTGCAAATGGCAAGAATTCATTCTTTCTGATGACTGAGTAATAATCTGTTGTATATATACCACATCTTCATTATCCATTCATCAATTGATGGACATTTGGGCTCTTTCCACAATTTGGCTATTGTTGATAATGCTGCTATAGACATTGGGGTGCATGTGTCCCTTCGAATCAATATTTTTATATTCTTTGGATAAATAACTAGAAGTGCAATTGCTGGGTCGTACGTAGGGTAGTTCTATTTTTAACTTTTTGAGGAACTTCCATACTGTTTTCAACAGTGGCTGCACCAGTTTGCAATCCCACCAACAGTGTAAAAGGGTTCCCCTTTCTCCCCATCCTCACCAACATCTGTTGTTTCCTGTGCTGTTAAGTTTAGCCATTCTCACAGGTGTGAGGTGGTATCTCATCGTGGTTTTGATTTGTATTTCCCTGCTGATGAGTGATATTGAGCATCTTTTCATGTGTCTTTTGGCCATCTGTTTGTCTTCTTTGGAGAAATGTCTATTTATGTCTTCTGCCCATTTCTTAACTGGATTATTTGTTTTTTAGGTGTTGAGTTTGATAAGGTTCTTTATAGACTTTGTTTTTATTTTTTTTTTAAGATTTTACTTGAGAGTGAGAGAGTGGGAGTGAATGCACGAGCCCGATGGAGGGAGGGGCAGATGGAGAGGGAGAAGCAGACTCCCTGCTGAGCCAGGAGCCCAATGTGGGGCTCCACTTGGTGCTGGATCCCAGGACCCCAGGATTATGACCGGAGCTGAAGGCAGACACTTAAATGACTAGGCCACCCAGGTGCCTCATATAGATTTTGGACACTAACCCTTTATCGATATGTCATTTGCAAATATCTTCTCCCATTTTGTAGGTTGCCTTTTAGTTTTGTTGGTTATTTCCTTCACTGTGCAGAAGCTTTTTATTTTGGTGAAGTTCCAATAGTTCATTTTTGCTTTTGTTTCCCTTGCCTCTAGAGACTTGTCCAGTAAGAGGTTGCTATGGCCAATGTCAAGGAGGTTGCTGCCTGTGTTCTCCTCTAGGATTTTGATGGTTTCCCATCTTGCATTAAGGTCTTTCACCCATTGTGAATTTATTTTTGTATATGGTGTGAGAAGGTGATCCAATTTCATTCTTCTGCATGTCGCTGTCCAGTTTTCCCAACACCATTTGTTGAAGAGACTGTCTTTTTTCCACTGGATATTGTGTCCTGCTTTATCGAAGATTAATTGACTGTATAGTTGTGGGTCCATTTCTGGGTTTCCTTTTCTGTTCCATTGGTCTGTGTGTCTGTTCTGTTTTCATGCCAGTACCATACTGTCTTGATGACTATAGCTTTGTAATATAGCTCTAAATCCAGAATTGTGATGCCTCCAGCTTTGCTTTTCTTTTTCAAGATTGTTTTGGCTATTCGGGGTCTTTTGTGGTGCCATACACATTTTAAGATTGTTTGTTCTAGCTCTGTGAATATCTATTTTTTTAAGTTTAATTCAACAGATTTTATTAATCATTTCCATCTTAATTGTAATTCTATCTTGGTTAATAATTTTAGGTGATATTAATTAATGTCATTAATTAATGTCACTACAATTTTGGTCCATATTTTTTTCTGTTTATTCACTTAAATTATATAGTTTATGATTATTTATGAAGAAGGCATAAGGCTTACTGATAAAATTTTTATGAGTTCGTCTTATTTAAACTCAAAACTGTACAAATAATCTTGAATATCTATTTTACAACATTCACGAGATAATGGCAATTTTTGTTTAGCTGACACATTTAGAGCTTTAGCCTAATGAAGACTGGGGAACCTGCTCCCCAGGTAACCTCCTACATGTGCTGTATGTTAGGTATCAGTCAATTATTCCTGTGAGACATGACTAAGAGCCTGAGAATTTTACAGGTTCAGCATTGATTTACTTGATTTATTTGTTTGTTTATTTATAATTTATTTATGTTAGGTAACTGTTTTGGTTTACCCTGTATCATCCATAATCCCTACTTAGGTTTCAATATCTGATCTTGCCTTAGAATTTGAAACACTTTCCTGATTATTACCTTAAAGATCTCCCAGCGAGTTTCCTTTTTTATGTTAAAATGCTCAATTTAGAACCTGACATCACTCTTCTATAGCTATCACTGGTATAAAAAGAAGCCTAGCTCAATGGTTGCAAGTCTAGATTCCTGAGTTAGTCTAACACAGTCTGAATCTTGGTTCCACCATTTATTGGCTTTGTGGCCTTGAGGGCATTATTTAACTTCCCTGTTTAGAATTGTTTTTCACATGTAAAATTGGATACTAATAGTACTTCCTTGTTGGGGATTACATGAGTTCCTACTTGTGAAATGCTTGAAATCCACAGTATAAATACATAGTTAAGTCCTCAAAACTTGTAATCATTGGCAACAGTCATTTTAAAAGTATAGCTTTATTTTTTTTCTCTTGTTTGCAATTGGTAGTATTTATTATATTTCTTGCTAGGTACTGTGCTAAGAGTTTTACTTAAATTCTCTGATTCAATCTTTTCAAAAACTCTGAAGAATGTATTATAACTGTCAATATGAGGAAACTGGTTTTGAGAGTTTGAGAAGTGATTTGCCCAAGGTCATACAGAGAGTAAGTGGCTGAAGGGGAATGGAGATAATTTCTTTATCAAAACAATGCTAGCGAAAATCAAACAAGATGCAGACACTGAAGGGCGAAGGTTCTTCGATAACCCTAAAATGTATATACAAACTTAGAATCAAAATATTTAGGAAAAAAATAAAGACTAATTATTAAATTAGGTAAAACTCTGGGAAACTAATAATCAATTTTGTTCTCTATTAGTTTCTCATAGCTTGCATTAATATGTATTAAGAAACAGTTTAGTACCAACATGGTGATAAATATCTGATTTGTGTCTTATAATTAGTTCCTATCTTACCTAATATTATTTTAATGTTATTATGATAACCTAACATTGTTAAGGACCAAATCTATTAGACTCTAAGGGTGATCATGCTTTCAATCACCTGTTTTAATTTTCAGATGGATGAGAACATCTCCACACAACCTAAGAGTAAACCTATATTTTTGCTTCATTTACTCTTCTTATTATTTATATACAAATTAAATGACTTTCTTGCCATAATCTGCTGAAATTTTAAAATTTGCTACTTCTAAACCAATGCCAAATTCAGACTTTTGGCTTTAGCCAAGGAAGGAAGATAGACAAGTCAGGAAAAAAGTTGGATCTGGCCCAACAACCTTCTCAGAGAGGCAAGTTTTGTCTTAGCTCCTCCATTCCCTGGGACATTTTACTTGATTTTAATGTTGGGTTTTTTTAATTCCCAGCTGGTGCTGTCATCACTAGCATGCTTTCTATTTCTCCTTTTATAAAACTGAAGATTTACACATACCATATGTCCTTTTACATCATAGATGTTCAAATATGTTCGTATTAAATTTTTGAGCATTGAAGACATTAGAAGACCTTTAACTTCTATAATTTTTACTTCAGAGCATTTCTAATCAAACCATCTTCCTTTGTGGTATTTTTTATTGTATGATTACAAGAATTTTCTTCTCCAGCTTTCTTCCTTTTAATACCAGCTTAGGGCACAGAGTCACATAATGTAGATTGTTTTAAAGTAGGTCTTGTATTTCCATCCCTGTATAGAGTACTTGCTAATAGTGCCAACGTGATTAAACATTAAGAACTGGTAGAATAAATGCAAGCAACCAAAGAATACCTGAAAGTCATGCTCTAAAGAAGAGATGCTTGCAATCTTATTTCTACTGAACAAGACTCAATATTAGTCAAAGTAGACAAGGGAATGAATATTCATAAAATCTGATCTGTCCATGATTATCTCGGTTTGCAACAATAACTATTCTTTGAATTACTATTTTCCTACTAAATTTTAAGCTCCTTGGTATTCATGGCCCTTAGGATAACACCTAATGCATAATTGATACTTTATAAACTTTTTTGGTGAATAAAAACACAAAGGACCTTTAAATAGCTTCAAAGATAGATGGAGCTGCAAGATGCTTATATAATATCCTTGAATATGCTGCTTCCTTTGATGAACTAGATTCACCGTCCAATGCATTGCAGGAAATCTCTTCACTTGACTAATTCTTGTCATCTCAAACATTAATCTTTTAAGAAAACTTTTTTGATTCCAGCTTAGAACACAACTCATTGTGTTTCCACAGTATCCTGAATAAAATTTTGTCTATCGTATAATATAATGTAATATGATATAATAGCCTCTTTACTCTTGCTTGTCACTTACCGCTTGTATGAGGCATTATTCTATGTGCTTTATCTATGACAAGTAAAGAAATCCTCACAACAACATTTTGAGGTAGGAAATAAAACTTTATTCTTACTAGAAAAGTGAAAATCTGCCTGCACTTACAAAGAATTAGAGATCAACTAACAAAATCTTGTCTAATTTTTGTATGAACTTTTTTTTTTATTATTTCTTAAGATGACTAATAGAAGAGGATTTGGGGAAAGTCAATAGCAAAATATAAAATTGAAAAGTAAGTGGGAGGCCCAACTTAGAGATAATTGTAGATCAAGAGCTATATTTTAACGTCCTTTTAAAAATTTAATATGGTAGCTTTTTATATAACTAAATATCTAAAATCTTTCCATGACCTCTCATTGCTCTTGGAACAAAAGCTATCCTCCATATCGTGGCCCACCTGACTATAAATGTCAGACCCCTTTTCAGTTCCTCAAATACGATAAGAAATTTTTTACTTTGAGGCTTTTGTATTTCATTGCCCTCTGCTCTCCACACTTTGCACAAATGACTCTCTCATTGTTTAGTTTGTGTTTCCACTCCCATGAGAGGGCTTTCTCGTACAGCACTGCCTAAGTAGCCTTTTCCTCTCTACCCAGTTACTCTCTCACACAGCACCTGCTCCATTCATGGCATTTATCTGCTCTTGTCCTATTTATTAATGTAAGCTGTTACATATGGGGTACTTGGGTCACTCAGTTGGTTAAGCATCTGCCTTCGGTTCAGGTCATGATCTCAGGGTCCTGGGATCAAGCCCCGCATGGGGCTCTCTGCTCAGTGGGAAGTCTGTTTCTCTCTCCCCCCCACCTCAAATAAATAAATAAAATCTTTAAGAAATCCAAAACAACCTGTTACTTATATGTTGTTTTTTCCACTAATAGAATGTAAGTTCCATGAAGGGAGAACCATGTCAGGCAGACCTTACACAGTTATATCCTCAGCACTTAGAATAGAGTCAAGTATATATTTGGTAGTCAATAAATATTTGAATAAAAAAGAAAATATGTTTATGTGACATGCTTATAATTAAAACTCCCTAAATGTATTCTAGACACTATCATGCTATTTTTAAATATAAGGCTCAGAATTATTTTAATTTTCTACGGAAAAAAAATCTGATTAGGAATTCAGTCCAGTAAAGCATGAAACAAACTGTAATTTTTTAAAAATTATCTGTGGATAAGGTGGATTCAGGAAGTGGTAATCCAGGGTGAGAGAGAAGCTTATTAAACTCTTCTTTATCCAATTAGTTATAAATGGTTTGTATTTTCTGCTTCCCCCCAAATTCAGCCAAAAGAGAATATTCTGTATTCTATAGTGTGTGTGGGGTTGGTGTGTATGTGTGTGTGTATGTGTGTGTGTATATATATATATACACATCTTATGTATATATCATCTACATATACATATACACTTTATGTTTTTTGTGTGTGTATATCTGTATATATGGCGGGTATATAATTAAAAAATGGGAGAGGTGCCTGGGTGGCTCAGTTGGTTAAGCCTTGGACTCCTGGTTTCTGCTCAGGTCATGATCTCAAGGTCATGAGATAGAGCCCCAGGCCCTGCTTGGGCTCAGTGGGGAGTCTGCTTTCACTCCCTCCCCCATCCTGCTTGCAAGCATTCGCACTCTATCTAAAATAAATAAATAAATAAAATCTTTAAGAAAATAAAAAATGGAAAGGGATTTCAGAGCTCTTAGAGTTCTTTGAAATGAACCATGGTATGTAGGCTTTGAGATGTTACTATTTTCCATTCAAAAAATACAAGAGGACTTCCACTTCCGGTAATAGAAGACTATATAATTCAAGCCAATCCTCCTGCAGAGAACAACTTTAAAAGCTGGAAAAATTATTTTTAAAGAACCTAATTGAAGTCATTGGAGAACTAACAAGGAAGTAAAGAATTACAAGTCAAGAAGGAAATACAAGGAGCTGAGAAGCTGAGCAAAGCTTTTGGTAAAGTCACCAGTATAGCTGAATTGCAAATAGACTTTCTACTAGCCTCTTGCCAGAAACAAATATAAGCCATCTCCAAAAATAGATAACATCAACCCACGCTTCAAATTATCTCTACATTTCTTCCTATGCAATATTTGGCACACAAATTAAAAAAATAGGCATAGAAGGATAGGAGACAGCATCATTGAATAACATGAGAAACAATGGACAAAAATAGAGCCAACAAGATTTCAGATAATGGAGATTGTTTTTTATAAAGATTTTATTTATTTAACTGACACAGAGAGAGAGACAGCTAGAGAAAGAACACAAGCAGGGGGAGTGGGAGAGGGAGAAGCAGGCTTCCCGCCAAGCAGGGAGCCCGATGCGATGTGAGGCTCGATCCCAGGACCCTGGGATCATGACCTGAGCTGAAGGCAGCCGCTTAACCAACTGAGCCACCCAGATGCCCCTAGATAATGGAGATTTTTAAAGAAATATACATAATAACTTTTGGGATACAGAAGAAATTGAGAATTTCAATAGATATTAAACCTAAAAATATCCAAAAGGAAAGTCTATAACTTGAAAGCACAACAACTGAAATTAAGAACTCACTGGTTAGATTTAACTACAGATTAATCAAAACTGAGGAGAGAACTACTAGATGGGAAAATAGCTCTGTAAGAAATATCTAAATTGAGGCATGAAATGAAAGAGAATAGAAAATACGGAAAAGAGAAGAGACATGTGAGATATAGCAAAAATGTCTCACACACATGTAATTACAGTCCAAGAAAAAGTGGTGAGAGAGAATGGTGTAAAAGTAATATCTGAAAAGTTAATGGTTGAGAATTTACTGAAAATGATGAAACACTTCAAGTTGTGGATTGAACCACAAAACATATATACATACAAAGAAAACCACACTGCAGCACATCATAGTAAAATTGCTTTAAAAAAGGGGTGGGGGGAGAGAACATTTTTTTAAAGAGCCAGAGAAAAATGTTTATTATTCTTCAAAGGAGCAATAATAATGAGTAATGAAGCTGGCTTCTAAACAGAAAGATGAAATCCAGAAGACAATTGTGTTGTGCCCCTCCCCAAATTCAAGGGTTGGAAGACCTAAACCTCTGATTATATTTGGAGATAAGGCTTTTAAGGAGATAAAGTTAAATGAGGTCTGCTGAGTGGGTCCCTAATCTAATAGGACTGGTATACTTATCAAAAGAGGAAAAGACATCAAGAGTATATGCTCACAGAAAAAAGGCCAAGTGCGGACATAGTGAGAAGGTGGCCATCTGCGAGCCAAGGAAAAGCATCTGAGAGACTAAACTTGCTGGCACTTTGATCTCAGACTTCTAGCCTCCAGAACTGTGAGAAAATAAATTTCTGTTGTTTAAGCATCCAGTCTGTGGTATTTTGTTATGGCAGCCTAAGCTGACTAATACACAGTGTAATGCTATCTTCAAAGTACTGAAAGAAAATAAATGCCACCATGAAAGTCTATACCCAGCAAAACTTTTATCTTCAAAAATGAAAGCAAAGCACTCATGCCATCCAGTTCCCCACCTCCTGCTTCTCTGTATAGCCACAAGGAAGAAGGAGGAAAACACCTGGATTCCTAAGCGAAACTTCACAAAGAGGGACAACTGGGTGGCTCAGTCTTTTAACCGTCTGCCTTTAGGTCAGGTCATGATCCCAGGGTCCTGGGACTGAGTCCCACATCAGGCTCCTTGCTCAGAGGGGAGTCTGCTTCTCCCTCTGCGTGCAGCTCCCTCTGCTTGTGCTCTCTCTCTCTGACAAATAAATAAATAAAATCTTTGAAAAATAAATAAAAAATAAACAAAATAAACTTCACAAAGAAAGTAGGGAAAGGTAATGGTTCTGGGAAAAGAAGCCCATGGCAACCTTTCTTTTCTTTCTTTTTTTTTTTTTTTTTTAATCTGTGTTGTCCCTTGCTCCACGAAAAAAAAAAAATCTATGTCCACCTACTTGCTACATAGGAAAATTTCTATATTTTGGAGATAGACAATAATCCTATCAAGGTTTCAGAGAATTATTACAATACCTTAGAAAGTTCATCATCAAGAACATTCATCTTCTATCTAAAGAAGGCTACATGAGATTAACAGTGGATTTGGACCAAGAAGTCAGGTTTGAATTGTGTGTAGATACTCACTAGCTATATGATTCATATCTTTGTTTTCTCATCTGTAACTGGGAACACCAGTCTTTACGTCTCATGATATTTTGAGAATTAAATGACAATCTAAGACCTCTTAGCTAAAGGTGATGGATCTGAAAACCCTCACTAAAATTTCAGTGAAGATATTTTTTATGACGCATACTAACAAATATAGGAATATAAGGAAGGTCCAACAACAATATAATTTTTTAGACCAGAACATAAATATATGAGTAATAGATAACAAAAGCTTAAACCAGCAATGAAATATGAGAACTATTTTAAACTCAAAGTTTCAAGGATTGATGGTATAAGGCCCAAATGAAGTAGTGTGAAGAGATCTGGGTTACCTGTGCAAAATTCTTGAACTTAAATTTTCTAGGTAGGATAAAACAGAATCTGTGACCCAGGAACATCCTTGACACCTTGCTAAAACTAAGAAGAGTAAGTGTAGTTGTACGTGTTAAGTGCTAAAGCCCCAACCCTTTCCCCTGCTCAGCTCTCAAAATTCTGATAATCATATTTTTTAGTCAATTCAAGTGGCTATAACAAAATGCCATACACTGGGTGGATTAAAAAACAGAAGTTTATTTCTCACAGTTCTGGACTGGGAAGCCCAAAATCAAGATACCAGCTAATACAGTTCCTATTGAGAGCTCTCTTTCTGGCTTACATATGGCCACTTTCTTATTATGTACACACATGGCTTTCCCTTGGTTCCTGAATGTGGAGAGAGGAGATCTCTTTCTTCCTCTTCTTATAGGGCCACTAATCCCATCATGAGGGCCCCATCCTCATTACCTAATCTAACCCAAATTACCTACCAAAGACCCCACTCCAAATACCATCACATTGGGAATTGGGGTTTCAACATAGACATTTTGGGGAGACACAAGCATTCATTCCATAGCACCATGCTTTTAACCTCCAGGAAAGAGATTACAAGAGTGTTTCTGGAGATTCTTATCAGTCCAAGAGGAAACATCTAAATATTGACATTAGGTATTTCCAATATAGGACTCAGGTAAGTCATCTTAAGGTGAAGCTTTCAGAAGAGGCCTCATTGATTGGTGCAGAGTTTCCTATCAACTTTACAGACCCCACTCTAAAATATAAGCACATAAATGAGGGTCTAAAGCAAATTTAAAAGATGAAAGAGAAAAAACTAACAAATGTAATAACTTGAACAGACACTGTACCAGGTGAAAAAATTCTTCAAATATACCATGAATATTGTCATTGACATAAAAAAGATTGCATGCATGAAATAAGAATGAGATGCTATAATAAGAAAGAGAGGTTAGAGAACTAAAAATATCTTTTTGAAAATAAAAACATGATATCAGGAATGAAAACTTGGCAGAAGATTAGAAGATAGTGTTAAAGAAATTTCCCAGAAACTGGAGCAAAAATACAAAGTGATGTGAAACATGAGAGAAAATGTAGAGAAGAGACTTATTCCAGGAGGTCCAACCCTTGATAAATAATAGGAGATCCAAAAAAAGAGAACATTCAACAACAAATATATTGAAAGAAATGATCAGAGAAATCATTCCAAAAAATTCCCCAAACTAAAGGGGATCAAGAGAGTTTCTAGATCAAAAGAGCCCATTGCATGTTAGGAAAATGAATGAAAATAAACCCATCTTTTTGACATGTCTTTGAAAAATGTCATAAAACTGGGGACAAAGGTAGGAGCCTAAAAGTCCTCCAGAAAGAAAAACAGGTCACATGCAATGAATCAGTTATCTAAAAGGCATTGGATTCCCAAAGTTAATCTCAGAATCCAGAAGATAATGGAACAGTATGTTCAACATTCTTAGAAAAAAGTTATTTCCAACCTAGAATTCTGTAAACATACAAACTATTAATAAAATTTAAAAATATAAAACATGCCAAGTCTTAATTTATCTCCCTTGCAAACTTGCTCAGTAAGTACTGGAGGAACTACTCCACAAAAATGAAGAGGTCAACCATGAAAAAGGAATTCATGAAATCTAGCAAAGAAAGAGACAAAGGAATATTTACAGTGATGGGGAGGAGAGATTCCAGGATGACAGGTTACACAGGTTTAGAGAATAAATACTCCAAGATGAAAGAAAACATCATGAACCATCTCTCTGAGGAAAAAAAAAAAATCTTTCTGATTGTCTTATGTGCTCAGACATATTTGAAAGGAGATATTCACTTGAGGAAGAGAGTTTTGGAGTGACCTACTGATATGTGTATGGAATACTAATGCATGAAAGTATAGTAGATGTAGACTTCTAATAGAGAATTTGGAAACGATAGTACGTACATAGAAAACTAATTATATGTAAAAAGTGAGATAACCTAAATGTGAGAAAACAAAGAAAAAAATTGTACAAGACATGAAATGTTATCTGAAACTGCTGTGCCACTTTTTTCTATGAGCAGCTGTTTGTTTTGAGTTCAAGCGAACACTTAAATTCGTGAAACACAATAGGCTTCGTACAACACTAAATTTACTTAGCTTTAAGGAAGGACAAAGGAGAGGAAACCACAAAGCATGCTTAGTGTAGAGAGGACATTGTGACACCTGGGCAGAGCATGTAGTGTCCTAGTCCTTCTTCACTTAGGAAACACATGGGCATGAAAGATGAGGCTGTAAGTGTGTGGACAACTTCAGTTAAAGGAAGCCATCAGCTCTAGCGATCCCAAAAGCTTTTATAATCAGTCATGTAGTCTTCTCATCTAGTAACCTAGTCAACTTAGGGGTATATAGCTAGCTCCTAATTCTCTGGTTCAGTTGCATTTCATTCATACTACTTGCTTATTGCTCAATAAACAACCTCAACAATGAGGTAAAAGTTCTTGGTCTGATATGGCTGAATTCTCATTGATCTTGCATGTTGCATAGATTAAATTCTAACAATTTCTTGACATGAGGATCAAATCCTCATACCTACCTGCATCTAGAGGAAAACCATAAAACAAGCTATTAACCCTTCTTTTGAAGTACCCTATATAGCTGAGTTGTAAATGATATTTACATGTCATAAAAAGATAAACACTGAATCATGGTCTAACCAAAAATTATGGGGTTTTTTTTTGTTTGTTTGTTTTTTGGGGAAATGGGAAGAAGAGGTACATATGTATATGGTAGAGATGTTGTAAAATTGCTTAACCTTTATCTTTCCTACTGTGAAGTCAATAGGTAATATGAAAATACAAAAATAAAGACATCGGAATACATGCAGGCCAGTGGTGAAAGAAATGACAAAGATGGTTGCATAGGGTTGCCTTTAAGAGTGTAAATTGGCGATGGAGAGGGGCAGAACTGGGGATAACCATTTTCCATTCTTAAAAACATGTCATATATAACTTTGATGCTTTTTCTTAATGATTAAGTAAGCTATTTTTTAAATCATCCATTAAAGGGTCTGGTTTTTAATGAAAAGCTAATAAATGAAAACATATTAAGGTAAAACAAGAATTTTTAAACAAGCAAAGCAGAATTCTTCACCAATACACCAAGTCCAAAATAAATACTAAAGGGTATTCTTCAGGCAATAGGAAAAGGATTCCAGATGAAATCTTGGAGATATTAGAAGTAATGAAGAGTGAAGAAGGATGAATATGTAGGTAAATCTAAATGAACATTGACTTAGACCAGTAGGTCTAACAATGATAGTAATTTCTGGTTGGTTTAAAATATTTATAGATGGGTCACAGTAATATTTATGCTTTGTTTTTCATAACTCTGTATCAAATCATTTGCCTAGTTTTGTTTGTTTATGAGTCTTATATTCATCTGTTTCTATTTTTGCTTTCTCCATCCCAGCAGAAACACATACACTAGCTTGGAATTAGACAGAACTGAGTTTGGATCCCAGACCAAACCTGTGTAATTTTGGTGAAGATATTTAACCTTTCTATACTAAATTTTCTCATTAATTAATTGGAACAAGTAATATATACCACATAAGTCATTGGATACATTGAATAAAATACTTGGAAGATACTAGAACCACCTAGCTTTTAGAATGTGGGAACTAAGACTTAATTCCTATTTAATCTACCAATACATATTTACTGAATTTACCATGAGCTTGACATTGTGCAAAGAGATGAAGATACAGTGGTGAATGAAATAAATACAGACCATGGGTAATAGAGTTCACTGTCTGGCAGAAATGGGAGTAGGGATTATTTATAAATATCCATGTACATATATAATGACACAACTGAATAAAGTTCTATGGAGGGAAAGTAGGTGTGCTCTTTATGAATTTAACCCAATCAGATAAGGGAAGAAGTGACACTGAATTTGAAGTTCAAGTAGGACAAGATGTTATTCTGCCTGATCCCATGATATTCTGTTTAGTTATCCCCTGTCTTTTGTTTCTTAGATTTCTGTCTACTATATCCACTAACTTCTTAAAATCAACGTATGAACAAGCTGCATGTCTGCCACTGAAAATGTGATTCTACCTCCTTTTCAAGCTACTACCCCACCCATCGCTCTTTTTTACTTAGCGACCTCCGTAGACAGTCTAGTCAGGGCCTTTATTCCCCACCTTCTAATCACTCTGCATTTTTCATTTCTTCAATAAGCATCTTTGAGCTTCTACTTTCTTTCAGTGTACCTGAGACTGGAGGCACAAGTAAAAATCAGTTCCTGCTTCAGAAGCCCAGTCTAGTGAGAGACAAACTATTAAACTGAAATGTATCATCCCATGTACCATACTTCTATAAAATTATGCAGACTGTACATCTCCACCATTCCCTTCAAACTACATTCCATACAGTAATCAGTGTTTACCTCTTCATTGCTAACTTCAGGAACCTCTTTTCTGCCCTCATTTTACTTGCCCTTTCTTCAGGAATTTCTCTCCCTGGGAATTCTCTTCTCCCCTTTTATCTTCATCCCCACTCTCTCCTGGATCTCCGGTTTATTTGGCCACTCCTTTTTAGTTGTCTTCTATGCCTATTCCTGTTCCTTAAATATCACAATCTCGTGGAATGTCTCTGACCTTACTGTATATTCAAGCCATATATGTATTTACTTCTATAGCCAAAGTTTACTTTGTCAAATATTACACTTATATAAATATGCAAAAGCAAACTTCGTCAAGGTACAGAATCAGACCTATTCCAGTGGCATGATGAAACAATCAAGATATAACACCTGATCCTCTCATATACCTTATAGTGTTTAGAGACAATGACAACTAAATGTCTATCTCCATCCTTCCCCCTTTTGATTTTTCTAGGCACTTTAAACCCAGCAGGTCTAATATGAAGTATTAGTATTGTATTCATTCCACTCTCTACACCTGTTTGATTCTTTTTATTCCATCTCTGCTCATAGTATCATTAGCTAATCACTCACTTAACCTAGAAAAATCAGAATCATTCTTAATTCTGTTATCCTTCTTATTTGTTGAATATAAACACCACCCCACGCCAGCCACTGCCTTCAATGTCTCTTGCCTTGAAATATTGTGATAGCCTGCTTTCTAACATCCACACATCTTTCAGTATTGTGAATGCTGTCATCTGTGTTTGTACTGCAATGTCTTTCTAAACTATAATTCTGCTATAGCGCACCTCTGTTTAAAATCTTATAGTGCCTGTTTCCTCTAGAACAAATTCCAAAATCCTAAGCATACAATGCCCTCATATACAGTTCCCAGCCTACCTTCCCAGCACTACCTTGTATCATCTCCCCACCCCCTAAAATATTCTATAATCATATTGAACTGTTTCTATACTATATCTATATTATATATCTTGAATGTTTTTTCTCACCTTTGCAGCTTCAGACGTCTTCTTATCCTTCATGACTCAGATAAATGTCATTTCAACTGTACATCATTCCTAATGCCACCTCCTGTAGGCATTTGCCTATGTTTCTTTAATACTGTCATATAACTATGTTTTTATCTATTTCCTCCCCTGACTATAAATCTTTCCAAAGTCATGGATCCCATCTTAGTCATATTTCTGTTTCCTCCCATCCCCAAAACGTAGCAGCAGTATTAGATTCATCTATACTAGGCACTCAGTAAGTATTTGTTGAATTAATAAACAGTTCTGACTTAAAAAAAAATATCTTTGGATTCTCAGAAACACTCTTCCTGCCAATTGCTATTACTCAAAGTCAGATATTGGCCTGTTCCCAACTTAAACTTACAACTCATTCAGTGTTCACATTCAAGCTTTAGGTTCCCACTGTCTCAGCCACCCTTTGGGTCTATTTAGCAAATTTTGGAATTCATTTAATCATTTCCTACTTAAGGTTCACCAGCTGTGAGGTTTTGGATCTTGAATAATTTCATCATTATAAACAGTATCCTTTCATTTTAAAGCTTCATAGTTTTTTAAACATTTTCTGGAAAGATAGAGATGAGTACTATATTAAAGTCAAGATATGTTTTTATGTTTCTAGAAAACTAAATAATTCTATTTTCCATCGAGATTCTATAGTACTTTAATAGAATTGTGGGTTCCCCATGAGTTTTCCCCAAAGCTTCACTACCTTCTGCAAGATTTTTAAAAATCATTATTTTAATTATAAAATGATACTCAACCTAATGGTTAAGAGAGTGGAACCAGACTATCTAGGTTTAAACCCCAACTCCACCCCTTGTTAGAGGTATGACTTTGCCATACACTTAACCTTTCTATATCTCTTTCCTCATTTATGAAATTGCATAATGTAATGATGTAAAATAATGCGTGGCTCTGAGAGTTGGGCAAATTGATCAGTACATGTAAAATGCTGGGAACAGTACCTCATGCGTAGTAAGCTCAGTACATTTTAACTGCTGCTATTTATCAGGAACAGTAGCCATTTACAATGAAATTTGTACAATTTAGAATTTGATTATAGTAACTGGATATATTTTGAAACATTATACTTTAAAATATGGTATATGTGTATAGGGGAAATGTATTATTCTGCTTAACTGATCATTTTTTACATGGAAAGGAATTTTCCAGGTGAAGGTAAATGCATATGCTTGAGTGAATAAACAAGATACAGATTCCAGTTAAGGATTCATTTTACTCTAAATTTTAGCTGGACAAATTTGATAGGCAGCTTTAATCCATATTTTTAAAGTGATGTCAATCAATCAATCAGTCACACTTCTGGCATTAACCTCCCACCCCCAATGTATATGCTATCTCTTGTCATTTCTTTTCTTCACTCTGTATAAGGTCTTGAACTTAGGTAGCCCATTGAAGCATGAATTAAAGAAGAAACTGATATCTTTAAACATTCCAGTAATAAATCTAATTATAAAAAAATTAACTTAGTTTTTATCCCCTACTAAAATATTTTGATTCAGATATTTATATATGTTTTATAAAGATAAAATTTATTTTTCAATTTTATTCAAGAAGAATAGAAGAAACTAACACTTATAGAATTCCTGAGCTGAAACAGTGAATTGATTTTCTGTAATTGTTGTGATTGTAAGATTTATAATTTTTAACAAATTTGAGGTGTTATCAATATTATATAGAAATAAAATTATCCCTTGAAGTTTTCTAAGCTATATGCTGTAATTCTTTGCATCAGTGACCTTAGGTTGTGTATGAGATTTTCCTATTTAAAGAGAAAAGAGCATGTCAAGTACAATTTACAAATTAATTAGATGAATTACTATCATAAGTAATACTTAGACTTAATTTTCAGAAATTAAAACTTATTTACCATGGAGCCAACAGTCTATCACCACCCAAATGCTAAACTCAAAATTTTTATCAAGCTCAAAGTTGCAGATCTCTCAGAATTGCCACTTATGAATGACATGCTTATGTTTAAATGGAATTATTTGTGTTTGTGCCGGTGTATACCTTGAAGTTTTCCAATTTCATATTGTACTTGTTTCCATTCTCATATATTTGTACATGTACATATATACAGTCTTCCATCTGATAAAATGAGTTCTTATTTTTGGCGTGCAATGTTAAATTGGAATTTATACATTTTTCCTTAAATTGTTTGTCTGAACAGATACTATATCTCTTAAATTTAACTTTATGTGTTTTTTTCTTTGATATTTCTATTAATTTTAGGAGAGTAAATGTTTAAATATGTTATTGAGTAAGCTTTTCTATTGCTCTGTGTATGTGTTAATCATTTATACATTTGAACATTTTAATGTTTAAAATATTTTAATTTTAACTTGAATGGTCATAAATGCCATTGCATTTGGAACCTTAGGTCTTAAGAGATTTGCATGTGTTCTCCAAGAACAATCTATAAAAATCTTCCTCTTTTGCACGGTTTCTTCAAAGAAGAAAAAATGTTCCTGTTTAAAAAATACTAATAGTCATCTCTAGAAATGTCATCCATTCACCTCCGAGTTTAAAATATTTTCCTGTGAGAAGTATGTAAAAACACCTGAATTATTTTCCTACAACTCACCTCACCCATAATAATAAGAAAGTGTAGAAATAGAAACAATGACAAGGGTTGGTATATAAGAAGGAGAATAAACCCTTTTATATATTTTTATTTGACTATTAACTAAAATTGTGTGTGCCAAGATTTAGGTTAGTTGAAACCCCCTACAAACGGGCTTATGGAAACAGTAACTGATCCTTCTAACATTATGTTTTTTAATACACCACGAGAATGCATTTCCCAAAAAGCCTAAGATCCCTATCTTGGGATGTGATGAAATGCTTTTAAGAATTCTATAGTAGAGGAGAAACACCTTTCTTAAAATTTTAAATCGTGTATTTAATGTGAGTTCTCACAATAGAGCCCGGCGCACTGAAGTATTTTCTCATTTTTTAAGGGAATTAATGGCCCTCCACCAGCCCTTCAACATGTAAAATGAGTAAGTTACTTGTGTCCAGTACATCCAAAAAAGAGCCAGGATAAAATAAACATAAGGGGTTGGATATCTTGGAAAAAATCTGTCATGGGTTTGGGTTAATCATCTCCAGAAGAAATTCAACTTGATGCCTGAAATGTAAGACTTCTTGGAGAAAGCAGAAAGGCCTGAGGCAGTGTTGATCTGAAGGAGTGCTCTCCATGGGTCAGAGCTGCTCTGCTGGCAGAGTGCAAACCCAGTTCACAACCGAGGCCTCTGAAAAGTTGTAAAAGACTGCAGGGGCCTTCCAGTGCACGCACTCCAGCTTTGGTTACATAGTTTTAATAGCCCAGTTTCTTATTATAAAATCAAACTTAAAAATAAAATCTGTGCCTAATTTTCCAACTTTCTGTCTGTCAGTGATAGGATTGCTTCCTTTAACATTTGTGGAAGAAAACATCGACTTCTTTAGTTGTAGTGATCATATATAAAAGTTATGTAAATATGGAATACCTTTATTTGGTGCAATTTTCATAACGTCCTATTCATAGGCTTCTGAACATTAGAAAGTGAGTTTTTCAAGCAATACTTTGGCTTCATTCTCTTCTACTACTTTTCATCCATTTTTAAAATATATGTTTTTTCCAGCCACAAGCTTCTCTTTGCCTAAAATCCCTGATACTAAAAGGCCTTGGAAACTGTGCAAAATGATAATTTTGATTTCCAGTAATGAAATTTTTCTAGTTTCTAGGGAAATTTTTCTAGTTTCTAGTTTCTAGGGAAACTGATCTAGTGCTAAATGACTCAAATCCAATATTTACTCATTTTGCACCAACCTCCTCCTATTTTGTCTATTTCCATCATCAGAGATAGATTGTATTCACTTTGAAATAATATGAGGTGAATATAAAAACAGAAAATCTATCATGGTCTTCGGTTAATCATTATTACATAGGAGTAATTACATGATTTTATCCTGTGTGATAGTAAAATGTGCTGCAAACTTGGTGGCAAGTTTTAAGTGTGCTTTAGAAGAAAAATAACATAGAGGAATAACTTTTACGTTCCTTTTGCTTTTACCCCCAGTTTTAGAGCACCCTACTGCCAAGGGAGTTATATTAGCCTTGGACTCAGATTAGTCGTTAAGTAAAATATCTGTGCATATCCTAAAGACTATTCCTTTTTTGTAGATGTAGAAGGCTGTTCATGTACAGTCTTACACTCTTATAATCTTTCTGTTTATACTCTGCAGATTTTGTCTTAAAATTGCTGTAATCATATAGGCATAAGCTGACTAATTCCAGTAAAGAAACTTCAACCTTTAAACAACATAGGAGTCAATCATTTCAATGAATAGGGTCCTAAGTGCTGAAGCATTTCAAATCCTTTTTCATTTGACCACTCAGTGACCTGATAACTATTTCCTGTCCCTAAATAAGGTTGTGACCCAGGTCTTAGAGTGCGAAACTCAGATAATTTTAGAAACAAGTCAAATGCCATAGAATTAAAGGAGTAGAAGACAGTTTGACTAAAATTCTTCTTTTTAAAGTGGAATTATGTATCTTAAATATGAAAGAATGAAAATGAAATGTATTACCTTCTATTTGTTCATCGTGTTTAAACTACCAAAACCATTGATTTTATTGCCCATTAGAATGGAAAATCATGAGCCGTCTCTAAAAGATTATAGTATAATTTCACTTTCTATTCCTTTAAGGTATTCAGATTATAAAATAAGTAATTAAGTAAATAAAATGCAAATAATATTATTTCAATACCTCACCAGAATAGTTTGAGAAGGGTGGTGTTAAAAATTAACTTCAATTAGGTGTGTATGTGTATGTGTGGAGAGAGAGAGAGAGAGTGTGTGTGTGTGTGTGTATGAATGCAATCTTCTGTTTTTATTAGGATTTAAAGCTACAGAAAGGAGAAAATCATAAAAGAATAACAACAACAAAAACTAAGTGCATTTCAGAAAGTATGGCAGGAATGTTTCTACTCACCTATTTGAGCTGCTAAAATGCCTTTGGCAATTGGATTAGGGGAAGGAAGACTCTTACAAGTGCATTTTGCTGATCTGAAAATGTAATTGACTATAGTTTGTTTTGATAATTTTTTTTTGCTTTTCCATAAGTTGGATGTGAAATATAATGTTATGAAACGTTAATTATTTTAATGAGGTCAAAAAGTGTTTCCTTAAAATAACAGTTTTAATGTTTAACATACATTTGATACTTTTTCCCCTTGTACAGTTAATAAACTTATGAATTAAAAATATACTAGAACTA
The DNA here is from genome assembly GCF_964656455.1 of Halichoerus grypus. Lineage (NCBI taxonomy): Eukaryota > Metazoa > Chordata > Mammalia > Carnivora > Phocidae > Halichoerus > Halichoerus grypus. The sequence goes on from NC_135717.1 coordinate 145,497,621, forward strand.
AACTTAAAAATATGATTTTTAAAAAGTAAATATTGAGAAAAGCCTCTGAAACTAACACTTAGTTGGAGCTACTTAAACTGAGATTTACAGTTCTCACAGGGATCATACAATATATCAGACAATATAAATTTTCAGTTGTGATCTTGCACATTCTAAAGAATCATTATAAATTAAGCAATTAAATGCCATAGGGTTGATTAAGCAGTGAGGAAAGTATTATGTCAGATCTTGTTTTAGAATGTGATGTGTCATATTATCCTTAAGGAGCACACTTTTCTATTGTTAATATACTAATTATACAGCCAGGAAAAAACTGAGTTTCACTGACTCAGTTGGATGTTGAACTACTGCCAGTTTTAATCTTTCAGTTTTTTAATTTGGTTTATTGTATGTTTAATTTGGAACCATGTCATGGAATTGTGTGTAAGTGTGTGCATGTTGTGTGTATGTATAATTTGAATATTAAATATAAGAATTTTCAACAGTGAAAAATTAACATAAAATAAAACCAGTCATCAAGCCCTTGATTTTCTTATTTCTTGGAATTTATGTGAACAAAAGAGAGCCCTAGAATGTATGGCTTTTCAAGCATGATTTGTGGAAAATATGTAGAAAAGTAAAACTTATAGTAAAAATATTCTCTCAAGGACTTTTATTTCAATTAAGCAATAACTAAAATGGTAGCATGACTAAAGATGTTTTAAACATTATTAAATTAGAAACATTGACTAACATTAAAAATAAAGTAAATTTACAAGTGTGATTTGATTTTTCTTAAGATGTAGTAATAATTCATAAACTCCAAATTGCTGGAAAATATGAACTAATATTGGACACCTTGTATCTCATATAAACCTGAATGCAACTCTATCCTATATATATTTTATTTTCCATATTTGATTTAAATGCATGTTTTAGCTACTTATTTACAAATATACCTTTTGTTACATATTAATTACTATTTGTAAATTTTGCATCTTTTATCCAAAATTACTATTCTGAATTTACTTGCTTTTGTATAAGGTACATGCAATGATAGATAAATGGTAATTAGCTGACAAAATTTGAGATTATTTCTTTTGAATGTGAGACTATTTTCCTTGTTATTTAAATGTAATGGACTTTATACATAACAATATGAAATTTAAATTTATTATCATTATAGTCAAAATTTGAAAATTGCATTTGAGAGCAAATAATAAAATGAATTAAATGACAAATGCATACATTTAAATGAAGGTTTGTTGTTAAGGTCAAAAGAAAAAAAATTATTAAGCATTTACTTGATCTAAAGAAAATTACGGTTGTAAATTTAAAAACTGTAAGGGATTAAGCCTAGAAAGTAAGCTCTAAGTACCAGGAAAAAGAACTCAGATTTAACCTACAGATGACCTGGACTTGTTTGTTCAGATGACAATTCTAAAAGTGTGCAGGGAATATTCCTGTTTAATACAATTATGTGCCGCAAGCCTTGACCTCAGTGACAGTCAAGGAGCAGATCTGAATTGGCCCATTCTCTGATATGGTGACATTGCTTCTGTTGCCTCGATTGTGACCTCTGATTGCATGGTACTCTTGAGAGTTCTATGTAACAAGCGTAACTCCTGGTTCTTAGCCAGGAAGGTTGATCTGCCTGCATGTCAGCCCCTTATTCTGAGTTACATATGCTGTCTATCCACCCATGATATGTAACTATTATTTTGTGTATATATACCTGAGTACTTTAATAGGAGTGTTTCACAACTAGTGAAATATGCAAAATGAAAAACATTTTTTTCAAATAAGAAGTCCGTGTGATGTATTAGTTTTTAGAACAAATGCTCATTTATTTTCAAGCAGGTTTATTGTTCCAGTTTTACATCTATACCTTTGCCCAACTCAGAGAAGTACACACCACTTCTCATCCCCTATCTCCCTACTCTAACCATATCTAGGTAGAGAAAATTGATGTAGAGAAGTGTCATGGTATAGTGTAGTGAGAATAAGGATTAGAAAAGACAGACCACCGACTTTAAGTTATAATTTCACCATTGTCACCATGGGCAAACTACGTAATTCTCTGAACCTCCTTTTTTTTCACTTTGAAAATGGGGAGCATCACTCAAGAGTTTTATAAGAATTAAATGAAAATTAATGTAATGTGAAGGGCATGTCACAACTCTCAGCACATATTGTAATCATTATTATTATGGTGATATTTTTTTATATGCCTCCCAAAGGAGAGAAAAACATGGCTATACCTACATATAATGGACACAGGATAGTTTCAGAATTCTTGTAATCCCAGCATGGGATGAAGGCTGTTCCATGCACAGCAGCCCAAATAGAATAATTTACATAGCTTTCTTCACAGTTTAAATGAAAGCTGGGATCAGAATCATTCGGAATCATTTGTTTGTCAGTCATGTGTTCAGACGTGGTTTGGTTATTTGAAGTCAAATTATAAATGGGCAGTAGAGTTGGAAATTTAATTTAAACATTTTCATGCTAAGATTAGTGCTTTGTCCACCAGATCAATGGTTTTCAAACTTTATATCTTAGCAGAAAACCTCTTTCTTCAAATGAAATATTACTCCAAATTCAGTATAGTGTGTAAAACAGCTAAGAGTACATCTGCTCTGGTTTAGGAAGTGGGTCTGATCTCTTGGCTACTTCCCATAGCAGCCACTGAGATGCATTTGAAAAGCTTAAGAGGCTTTTCAAAGCACAATATAAAGAAGTGTACCTGATTAGCTTTTACCAAAGAATAATTCCCTTCCCATTGAGCTTTGGACTGACTGACTTGTTCTTGGTGCTTATCACATGTAGAAGTATATATTTAATAACTATAATTAAAATGTCTCTATAGTGTATGCTGAAGTTCAAGACTGTTGGTTCACTGCTAGATCCTCAGCTCTTAGAATAATGCCTGGCAATAGTAGGCAATAAAAACATTAAGCAATTCACATAAAATGTACAAGTTTATATTACAGTAGTAATCAAAAAATCATGTAGCATAATTCTTGTTCTGGGTAGGATAATTTATTTATTTTTTAAAGATTTTATTTATTTATTTGACAGAGAGAGACACAGCAAGAGAGGGAACACAGGCTCGGGGAGTGGGAGAGGGAGAAGCAGGCTTCCTGCCGAGCAGGGAGCCCCGATGCGGGGCTTGATGCAGGGCTCGATCCCAGGACCCTGGGATCATGACCTGAGCCGAAGGCAGACGCTTAACCGACTGAGCCACCCAGGTGCCCCTGGGTAGGATAATTTAATGATCCAATATTGACTGTTATGGAAAATTACATTTCATATTATAGAATACAGTGTGCTAATAAAAATATTAAGAATTTATTCAGTATTTCACTGATCCCAACATATCCTTTTTTTTTTTTTTTTGCATTTTAAAGTCTCTGAACTTAGAATGCATCTCATAATAAATGGAAGTCTAAAAGTTGCTGTCAGCCAGGTGTCGGCTGACATATGATGTGAATATCTTCAATTGTCATTTTCCAGCAAGTTCAAGATCAAAGCATCATACATACGATGAAATAATATAGTACTCTAAAATTTGGAGAGCATTTTAATAGCTGACATAAAATAAGACTGGCATATGCAACTATGATTGAAACAGTTGTTAAAATACTGAAATACATTCTTATCTGATTGGTAAATAGTTACTTCCTTGAGCCTCTTCTCACTACTGCCACCCCACCCGCTACTGCTTTAGCTTCTTCCCTGGACATCCTCTCCCAAGCCTATGACATTTAGTAAGTATAGGATTAATGGCCTGCATAGTAGGGACTCTCCAGTACTCTGCTCCAGTTCAAAGCCAGTGTCCTTTCTGATTATCAGTGCCCATGGCATAAAACTTAAAAATTGTTATTATCATACCAATTACACATCATTTAAAAAAATACGATTCAACCCTGAGAGTAAGGCAAAGGAATTGTTGTGATCCCCAAATTTTATATGGAGAAATAAGGCTCGGCACAGCAAACCTTATTTGGAGCTGATGCCTAAAGTAATAGAGACAGAACAAGGTGGGTAATCGCCAATCCAAGCAAGCACAGGCACAAAATTTGTGAGATTGAAAGATCAAGTTAAAATAGGCAAAATCTCAGTAAAAGATAAACAGACAACTAATTCAAAGGCATTCCCTCAGCCACGGAATGCCAGTGTGTGCTTCCTCTTAGTGAAGTAGCTCATACCTAAGAATAGTTAGCTTGGGTCCTACAAATGAAGCTAAGAAAAAGCACATGGCTAGATTCAGTAGTAGTGAGGGCATGCACTGAATATCAGCCCTCTCCTGATGGTTCTGACGTTGCTCCGTGACAGGAAGGACCCCTCCAAGAAGGGCCTTTATAGGCTGTACCTCAGCTGCTTTCACTGTTGCCAGAGAGGTTGTCTGTGTTCTTACCATAATATGGGCACTGAGAAAAATATAGAAGAGAATAGAGACACATGAAGTAAAGGTGGGGAGAAAATAGAAGATGAGTAAAGATGAAGTAGGAAGTAATTGAAGAATGAAGAAAAATACTACAAAGCAATATAACACAATTATATGGTTTATGATTTCAAGTTATTGAGAAGTGTAAAAAGTATGTCTTTCCAATACTATGTAGCCTCAGAAAGACAGCATAAAATGTAGAAACAAAAAACTCTGCATTTTTACATGTATCCATCATTATGGTATCCTACAGGATAGTTTCACTGCCTGAAAAATTCTCTGTGTTCCACCTGTTTATCCCTCTGCCTTAACTTCAGGCAACTACTGATCTTTTTACTTTATAGTTTGGGCTTTTACAGAATGTCACATAGTTGGAAACAAACAGAATGCATGCCATTCACCTACTAAAGGACATCTTGGTTGCTTCCAAGTTTTGGCAATTATCAGTAAAGCTTCTGTAAACATCCATGTGCAGGTTGTTGTATAGACCTAAGCTTTCAGCTTTTGGAGTAAACGCCAAAGAGAGTGATTGCTGGATCCTATGGTAGGAGTGTCTTTAGTTTTGTAAGAAAAAGACAGGTTTGCCAAACTGTCTTCCAAAGTGTCTGCCATTTTACATTCTTGTCAAGCAATGAATAAGAGTTCTGTTGCTCCAAGTTCTCACCAGCATTTGGTGTTGTCAGTGTTCTGGATTTTGGCAATTCTAATATAGGAATACAGGAATATAGTAGTATCTAATATAGGAATATAGTGGTATCTCAGTGTTTTAAATTCATACCCATTTTTAAAATCAGGTTGTTTTCTTGCTGAGTTTTAGGAGTTCTTTTTTAAATTTTATTTTATTATGTTAATCACCATACATTACATCATTAGTTTTTGATGTAGTGTTCCATGATTCATTGCTTGCATATAACACCCAGTGCTCCTTTCAGTACATGCCCTCTTTAATACCCATCACCAGGCTAACCCATCCCCACACCCCCCTCCCCTCTTCTTTTTATATTTCAGGTAACAGTCCTTTATTAGATGTGTCTTTGGCAAATATCTTCTCCCAGTCTGTGGCTTGTCTTCTCATGCTTTTGACAGTGTCTTTCACAAAGCAGAAGTTTTTAATTAATTATTTTCTGCATTATTTTGTATCTGAATGGTCATCACCCAAACCCAAGATCACCTAGACTTTTTACTCTGTTATCTCCTAGAATTTTTAAAATTTTGAGTTTTGCATTTAGGTCTATGATCCATTTTGGGTTAATTTTTATGAAGGTGCAAGGTCTGTGTTAAGATTCTCTGTCTCTGTCTCTCTTCCCCAAACCCTCCCTCTCTTTTGTTCATGTAGATGTCCAGTTGTTCTCCCACAAATAGTTGAAAAGATTTACTTTTTCTCCATCGTATTGCCTTTGTTCCTTTATCAAAGACCAGTTGACTGCATTGTGTGGGATTTGTTTGGGGGCTGTCTATTCTATTCCATTGATCTATTTGTCTGTTCTTTTTACCAATACCACACTGTCTTGATTACTGTACTTTATAGTGAGTCTTGAAGTTAGTGTAGCATCAATTCTCCAAAAAGTATTTTGAAATAAAATTTAAGCTGGCAACAAAGGTAGAGAATTCCTCAGAAGTCAGAAATGACAAGAAAACATGAATATAAGGATGAATAAGTCTAGATATCTAATGTACAGCATGATAACTCTAGTTAATAATGCTGTGTATCGAATACTGAAAATTTGCTGAGAGTAGATTTCAATTGCTTTCATCACACACGCACACACAATGATAACTATGTGAGGATATGATATGTTGATTGTCTATAATAATCATTTCACTTCATATAGGTATATAAAATCATCAGGTTGCACACCTTAATTATATGTATAAATAATTTTTATTAAAAGTAAAATAAAAAATGTTAAGTTATAAAAATTATAAAAAGAAAGAAAACACAAATATATAGATGTAGCAGGTAATTGCCTAAGAGTTATCTCTTCAGGGTAAGGGGGGATGTACCCTCTAGAAACTGGCAGAAGCAGTCAGAAATCTTTCTGAGTTGGATAGTTTAAACTCACACCTCTAAAAATTTTCATTAATATAGATCTAAAGAACATAAACTAAAACAATAACAAAATCACTAAACACCTTGGAAAACAAGTTAGTAGAGTGAAAATCAACAGAAAAAAGAAACTATAAAATTAGTCCATTGAACCAGGCAGGTAGTAGAATTATCAGATATAAAATATAAATAAAAATAGTCATCTTTAATTTGATGAAATACATAAAATATTTGCTATTTCTGCACCTAAAAATGGATTTGAAAGTATAATGAATCAACAAAAGATTGGTAAAATTAGGAAGCTTTGAAAAAACTGGGTAGGAATTCTAGATGAAATATGACTGATAAAATCATAAAAATTAACTATAATTGATATAAATGTAATAGGTGGATTAAATATAAAATTAAATAGGAAGAAAAAAAATTATTGAACCTGGTGTACTGTTGTTATGCATTATCTATACAATTAGCTATTAAATTCCAAGGACAAGGGATGCCTGGGTGACTCAGTTGGTTAAGCGGCTGCCTTCAGCTCAGGTCATGATCCCAGGGTCCTGGGATTGAGCCCTGTGTCAGGCTCTCTGCTCAGTGGGAAGTCTGCTTCTCCCTCTGGCACTGCCCCCTGCTCATGTGCACTCTCTCTCTCAAATAAATAAATAAAATCTTTAAAAAAAAATTCCAAAGACAGCACACTCTGTTTTGTTTGTGTTCGTTTGTTTTTAGATATGGAGAGAGAGAGAGAAAGTGGGGGGAGGAGCAGAGGGAGAAGGAGAGAGAGAATCTTAAGCAGGCTCTATGCCCAGCTCAGAGCCGGACTGGGGGCTCTGATCTCAGGATCCTGAGATCATGACCTGACTTGAAATCAAGAGTCAGAAGCTTAACCAACTGTGCCACCCAGGCGCCCCTATTTTGGATTGTTACCTAATGTTATAAACCTGAGATTTACTCAAGACTCACATGACCTAAAGTACCTGCATTTTTCTGTAGAGACTTAAGAAATTCTTTCTGTCTTCTGGCTCTACAACTCAAAAGAATATATTAATGAGTGTTCTTGACCTCTGTGAATGTGGAACACACTCAGCTGTGTTCTCAAACAACTCGAAACTCACCAGTTGCCTTCGTATTCACAATATAAGGAAAAGGGCAAAAGTATAAGACTTAGAAGAAGGTTCCTGATTTGTCACTAACTAGCTGTTGCATCCTGGGTAAATCACTGAACTTTTCTGAATCTTAGTTTTCTTATTTGAAAGAAAGTGATTGTTTTTTCTTTATTATGAAAGAAATCCATTTTCATTTGTGAATTTATCTTTGAGTATAGCAAAGTAAATACATAAAGACTAATTCCCTATCCTTAGGTTAGTAATTGGACAATGTGATGAGGAGCTCTAGTAAATATCTATACCCAAGGAATTAATGTCTAAGATTTAGTCTTCATATTTTGAGATAGCTGCTTCAGGAGAAAGGAGAATGGAATGCTATTTGTTGAACAACCAGAATACTCTCTAGGGAATTTATGTATCTCATTGTATGTTCACAACATCCTTGTAAGAAAAACTTAATTATCCCCCCCTTTTTTTTTTTTGAGAAAGAAGCTAAGGGTTTTTTTTTTTTTTTTAAGATTTTATTTATTTATTTGAGAGACAGAGTGAGAGAGAGAGAGCACAAGTGGGGAGGGAGGGAGAGGGAGAAGCAGACTCCCCCACTGAGCAGGGAGCCCGATGCAGGGCTCGATCCCAGGACCCTGGGATCATGACCTGAGCCAAAGGCAGACCCTTAACCATCTGAGCCACCCAGGTGCCCCTGAAGCTAAGGTTTTGAGCTTATGTAAGAATAGTATGAATTTGAACCTACATCTGGCTGACTCCAAAGCCACAGTGTTTCCACTCTTTATCAGGAAGCCATATTTTCCCACGAAGTACTTCTTAATGTCATGTTTCTGAATATGGAAATGAATGACATTTTTAAAATGTTCTTAATATACCAGCTGTAATAAATAACACAGAATTTCTTTTTCTCTTGTGGATAACTTTTGGAAAATAAGGAGTAATTGTGAAATAAAGTTTTCCATATTTGGTCTCAGAGGAATTTGTAAATTTCTACTAAACCTATTCAGATATTAAATTATGGAAAAGCACAATGAGCATGCTAGCCATAAAAATTATGTTTGAATTGGTAAAAAAAAAAACAAACCCACAGTATTCTGTAATGCTGTACTTTTATTATGGGAAATGGTTTCTGAATAATAGCTTTTTCACACATTTGGAGAATAAGTAAATTTATGATTATTTGAAGCAAACTTCTTATCTATGTTCACTGAAAATCTCAAATAATTTTTAGCTACTTATGTTTCTGTGCTCTAAAAAAATTATAAAACAGCATATTTTGACCTGAAGATAGTAGAACTTGTTGATTTTTTTTTCTTTTCCTTTTTTGTTTTCTCCTTTTAAAACTTAAATGTAAATGGTTTGGCTTAGTTATTTGTTTGTTTTTCAAATTAGGAAAACAATTTTTTTTTTTTTTTTTTTTTTATTGAGGGAGATAGTGATAGAGAGAGAGCATGAGAGGGGGAGAGTCAGAGGGAGAAGCAGACTCCCCGCTGAGCAGGGAGCCCGATGCGGGACTCGATCCCGGGACTCCAGGATCATGACCTGAGCCGAAGGCAGTCGCTTAAACAACTGAGCCACCCAGGTGCCCCCGGAAAACAATTTTATAGAGAGAAAAAAATTTACAAGTTGAACACAAAATCATAGACATTAATAAGATATACTATATTTGGTTAGATTAACTATTTCTATGGGGGTACTTTAGTCTGAATTCTAATAGAAGGAAAGGAGAGGTTTTACTGGCTTCACATTCAAAATTGACCAGTGGTAGTGTCATGAGACAATTCTCTGGCATTTCTAAATGTTCTGGAAGTGTGGCAGTAACTACCCTTTTTTTCCAGACCATCTTTTAAAAAAATATTTATAGACCAAACAGCCTTACGAGATAAAGATGGTATCCCCTCTGAAGCAAAAGGCTGATTTGCTTGATGTCCAGTATAACAGAGGTAATGTTTTCTCATCAGTACAAAAAGCAGCTGATTTGTAACCCATTATAAGATACTTAGCTCCCTAAACTTAGGATGCTTCAGCTGTGACACAAACCTACCTTGAGCTTAGTATCTACCTGGACTTTCTTCATTTCACACTTGTTGAAATTAAGGGGCAAAGGGAACCACCACAAATATGCCGATACTCATGTTGCTTGCTATGCTCTGAATAATAAAGCCCTTTGTCCCTGACCCAGGAGTCTTGTGTCTTCTGCCAACATTCATAAAACAGTGCCAGGCTAGCCTTCTACCTGAGAATATGATCAAATCTCACAACCCTCAGAGTTCTTGACGTAGAAAAATTTTAATTTCTCAATTTAAGAAAGAAAGATTTGCGAACTTTATCCCATCTTCTTGATTGATTTGTGTTGCGGAATGCTGTCAGTAACCATGAGTGTGTACTTACTGCTTATCAACTATAGTTTTAAGAAACACTAACTTAAAATATTTTAGGACTGTAACAGTGTGTCAAATTTGCCTGGATGCAACTATGATTTTAAGAGAGGTGTTATGTGAATTAGCACAAATAAACCTTATCCCAGGAAACATGCAATTTTCTATTACAGAGAGAGAGAAAAAAGTCTTGAAATCATGCAGACCTTGGTTCAAAAATCAAAATTGCCATTTCTAAGGTTTGCATCCACCAGAAACAAGAAATGATAGAAGTTTCTTATTTACAGTACATAAATGATTTCTTAAGTTTGCCTCACAGATTGGCAAGACATGTATTATTCCCACTTTACAATTGATGAAACTAAGATTTGAAGTGGTTTGTAATTTGTAATTCAATTCTCTCTCCACCACACCAAGCTATATTAAATTTGCATCATTTATTTTATTTTATTTTATTATTTTTTAAAGATTTTATTTATTTATTTGACAGAGAGAGACACAGCAAGAGAGGGAACACAAGCAGGGGGAGTAGAAGAGGGAGAAGCAGGCTCCCCGCTGATCAGGGAACCCAATGTGGGGCTTGATCCCAGGACCCTGGGATCATGACCTGAGTGGAAGGCAGACGCTTAACGACTGAGCCACCCAGGCTCCCCTAAGCAGTATTTTAATGACCTATTTTTCCAACTTAGTGAAATATATCGAAAGCCAACTATGGTTAGTATTTCTTGTATATAGACTGAGAATCCTTTAGTTGTAAATGATACCTTGACTTTAGGAAAGATGCTTACAGCAAGTACATAGAAAACAAAAGATAAAAAATTGTTAAAACTTAAGTGCAGAAACACTTTTGGACAAAGAAGCATTATATGAGTTTTATGATATTGGAATAGAGAAATAAATTTGGACAGAAAAAGTGAAAGAATTAGAGGGCTAACAAATGGTATAGAACTTCCATGTGGGAAAATAAAGAGGGGTAGATAAATTTTTTTCTGAAACAAGCATAAATTCAGAATATAATTTAAGAACAATCTTACATGTGAACTTATTGTAACATGATCGCAATCTGATAGTACCTCTACATAGCTGACAGAATTGAAATCATATCATCTCTGGAAAAATATATTTTTATTTATAATAAAATAAGGCACTATGAGTCAAACCAATAGAAAAATAGACATCATGAAAAAGGACAAATAATTTATATTAATATTTATTAGACACTGATTATAAGATAAATATGCTTACTTTAAGCAATAGAAGCTATCTTGGAAATATCTGCAACGAGAGCAGATTTGAGAAAACTGAATATAAATTTTAGAAATGAAAAATAAAATAATTGAAATTAAGGTATATAATATGGGTTTACCTGCAGATCAGACAAAGCTGAAGAAATAATGAACTTGAAAATTTTATGTGAAAATGTTATCTAGAATCTAGTGCAGAGAAGCCAATAGATGAAAAAAATTAGGAAATAAAAATATATAGAGAAAGTTAGAGAAGGTTTAATTATGTCTAAATAGAATTCTGGAAGATAGGCAAGATAGAATGAGGCAATGGCCATATCCAGTAAGATAATGACTGAAAAATTTTCTGAACTGGATAACAAACATCATCAACAGATTCAAGAAATTGAATCATTAGCAGGATAAATTAAAAAATAATCCAGAGCTACTCATCACAGTAAAACTTTATACAACAGAAAACAAAAAAATCTTAGAAAAAGAGGACACATATTATCAATGAAGTTGTAGTTAGAATGACAGCTGATGTCTTAAAACCAACAAGAGAAGGTAGAAGAGAGTAGGATATCTTTAATGATCTGAAAGTTGTATGAATGAAAGTTACTGTCAAACTGAAATTCACCAGAATAAGAACAAAATACAGACATTTTCTTTTTTTTTTTTTTTTGAGGTACGAGTTTAAATATTTTTTTTGTTTGTTTTCAATCACGATTGTATATTTTTACTTATTTTTCATTTTATTTTATTTTTTTCATCATAAGTATGTTCTTTAATCCCTATCCCCTATTTCCCTCATCCCCCCACCAACTTCCCCTCTGGTAACCATCAGTTTGTTCTCTATAGTTAAGAGTCTGTTTCTTGGTTTGTCTCTCTCTCTTTTTTCCCTTTGCTCATTTGTTTTGTTTCTTAAATTACATGAATGAGTGAGATCATATGGTATTTGTCTTTCTCTGATGGGCTTATTTCATTTAGTATTATCCTCTCTAGCTGTATCCATGTTGTTGCAAATGGCAAGATTTCATTCTTTTCTATAGCTGAATAATATTCCATTGTATGTATATACAACATTTTCTTTATTCATTCATCTATTAACAGACACTTGGGATGCTTCCATAGTTTGGCTATTGTAAATAATGCTGCAGTAAACATAGGGGTGCATGTGTCCCTTTGATTTAGTGTTTTTGAATTTTGGGGGTAAATACCCAGTAGTGTGATTCCTGGATCATATGGCGGTTCTATTTTTAATTTCTTGAAGTACCTCCCTATTGTTTTCCATAATGGCTGCACCAGTTTGCATTCCCACCAACAGTGCAAGAAGCTTCCTTTTTCTCCACCTCCTTCAACACTTCTTTTCTCTTGTGTTTTTGATTTTAGTCATTCTGACAAGTGTGAAGTGATACTGAATTGTAGTTTTGATGTGTATTTCCCTGATGATAAGTAATGTTGAGCATCTTTTCATGTTTCTGTTGGCCATCTGTATATCTTCTTTGAAGAAATGTCAGTTCAGGTCTTCTGCCCATTTTTAATTAGATTATTTGTTCTTTGGGTGTTGAGTTGTATCAGTTCTTTATATATTTTGGATACTAACCTTTATTGGATATGTCACTTGCAAATATCATCTCCCATTTAGTAGGTTGCCTTTTGGTTTTGTTGTTTCCTTTGCTGTGCAGAAACTTTTTATTTTGTTGTAGTCCCAATAGTTTATTTTTGCTTTTATTTCCCTTGCCTTAGGAGACCTATCTAAAATATCTTGCTATGGCCGATGTCAGAGAGATTACTGCCGGTGCTCTCTTCAAGGATTTTTATTGTTTCAGGTCTCTCATTTAACCCTTTAGTCCATTTTGAGTTTATTTTTGTGTATAGTCAAAGTGGTCCAGTTTCATTCTTTTGCATGTGGCTGTTCAGTATTCCCAACACCATTTGTTGAAGAGACTGTCTTTTTCCCATTGTATATTCATTCCTCCTTTGTCAAAGATTAATTGACCATATAACCATGGCTTTACTTCTGGGCTCTCTATTCTGTTCTATTGATCGATGTGTCAATTTTTATGCCAGTACTATACTGTTTTAATTATTACTGCTTTATAATATAACTAAGTGTGAAATTGTGATGCCTCCAGTTTTATTTTTCAAGATTGCTTTGGCTATTTGAGGTCTTTTATGGTTCCATACAAATTTTAGGATTGTTTTTTCTAGTCCTGTGAAAAATGTTATTGGTATTTTTGAAAGGATTGCAATAATTGTGTAGATTGCTTTGGGTAGTGTAGACATTTTAACAATATTTGTTATGCCAATCCATGAGCATGGAATGTCTTTCCATTTCTTTGAGTCATCTTGAATTTTTTTCATCAGTATCTTATAATTTTCAGAGTACAAATCTTTCACCTTTTTAGTTAAGTTTATTCCTAGATATTTTATTGTTTTTGGTGCAATTGTAAATGGGATAGTTTTCTTAATTTCACTTTCTGCTACTTCATTATTAGTGTATAGGAATGCAACATATTTCTGTACGTTGATTTTGTATCCTGCGACTTTACTGATTTCATTTATCAGTTCTAATAGTTATTGGTGGAGTCTTTAGGGTTTTCTATATATAATATCATGTCATCTGTATATAGTAAGAGTTTTCCTTCTTCCTTACCAATTTGGATGCCATTTATTTCTTTATGTTGTCTAATTGCTATGGCTAGGATTTCCAGTACTATGTTGAATGAAAGTGGTGAGAGGACAAACTTGTCTTGTTCCTGACCTTAGAGGAAAAGCTCTCAGTTTTTCACCATAGAGTATGGCGTTGGCTGTGGGTTTTTCATATAAGGCTTTTATTGTGTTGAGATTTGTTCCCTCTAGGCCTACTTTGCAAAGCATTTTTATCATGAATGGATGTTGTACTTTTTTGAATGTTTTTTTCTGCCTCTATTGAAATGATCATATGGAGTTTTTTTATATATATATGTACCCTGATGTTTACTGTAGCATTATTTATAATAGCCAAGGTATAGAAGCAACCCAAGCGTCCACTGATAGATGAATGTATAAAGAAGTTATGGTATATACATATGCAATGTAATATTACTCAGTCATAAAAAACGATGAAATCTTGCCATTCATAACAACATGGATGGACCGAAAAGGCATTATGCCAAGTGAAATAAGTCAGACAGAGAAAGACAAATACTATATGATTTCATTATATATGAACCGAGAAAACAAAACAAATGAATAAACAAATAAACAAAATAAAACAGAAACAGACTCATAAATACAGAGAACAAACTAATGGTTGCCAGAGGAGGATACATAAAATAGGTGAAAGGGATTAATAGGTACAAATTTCCAGTTATACAATAAAAAGTCATGAGGATGTAAAGTACAGCATAGGGAATATAGTTAATAAGATTGTAAGAACTTTGTATGGTGACAGATGGTAACTACACTTATTATGGTGAGCATATTATAATGCATGTAATTGTCAAATTACTATGTTATGCATCAGAAACTAATATAATATTATATGTCAACTATACTTCAGTTAAAAATAATTAAATACATAAATGGGAGAAATATACTGGTCCAAAAAAATCCAAAAAACAAAAACGCCTTGGTCAGACCACCAGGTTTGAGTGCCTGACCCAGCATTACTACCTGTGAGCAACTCACTAAACTCTTGCTGTGCCTCCCTTTTCATCCCTGGTTATAACTGTACCTACTTCACTGAGTGGTTGTGAGGATTAACTGAGATAATTCATCTAACATATTTAGAAGAAAGCCTGACACATGGTCAGGGGTCTAGAATGTTATTGGGTGGGTTACAGATTTGATCTCTTCAAACAAATACTCAGCATATCTAAGTGGAGCTTCATTACATCAACAGTAATCTGAGGGATGAAAATTTTATACTCTTCTACTACAGGTCTCTATAACTATATTTAAATATTAATTTTTGCAGAGCAGAAATTCAGGTGCTAGAAATCACAGATAACTGAATATCAGAGATATATATATTGTCTCCCTAATAATACAAATCTAGGAATTTGGGACTGCAATTATGGTAGCCTTTTTGAACTAGCATAATTAAAAATGGGGGGAGGGTTAATAGAGCTGCAATTGAACTTCAGGAAGCAAGAGAGTTAGAGCCTTGTATACCCTCAGGATTTCTTTCTCACTTGTCTCTGGCTTTACTCTTCCCTCTCACTGTTGACCGGCTCTCTGCTTCCCAGGCCACAGGGTCAAAAATACTATTCTCAACAATTCCAAATTTAAATGTTAATGCTCCAGCCATCAGAGCAACAGAATGAATCAATTCAATCAGCTCTACCCATTCCCCCAGACCAAGAGATTGGGTTACCTTATGTGACCCTTTTTGGCAAATATGCTTCCCATCCATGATCCCATCAACTGTGACCCTTTAGTAAACATGCCCACTGGGAGTCTCTTTACAATGTGTGCATGGAGGGAAGGGGGAAGACCCAGAAAGGAGCGGCTAAGAGTTAACCCAGAGGGTGTCTACTAACTGTTGGTCTCTAAATCTCTGTTGGGACAAAGAAATTAGAAGTGCTAAAAACTACAGATAATAAAGATAGTTTAGAGGAAATGAGAACTCTGAAATAATAATATATCAAAAATTTTATTAATTTAGGGCTTAGGACTTTATACCTTACTTCTGTCCAAAAACTGATAAGAATAAAAAAATGCTTGATTTACAGAATCTTATTTTACCAAATAATTTGGGGAGGGGGCACATCCATTAGTAAGGCAAAATGGCACAGCTGTGGTTTATGTCAAATCACATTTGACTATTGTTAAAATCAGTATCTGTGAATTATTAATACAGCATTTAGTGTCATCCTTGTGTGGGGACCATGCTAATCTCTGTATCATTCCAATTTTAGTATATGTGCTGCCGAAGCAAGCACTATTAATATAACATTTAGAACTGAATTCTTTTAAGAGACTATATTTCACCTTGTAGCTGATATTCAGCAAATGATTTTCTATATATTTAATTTATCCTGCAATTGCTGACTGTGGGATTTAGAAAACCCTAAGTAATATGTGTGTTTACTGCAAAGATTATTGTCTATTCTCATCATATAAGATCTAAAACTAAAGTTCCCTGTCCCTGATAAACAGATAAAGTAGCAATGTGTGATCATATGGTTTTTATTCTTTCTCTTATTGATGTGACATATCACATTGATTTGTGACTATTGAACCACCCTTGCATCCTGGGAATAAATACTACTTGATTGTGATGTATAATTTTTTTGTGTATTGTTGGATTTGGTTTGATAATATTTTGTTGAGGATTTTTGCATCTATATTCATAAGAGATATTGGCCTGTAGTACTCTTTTTGTTGTTGTGTCTTTATTTGGTTTTGGTATCAGGGTGATAGAGACCTCACAGAATTTGGAGGTTTTCTTTCCTCTTCTATTTTTTTGGATAGTTTGAGAAGAATGGGTATTAACTACTTTAAATGTTTGGTAGAATTTGCCTGTGAAGCCATCTGGTCCTGGATTTTTGTTTGTTGGGAAGTTTTTGATTACTGATTCAATTTCATTGCTATTTATTGGGCTGTTCAAATTTTGTATTTCTTCCTGCTTTAGTTTTGGTAAGTTATATGTTTCTAGGAATTTATCCATTTCTTCTAGGTTGTCCAATTTATTGTCATATAGGTTTTAATAATATTCTGTTACAATTGTTTGTATTTCTGTGGTCTTGGTTGCTATTTCTTATCTTTCATTGGTAATTTTGATTATTTGGGTCCTCTCTCTCTTTTTTTTTCTTTCTGATGAGTCTGGCTAGAGGTTTATCAATTTTGTTGATCTTTTCAAAGAACCAGCTCCTTGTTTCATTGACTGTTCTATTGTTTTTTTGTTTGTTTGTTTTTAGTTGCTATATCATTTATTCCTGATCTAATCTTGATTATTTCCTTCCTTTTGCTGGGTTGGGTTTTGTTTGTTCTTCTTCTTCTAGTTCTTTTAGGTGTAAGGTTAGATTTTTTATTTGAGATTTTTCTTGCTTCCTGAGGTAGGCTTGTATTGCTATAAACTTCCCACTTAGAACCACTTTTGCTGCATCCCAAAGATTTTGGACTGTTGCGTTTTCATTTTAATTTGTTTTCATGTAGTTTTTTATTTCTTTGATTTCTTGGTTGACCCATTCATTTTTTAGTAGCATGTTATTTAACCTCCATGTATTTGTGCTCTTTCCAGATTTTTTCTTGTGGTTCATTTCTAGTTTCATATCATTGTGGTCAGGAAAGATGCATGGTATGACTTCAATTTTTTGACTTTGTTGAGACATGTTTTTGGCCTAATATGTGATCTGTTCTGGAGAATGTTCCTTGTGCACTTGAAAGAATGTGTATTCTACTGATTTAGGATGGAATGTTCTGGATATGTCTGTCAATCTATCTGGTCCAGTGTATCATTCAGAGCCACTGTTTCCTTGTTGATTTTCTACTTGGATGATCTGTCCATCAATGTAAGTGGGGTGTTAAAGTCCCTTGGTATTATTATATTACTATCAATTATTTTTTATGTTTGTTAGTAACTGTTTCATGTATCTGGGTACTCCCATGGTGGGTGCATAAATATTTACCTTTGTTATATCCTCTTGTTGGATTGCCCCCTTTATTATTATATAGTGTCCTTTTGTCTCTTATTACAGTCTTTGTTTTAAAGTCTATTTTGTCCAATGTAAGTATTGCTACGCCGGCTTTATTTTGGCATCCATTTGCATGATAACTGTTTCTCCATCCCCTCATTTTCAATCTGCAGGTGTCTTTCAGTCTGAATGAGTTTCTTATAAGCAGTATACAGATGGGTCAATTTTTCCCAATCCTTCACCTTATGTCTTTTGAATGGAGCATTTTTTCCATTTACATTCAAAGTAATTATTGGGGCACCTGGGTGGCTCAGTTGGTTAAGCGACTGCCTTCGGCTCAGGTCATGATCCCAGGGTCCCGGGATCGAGTCCCACATCGGGCTCCCTGCTCAGCAGGGAGTCTGCTTCTCCCTCTGACCCTAGCCCCTCTTGGGCTCTCTCTCTCACTCTCTCTCTCTCTCAAATAAATAAATAAAATCTTTAAAAAAAAAACAAAGTAATTATTGATAGATATGTATTTATTGCCATTTTGTTACTTTTTTGTGGTTATTTCTATAGATTTTCTCTGTTTCCTTTCTTCTCTTGCTCTCTTTCATGGTTTGTAGGCTTTCTTTAGTGATATACTTAAATTCCTCTTTCTTTATTCTTTGCATATCTATTACTGGTTTTTAATTTGTGGTTACCATTAGGTTTGCATATAACATCTTTCATATAGCAGTCTATATAAGTTGATGATTGCTTAAGTTTAACCCATTCTTTATTCCTCTCCCTCACCAATATTTTAGGTATATGGTATCATATTTTACATCCTTTTATTTTATGAATCCCATGACTGATTTTGAAAGAAATATTTATTTTTACTGCTTTTGTATTTTTTTCTTTTTCATACTCTCACTTACGGTCTTCCTTTCTATTCAGAGTCCCCTTTAACATTTCTTGTTAGTGGTCCTGAACTCCTTTAGTTTTTGTATGTGTAAGAAAATCTTTATCTCTCCTTCTATTCTGAATGATAGTCTTGCTGGATAGAGTATTCTTGGCTGCAGACTTTTCGCTTTCAGCACTTTGAATATATCACACCACTCCTTTCTGGCCTGCAGTTTCTGCTGAAAAATCTTAGCACCTCATGGGGTTTCCCCTTATAGGTAACTGACTCCTTTTCTCTTGCTGCTTTTAAAATTTGTTCTTTATCACTACTTTTTGCCATTTTAATTACTATGTGTCTTGGTGTGGACCTCCTTAGGTTGAATTTCTGGGGGATCTCTGTGCCTCCAGCAACTGGATATGTTTCCTTTCCCAGATTAGGGAAAATTTTCAGCTATTATTTCTTCAAATAAATTTTCTACTCCCTTATCTCTCTCTTCTTCTGCTGAGATCCCAACAATGTGGATGTTATTACACTTGATGGAGTCACTGAGTTCCCTGAAACTATTCTCAATTTGCATAATTCTCTTTCCTCTCCTTTGCTCAGCTTTGTTACTTTCCATTACTCTGTCTTCCAGGTCATTAATTCATTCCTCTCTTTCATCTAGCCTGCTATTTATTTCATCAAGTGTATTTTTAATTTCATTTATCATGCTTTTCATCTCTGATTGGTTCTTTTTTTTTTTGTATCTCTGTGTTAAGGGTCTCACTGATGTCCTCCACTTTTCTCTCCAGCACAGTGAGTATCTTTATGATCATTACTTTAAATTCTCTATCAGGCATACTATTTATATCTGTTTTGCTTTGGTCTCTTGCTGTGATTTGGTCCTCTTCTTTCATTTGGAAGATGTTTCCCTGTCTCCTCATTTTGTCTGACTTTCTGTGTCTGTTTCTATGTGTTAGGAAAGTCGGCTACGTCTCTTGCTCTTATTGATAATACCCTTATGAAGAAGAGGTCCTGTTCCCCAGGTCCTGGTGCTGCAGGGAGTGTCTCCTTTGTGTGTTGCATATGCTCTGCTGTTGAGTCTTGGCCTCTTTTTCCTTCAAGTCAGTGGTCTGCAGAGGCTCTTTTTGCGTCTTATGGCCAGCAAGGTGTGTGGTGGTCTGCCTACGATCTGCCCCTGCCACCTCTGGAACTGAGGTCCTGCACAACATGTGGGTCAGGATATGTGGTGTTAACAAGGTTTGCACCAGTCTTCTGAAGATGGGACCTGCGGCACTGGGACTGAAGAGAGAATGACTGGGAAGGGCGGATCCACTTAAGCACAGGGCTTGGTGCACACAAAAATTGAGTGTTGGCACCATGCTGTTTTCTGCAGGTGACTGTTGTTTATGCTGGAGGGGAGGGGAAGGGAATGGCACCTGCCAGCTCTTTTGTTCCTGGAGAGGTCTCCCGATGATTGCTGTCTTTCTGGGCCACAGTTTGAGATAAACAGATCACTCTCCCTCCCATCTGCCCCTGGTGTTTTTCAAATGCTGGGTCTACACTGTAACTGCATCGGCTGTTTGTCATACTGTCTTTTTAAGTGTCGGGGCTCCACTTCCTAAGGCTGTCTGCACTCTCCCAGAGCCAAGCCCAGTGATTTTTAAAATTCCAGGCTTTAAGCCCCACTGGCTTTAAGAACTCTCAAAATTCAGCCCCTTTCACTTTCAAAGGCAAGTATTATGGAAATTTGTCCTTCCTGTTTGTGGGCTCCCTGGTGTGACTCTGTTTTCTACCCTTCTCTGTGCCACCAGCTCCCTCCCTAAAGCGGACATCCACAGTCTGTTTCATTCTCCTTGTGCCTTCATTCTTCTTTCCTTCTTTGATGTGGCCTCTTCCCTGCCTTTAGTTTTGGAGTTTGTTCTGCCAGTCTTTGGGTCATTTTCTGGGTTATTTATGCTGATTATGGTTGTTATCTAGTTGTATCCATGGGAAGTGGTGAGCTTAGGGTCCTCTTACTCTGACATCTTCCCAGCTGACCTCACCATAGACATTTTCATATTAACAAAAACTGAGTTTGCTACTAATAGACACTTATTAAACAAACTTATTTAAAGGAACAGTCCTTTTCTCAAGAAAATCCCAGATGAAAACTCCATGTGCCAAGAAAATAGAAAAAAATAAGAAATAGGAAATATGTTGGTAAAATCAAACAGAAATTGACAGTATGAATAGCAATAATCACATCTTGTGAAATTAAATGTCACAAGTGAAATTAAATGTCACAAGTCAAATGAGATAAAATTTACATATAAGTCAAAATGGAGCTAAGTTGAGTTAAAATATTCTATGATTCTTAAATTCCCTAGGAGGAGGGAAAAATTTGTTAATTTTAGATTATGTTAACCATATATATTATGATTTCCAGGATAAAAACTAAAATGAATATATACAAACAATGTTATTTCCACACTAGTGGGAAAAAGCAAAACAGAACAATAAAGTAAAAGGAGCACTCAATCCAAAATGAAGCCAAGAAAAAGAAACATAGTATAAAGAAAAAGAACATAGTATATTCAGGGGTGCCTGGATAGCTCAGTTGGTTAAACATCTGAATTTTGATTTTGGCTCAGGTCATGATCTCAGGGTCATGAGATCAAGCCCCACATCAGGTTCCACTCTGGCAGTGGAGCCTGCTTAAGATTCTCTCCCTCCCTCTCCCTCCATCACATCAACAGGCTAAAAAAGAAAAATCACATGATATCTATAGAAGCAAAAAAACATTTCACAAAACCCACCTATTTATGATAAAAACTCAATAAACCAGGAAGAGGGGAGCTTCTTCAACTTGATAAAGAATTTTTACAAAACCCTTACAGTTAACATCATACTTAATGGTAAGAAATACAAAGTTTTCCCACTAAGATCAGGTACAAGACAGGGATATTGACTCTGATAATATTCTGGTTGGTATATAAGACTCTGGGTTTGGAAATAAGAAATCTTACTCAGAATACGAGAATTTTACCAAAAGTTTGTCAACAAGTCTAGGTGATAAAAAGGCCCTGTGAGCTTAGGTTTACATTAACTCCTTGTTTTCAACTACCAAATCAAGTGTAAAGTAAATGATTATTGAGATACCTATATCCTTAATGTAAAATGGAAAAACAAGGTTGGGGCGCCTGGGTGGCTCAGTCGTTAAGCGTCTGCCTTCGGCTCCGGTCATGATCCCAGGGTCCTGGGATCGAGCCCCGCATCGGGCTCCCTGCTCGGCGGGAAGCCTGCTTCTCCCTCTCCCTCTGCCTGCCGCTCTGCCTACTTGTGCTCTCTCTCTGTCAAATAAATAAATAAAATCTTTAAAAAAAAAAAATTAATCACCTTCCAAAATGGAAAGTACCAGGCCTAGAAGGATTCCTGGTGAATTCTATCAAACATTTAGGAAAGAAATTATACAAATTCTCTATAATCTCTTTCAAAGGATAGAAGCAGAAGGGATACTTTCTAATTCATCTGTAAGGCCAGAATTAACCTCATACTAAAGACGGACAAAAACTATACAAGAAAAGAAAACTACGGATTTTCAATAATGTGATACAGAAAATCCTCAATAAAATATTAGCAAATCAAATCCAACAATTTATAAAGAAAATTATACACATTACACATTATCTAATGACCAATTGGGACTTACCCCATATATGTAGAGCTGGTTAAACATTCAAAAATCATGGGGCACCTGGGTGGCTCAGTCAGTTAAGTGTCTGCCTTTGGTCAGGTCATGATCCCGGGGTCTTAGGATCGAGCCCTGCATTGTGCTCCCTGCTCAGTGGAGAGTCTGCTTCTCCCTCTACCCCTTCTCCTGCTCATACTCTCTCTCTCTCAAATAAATAAAGAATCCTAAAAAAAGCTGACATGTGGTCAGAGTCAAAAATCAGTGTGTCTATCACATCAACAGGCTAAAAAAGAAAAATCACATGATATCTATAGAAGCAAAAAAACATTTCACAAAACCCACCTATTTATGATAAAAACTCAATAAACCAGGAAGAGGGGAACTTCTTCAACTTGATAAAGAATTTTTACAAAACTCTTACAGTTAACATCATACTTAATGGTAAGAAATACGAAGTTTTCCCACTAAGATCAGGTACAAGACAGGGATATTGACTCTGACCACTTCTTTTCAACCTTGTACTGGAAATCCTAACTAATGCAATACACAAGAAAAGGAAATAAAAGGTATACAGAATAGGAAGAAAGAAATGAATTTTTTTTTCAGAATACATGATCATCTATATAGAAAATTTAAAAGAACCAACAAGAAAACTTCTGAAACTAATAAGCAATTATAGCAAAGCTTCAGATGTAGGGTTAATATATAAGAGCCAATCACTTTCTTATATACTAGTAACGAATAAGTGAAGTTTGAAGTTAAAAACACAGAACCACTTACATTGCCACCCCCAACTTAAATGCTTAGGTATAAATCTAACAAAATATGTATAAATTCTGTATGAGAGAAGTTACAAAACTTTGATGAAATAAATCAAAGAACTCAATATAATTGATAAGTATGCTATGTTCCTGGATAAATAAACTCAATATTAGCAAGATTTCAGTGCTTCTTATCTTGATTTATAGATTAAATGAAATCCCAGCAAGTCATTTTGTGGATATTAACAAACTGATTCTAAAATTTATATAAAGAGGCAAAATGCCCAGGATAGCCAACACAATATTGAAGGAAAAGAACAAATTTAGAGGACTGACAATATTTGACTTCAAGATTTGCTGTAAACCTACAGTGTGGTATTGGCAAAAGAATAAACAAGTAATGGAAAAGCATATAGATAACCCAGAAATAGACCCACACAAATATGGTCAACTGATCTTTGATGAAGGAGCAAAGATAATACTACAGAGTAAAGACTGTCTTTTCAACAAATGGTGGAAGAACAAAGTGGATATCCTCATATTAAAAAAAAAAAAATGAATCTAGACACAGACATTATACCACTCACAAAATTTAACTCAAAATGGATCACAGACCTAAATGTAAAATGCAAAACTCTAAGACTCCTAGAATATAACATAGAAGAAAATCTAGATTTAGGTGACCTTGGGCATAGCTATGACTTTTTAGATACAACACTAGTGGCACAATGCATGAAACATAATTGATAAGTTGGACTTCAATAAAATTAAAAATTTGTGTTCTGCTGAAGACAATGTCAAGAGAATGAGAAGACAAGCCATAGACTGGGAGAAAATATTTGCAAAACATTTATCTAATTAATGGCCACTATCAAAAATATACAAAGAACTCCTAAATCTCAACAAAAAGAAAATGAATAACCCAGTTTAAAAAATGGGCCAATGACCTTAAGGACACTTCACTAAAGATAATATACAGATGGCAAATAAGCATATGAAAAGATGTACCACATCCTATGTCCTCAAGGAAATGTAAATTACAACAAGATATCACTTTACACCTATTAGAATGGCCAAAATCTGGAATGATGACAACACCAAATTCTGACAAGGACATGGAGCAACGGAACTCTTTCATTGCTGATAGGAGTGCAAAATGTTCAGCCACTTTGGAAGACAGTTTGGAACTTTCTTATAAAACTAGAAATAATAGCGCACCTGGGTGGCTCAGTCGGTTGTGTCTGCCTTCAGCTCAGGTCATGTTCTCAGGGTCCTGGGATCGAGTCCCTCATCAGGCTCCCTGCTCAGCGGGGAGTCTGCTTCTCCCTCTCTCTCTGCCTCTCCCCACTGCTTGTGCTCTCATTTGCTCTCTCTCTCAAATGAATAAATATCTTTAATTAAAAAAATAAAACTAGAAATATTTTTACTGAATGATCCAGCAATCTTACTCTTTGGTAATTATTCAAATGAATTGAAAACTTATGTCCCCACAGAAATCTGCACACACATATTTTTAGCAGCTTTATTCATAATTGCCAAAATTTGAAAGCAACCAAGACATCCTTCAGTAGATAAATGAATAAACTGTAGCACATCAGACGATGGAATATTATTCAACAATGAAAGTAGATGAGCTACCAAGCTATGAAAAACATGGAGGAACATTAAATGCATATTACTAAGTGAAAGAAACCAACCTGAAAAGGCTATTATATGTATGATTCCAACTATGTGACATTCTGGAAAAGGTAAAACTGTGGGGATAGTAAAAAGATCAGTGTTGCCAGGGGCCAGGATTGGGGAGAAGGGGTCAAGAGGCAGAGCACAGAGGATTTTTAGAGCAGTGAAAACTACTCTGCATGATACCATAGTGATGGATACATTGTCATTATATATTTGTCCAAACTCACAGAAAGTATAACATCAAGAGTGAACCCTAATATAAACTATGGACTTTGAATGATTATGATGTCTCAGTGTAGGTTCATAGATTATAACAAAGGTACCACTGTGGTGGGGAGTGGAAGTATGTCAATAATGGGAGAGGTTTTGAATATGTAAGGAAGGGAGTATACAGAGAAATGTCTATACCTTCAAATTTTGTTTTAAACCTAAAACTGCTCTAAAAAAATGAATGCTGTTATTTTATATTAAAGAAGTACCAAAGAGAAGTCAAAAATTCCAAACTATATTGAGATTTTTATTATATCTTTCTTATTAATTTATAGAACAAGCACTCAAAAAAATCAGTAAAGACATGGTTTGATAAACCAATTTAATAACATTTGCTTAAAGGACATATATAAAACAACAACTGGAGGAAGCACACAAGACATTTACAAAACTTTGACTTATACTGGTCTTAAATCAGGTCTCAAAAATTACTTAAGGATTGAAGGACACCTGGGTGACTCAGTCGTTAAGCGTCTGCCTTCGGCTCAGATCATGATCCCAGGGTCCTGGGATTGAGCCCCACATCGGGCTCCCTGCTCAGCGGGAAGCCTGCCTCTCCCTCTACCACTCCCCCTGCTTGTGTTCCCTCCCTCGCTGTGTCTCTCTCTGTCAAATAAATAAATAGAATCTTTTAAAAAATTACTTAATTGAAATCATGTGCAGTATGTTTTTTGAATATAATGCTAATAAACTATAAATGAATGATACCAATAATACTAATGATGATAGTACTAATAATGAACTAATACTATAAATGAATGATAAATCAATATAACTAGATAATCTTTACTCTCTTGGAAATTAGGAAACATCTGAAAAATTCATGAGTCAAAAAATCATAAATATTTTAAAAAATAACTAAATAATAAAAAAATCTATATATCATAATATAAAAGCAATAGCCAATGAATTTTTTTAAAGTAAATCAATTCATCAATAAAGCTAAATTTTTTGAAAGAAATTTGATGAATTCCTGGCAAGTCTGATTATGAAAATAAAAAAGAAAGCACAAATAACCAGTATCAGCAATGAAAATGAGGCAGGATGACAAATGATACAGTCTAAAACTATAGTAAGGAAATATTGTGAACAACCCTATGGCAGTACATTTGAAAATTTGGAGAAAATGATCAAGTCTTAGAAAAATATGATACTGAAACTAACCTTAACTCTAATCTTAAACCTAGCATTATAGGCAAACAACCAGGAAGGAAAAAATTTTCAACCTGTGACAGTACTTTTTTTTTTATTTTGTTAGTTAACATACAGTGCAATATTGGTTTCTGGGGTAGAATTCAGTGATTCATCACTTACATACAACACCCAGTGTTCATCACAACAAGTGCCCTCTTTAATACCCATCCCCCACCCACCTCTCTCCATCCATCCTCAGTTTGTTCTCTATCATTAAGAGTCACTGTGGCTTGTTTCCCTCTCCCAAATGTCCATCAACTGATGAATGGATAAAGAAGATGTGATAGTATTTTTTTATTTTATTATGTTAGTCACCATACATTACATCATTAGTTTTTGATGTAGTGTTCCATGATTCATTGTTTGCATATAACACCCAATGCTCCATGCAATATGTGCCCTCCTTAATACCCATCACCAGGCTAACCCATCCCCTACCCCCCTCCCCTCTAGAACCCTCAGTTTGTTTCTCAGAGTCCATAGTCTCTCATGGTTTGTCTCCCCCTCCGATTTCTCCCCCTTCATTTTTCCCTTCCTACTATCTTCCCCCCCCTTTTTTTTAAACATATAATGTGTTATTTGTTTCAGAGGTGCAGGTCTGTGATTCATCAGTCTTACACAATTCACAGTGCCGTGATAGTATTTTTAAAATTATATACCAAAGAATGTGTCTCACAAAATATGTGCAAGACCTTATTAGGAAAATTGTAAAACTCTATCAAGAATGTTAAAGAAAAACTAAATAAATCTATGAATTGAAATACTAAACTTCAAAGATTTAAATTGTTCCAAAATTAACAGTGGGATTGTGTAAGACTGTGGAATCACAGACCTGGACGTCTGAAAAAATAATACATTATATGTTCAAAAAAAAAAAAAAAGAAGATAGTAGGAGGGGAAGAATGAAGGGGGGGGAAATCGGAGGGGGACACAAACCATGACAGACTGTGGACTCTGAGAAACAAACCGAGGGTTCTGGTGGGGAGGGGGGGGTGGGAGGATGGGTTGGCCTGGTGATGGGTATTAAAGAGGGCATTCTTAAATGCTTGCTGTATAGAAACTTGTACACGGATAGTCAGAGTAGTGTTTTTTCTTAATAGTCCAAAACTGGAAACAGCCCATGTGTCCAACAACAATGGAATGGATAAACTCTAATACATCCATACAGTGGAATATAGTACAGTGCTGAAAAATAATGAACTACATGTATACACAGCAACAAAGATGAATCTCAAAACAATATTGAACAAATGAACACAAGAGAATACCCACAGAATTGTAGCAAGCAAAGCTTGCTTAATACATAGATAGGAAAAATTATAAAGTAAATCAAGAAAGTCAAGGTTATAAAATTTAGCATAGTGGTTATCCCTAAGAGAAGAGACTTTAGAACAGGACTTATGTGCAAGCTGTGTTCTATTTTTTTTTTTTAATGATAAGAGGTCAAATGGAGTATGTATTTATATTTGTATTTATATAATAATTTTAAACAATTTATGCATAATTTATATAATATATAATCTTTACATACTTATAATTACTTATAAATCCTAAAATTGTAAACACCTGCTATATGCAATATTTTGTGTACATTGTATATATCACAACAAAATAAAATGATAAAAAGAGCTTTCTGTGCTCACTTGGCAACACATATACTAAAATTGGAATGATATAGAGAAAATTAGCATGGCCTCTGCACAAGGATAAAATGCAGATTCATAAAGTGTTCCATATTTTGCTTTCCTTTCTAATGTTGATGAATGACAAAACTATGTCTCTGATAAGCAAAGTGACTTGACCAATTGAAGTCCCTTCCAGCTTCAAACCCCACCCCCAATTTCCCCTTCAAAAAAATAAAGATGTTCCCCAAATCAATATTTATATAAGTAGTTTAAAGCTAAACATTAATTTTGTAGGGAAGACTGGTAATGCCTATCTTGACTTTTTTCCTCACTAGAGTATAAATAGATTAATAATACTTTTATCTATCTTTTCAATTAAAAGTGAAATCAATGAATGGAGGCCCTGATTCATTTACAAATGAACTTCTGCTACATAAAATAAAAATCTATCTTTCTAAACAAAATATAATGAAAGATAAAAATTCTGCATTAATAAAGTATACACTTAGAAAACCAAAATATTCAGTCTATGGGGATACTTGTTTAAATGAACCTATGGGAAACAATAAGTTTTGGACCAGGATTGTTAGTTTCTAATATGTTTGTCATTCAAATTGTGAAAAAGGGGCACCTGGGTGGCTCAGTCCCTTAAGCGTTCGACTCTTGATTTCGGCTCAGGTCATGATCTGAGGGTTGTGAGATTGAGCCTGGAGTTGGGCTCCATGCTGGTTGTGGAGCCTGCTTAAGATTTTCTCTCTCTCTCCCTCTGCCCTGCCCCACCCTCTCTCTCTCTCTTTCTCTAAAAAACAATTGTGAAAGACAATTTTTACTTATATTTACTAGTTTTGTATAGTGCAAGCAGTATTTTAATATATATTCAATATGTGATGTTAGCTCTGTCTGTAACAGAAACATATCTGTATTCTTATTTGACAGGTAGAGAAATCATCAGAGGCAGAAATTAATAGTCAATGAGAAATGCATTATGAATGTATAAACCATATGTATGATAAGTATTTCTGTTTTGTAGCTATAAAAAAACAATGATTACAATGATACAAAAATGTTTAATTGGATCCATCACTCCTCTATCATTAGTGTATCAATATAATACCACTTACTGACTTCTTTTGAAATAAAACTAGTAAAGGAAATCAACCATATATTTGGCTCATGATTAATAAATATACATAAATGAGTAGAATTAGTGATGTCTTTTTACCAAGAGCAGAAGCTTTTATATATGTCAAGAACCTGAAGTCCAACTATACAAAAACAAACAAACAAAAAACAGGTGGCAGTAATATTTATATGGCCACTATGACCGTGTTATTTTGAAAGCCAACCTACTTACATCATCTGCCTCTCCAATATTCTATTGGGTGGGGCCCTAGTTTGGATGACCTACTGTATTAACACTCCCTGAGGGAGTCTAGGTTGGATATGGGAATATTTTCCAAGAGTAATTAAATTGAGAGAGTGAAACAGGAGAGAATCATGTCAATGGAACCTCCTTCATGGTTATTACTGAGCAATTGCTAAAAATTATTTGAAATAACTTGAAATCAATTAGGACTGTGTATCCTTGTTATCTTTTGGAAATTAACTTTTCTTTATTAAAGACACACTAAAATCCTCATATATTATGAAATAAAATACATTTAAAAAAATACCTGTTATAGATTTGGAATTCTTTGAACAAGGACTTCCTGGACTCCCCCCAGAAAATTGTTCTGTCTAGTTTTGTGGTTAATCCTGGGATCCTTCCAGTGACCCCCTGGAACCTTGATCTTGGCCTGGATTTAGAGACTCTTACAGATAGTCTCACCTCCAGGATAGCTAAGTCTTGGCCCATGGCAACTGAGATAGCATTAAGGCTATGCATAATAGAGTTCATTTAACTTAAAAAAATAGCAAAATGGCTAGAGTTATTAAATCCTTAATATATGTTAGGCATTATACATGTTCTATTACTTTATATTATCATATACATTTTAGGAGAAAAAACAGACAGAGAGAAGGTAGGTAATTTGCCCAACATTACACAGTTAGTAAGTGAAAAAAAACAACTTATTACGTGCAAGATAGATGCGAGGCAGATAAATGACTAAAGTGTAGACTCTTCAATATAGACTGAATTAATTTATCCTAGAATTAATTTCTCATATATCACAATTCCAGAGCCTTTTCTAGTGAAAAATTAAGTGGTGTGCCAGATTCATTGGAAATGTAAAATGCAATCTTAGACAATGACTGCTGGGTAGTTCTAAAAGTAATATCCTGTTAACACTTACTGTAACTTAGAAATGGGTAAACCTGCCAATGCCATGACAGTGAAGGATCAGTATTACTTATTTTTCCTTTTATCTCAGGTTCCCAAATAGCTTGGCATAGCACTGTTACTGATCCTGTCATTTAACACTTTTACATTTTGTTTAGGATTTTTGCATTAGTTTTTACTTTAAAATATTACATTAAAATATTATTTACCTTGATTCCTGAGATTTTTGTTACCTCCTTAAATTTTGTGCCTAAAGTAAAATATTTCATTTGCCCCACTTGACTTACCCTTGTCCTGGCTCTGGTTAACAGCAAACATGGAGACACATTATACATTAATATGACTATACATATGACTACATGACTTTAACAACCTGCAATTTTCTTGACTTATGTGGCTCTCACAGAAGAAACTAAAGAATGACTCTTTATGTAGTATTTGGTGCTTTACTATAAAGATAGTGAAGAGTTTAAATTCAACTGACCAATACAAATGGCAAAACATATCCTTTCAAGTAGAATCATATATAAGTTGAATACAGAAGACTTGTTATAATTGGTTAATATGCACAACTACATAGACTTTGTGAAAGAATGGTTCTGTTATTCCAGAGGGATTCACTTAAATATAGCAATTCTATAATATTGAAAATTGTATCTGCAAAATCTATAGATTTTAGAAGACAATTTAGTAACTAACTTCTCCTTTACTTTCCTAAACGTCATTCGTATACTTTATGTATCACCCAACCCCCAAACAGACAAATTTTGAGAATTAATTTAAATATCAGAAACTAGCAAGTATTTTTCATTCTAATACTTTTTTTTTTTTTAGCCTCCCTCCCATAAAATATAGTGAAATATGTAAAGGAGCGATTAGTGCTGCTGTTAGCCTTTGACCCTTACATACAGCGTTGGCTCTATTCCCAAAATTTCTGTTTTTAAAGTTTTGCAACAACAATCCTCTTCTTTATTCATGAAGTCACTTTCCTTAGTGATCAATTACATATTTAAATATATTTTAAAAGAATAGGAATGTTGCTTGTCACACACAAATGGATCTTAGAGAGTTACTGGTTTCATGCCAACGCTGTCAAATTCCCAGCAACAGATTGGCTTGGTTAAGGAAGAAGCCATAAACACCCTATCAACAAGTATTTATACAGATGTTAATGAATTTAAAATTCTGTTAGTGTAACATTTATGCCAAACTCCAATTTTATTTGTGATTTATTTGTGAGGTATGATGCAATAACTTCTTTTAATAAACATGTACAGACCACTTATACTTTAAAATGGAAACATATTTTTAGTGTTTCCAGCATGAGAGACATAGAATCAGCCATTTATCAAAGTTACCAAAAACATTTCCATTTTGCTCATCGTGCAACTATGTCCTCCAAAAGCTTTTGGTAAGGAGATGAACTCATCTCTATCCATGAAACCAAGAATACGTTTTTATTATATTACTAAGAAAGACCATTAAAGGAAAGGAAAATAGTCATGGGAGGGTTGCCATATATATTTAAAATATAAATAATTAGCTTTTTGTGTGTTTCCCAAATGATAATTGAATCTTAATCTCCCTCTATGTAGGATATTTATGCTATACTGGTAATTTAGAAAACATTTATTTGAAGCATATGGGTTTAATGAACACTTATTTTGTTTTTCATGAAGAAAAGAATAATATTTCCGTTAATTCCAAAAGAGACTTCATTTCTTTCAGTGAACTTCTTAAAGCTGAACTGCTTTCCTCTAGGATTGTGTACACTGTGGACATTTTAGAAAGTAGCCTTATATGATGTAGTAGTTTTTTTTTTTTAAATTTGCCATCCTTCATTGTCAATTTTTATCTCAAACGAGCCATGACTTTCAGAGCTAAAGTTTCTATTATAATGATTAAGTTAATTATGTATGGGAATGTATTACCCTCCGCAATGCACCAAATGGTTTGTCTACATGCTAAAAATCTAAATTCCAGCTCTACTTTTGTCAGGGCACTGACAGACCATTAATCAACTATGACAATTATTCCATTATTTCACAAATATTTTTGAGCACTATCCTACTGTGTACCCCTTAAAGAGCTTATTTATAGTAGGCAAAACTGACACATGAATAGGAAAATAAAATATGATGTAATAAATGCTATCATGGAGTCTCTATAGGAACCTTTAGAGGGCATCTCCAACTTAATTTGAGTAATAAATGCAGTGTTGGAAGATCAAAGACTCTGGTTTCTGACTTATATATTGACAATGGTGGTAGCATTATGGGACCTTGTAAAAGGTAGGAAAATACATGAGTTCAGCTTTTTTACATACTCAGTTTATATTATCTGTAGGATGTCTAAGTGTCGAAGCTTTGGATGAATACATGTTTCAGAAGGAAATAATGAAGGTGATTGAAGAAGTTGGATGAATATCCTCACACAGGAAAAGTCTAGCCTAAGAGTAAATGGGGCCAGGTTCGAACCCCAAAAAAGAATCCTGAGATCAGAAGGGATGACAAGGGAGGAGGAGCCCTTGCAGGAGACTGGGGTTTAGACAAAAGGTCAGAGAAAAAACAAGAAGGTGTAATGAAACAAAATCCAAAGGAAATAAGACTTTTAAGAAGGAAGGACCGGACAACAATGTATAATAATATTATAGAGGAGTCAGTAAGATAGTAACTTCAAAAAGTCCTAAGGATTTAGCAGTATTAGTCATCTTGATGTGAACAGTTCCAATGAAGAAGGCATCTTGCAGTGAGCTGAAGCATGAATTGTAATAAGTCAACAGAGACTGGTCTTTATCTACCAAGTTTATCTGATTAGGGAAGGAGAGAGAAGAGTAGCTAGAGGGGAAGGTAAAAGCCATTTCTGACAGATACTAGAAATACGGAAGAAAAGAAAATACTGATAAATAAGAGATCCTAGATTTTATGAAAAGGTTGGGATCCAGAGCAGAGTTGAAAGCACTGTGCTTAGGAGAAAGGGTGCCTCTTCTACTGTGATAGGTCAGAAAGGTACCTTTGCACTTACGTCACCATATACAAGGCTGCTCACTTCTTTCAAAATGGAGCCTGAAGTAAAATGGGTAGTGGGGATAGAAAGGAGGAACCAGTTATTAGTGACATACCGAGCAGGTAGACTAGATCTAGTTTCTGATTAGATGTTGGTACTGTAAGTCATGAGCAGCCAAAGCTGACTCCAGAATACCTGGTCTGGATGACTTGGGAATTCAGGAGGCAAAACAGATTTAGTAGGATGATGATGGTAAAAACAAGCTGTGATTCTGAAGTTCAGCTGTATATGAGAACAGGAATAAAATAGAAGCTGGCAATACTTAGCTGCCAGCCCCATGAAGTAATACACAATGTCTATCTGGTTGACTATCATCAGAAGTCAGTGCAGTGCCAGGCAAAGAGTGGGGTGGGGTGGGGGTCCTAGATACTTGTAGAATGAGGAACACATCTAAAGGAATCTATAAAGAAGCATGAAAGGGAGCACTTGAAGTCTGGTGTTTCAATGTCCTGCAGAAAAGAGAGTTTTAAGACAAAAGAAATGACCCGTGTAGTTGAATTCAGCAGAGAGGTCAATTAAGATGAAATAAATGTGTTTGTTAGATTAAGACAGTGCTCAGTAAGGACAATTTCAATTGCAATAATTTAAGGTGGGAATGGAAAGTGAAGAAATAGAAACGAGGAGTAGACTTCTCTTAAAAGAATTTTGTTAACCAATATCTTTTAGTGTGAAAGGGAAAG
Organism: Halichoerus grypus; assembly: GCF_964656455.1. Lineage (NCBI taxonomy): Eukaryota > Metazoa > Chordata > Mammalia > Carnivora > Phocidae > Halichoerus > Halichoerus grypus. The sequence goes on from NC_135717.1 coordinate 145,531,507, forward strand.
TATTCAAAGAGTATAGAATTTGTCCCTGAAAACTTATATCTTCTTTTACATGAGTTTATTGAATTGGGAGATAAGAACCTATAAATTATGAGGGGAAAATGACTTGTAGTTTAGAAGATATTTAGCAATAAATTTGTATGCCTAGAAAGAAAGTTGCTCCTTTTGAAAGTACAGTAGAAACTAAAATCAAACAATAGGCAAGAGAAAATATTTGCACCAGTAGATAAAGGATTATGAATGGTCAATTAAAAACAGAAAGAGAAATATTAGGATCCAGCAGAACTGGGGAAAACAAGAAAGTATTTTACGCTATTCGGTTTAAAATTAATAAGTAATCGTGGAATAACATTCAATCTCACTAGCAGTAAAAATGTATAAATTAAGTCCACATTAGACAACATTTTTGTCATATTATCAAGAACTTTAAAATATTTAATATCCCAGTGTTGACCAAGGACTCAGTGAAATGAGTAATCTCCAATAGTCTATGGTAAATTGGTGAAAGCTTTTACAACTATTTGACAATATAGATTATATCGTTTCTCAAAATATTTAAAGTTTTATAGATGTTGTCTTTAATTCCACCTGAAAAACAGATCAATTAAATAGATAATTAGAAACCTATCATGTAACAAGTTGGTATATCATAGTGTATAACAACTAATACTATGTTTAGGATGAGATTTCCATTACATAGAATACATTTGTTATAGTACTAACAGAAAAGTAGGATGTATAGAATACATACAATTTTATGTAAACAAAAACAAAAAAAATCTATTAAAAAAAGAACTACAAGGAAATGCCTTAAAAAATATTATCCAGGGGTTATTTTTGGATAGTGGGATTTTTGTGGATTTTCTTTCCTTTTTTTTTTCTTTTTGACTTTTTACTTTTCTCTACTTTTCTAAATTGTCTATAATAAGAATGTATTCCTTTTATAATAAAAAAGTTTAACAATTTGTTTAAATAAAATTACTCAAATTTGTGTTTTGAAGAAAAGGAGCATATGTAGCCAGCAGTTACTAGGGGACAGTAGGAATCAAAGGAAAGACCTTTTTTTCTTAGGTTATGATTCCAGAAATTCATGAAGCAAGACCCAGAAAAGTAGTAAAGGACAGGAAGTAAAGCAGTTTGAGTTCTGCAGGTAGAATGGTGCCTCTTCTACAACGGAAAGATTTTACTGGACATCCTGACTAATGACAAGCATCCATTAAGTAATCCAAATCACCATTATTCTTCCGGTGTGAGATGCTCAAAACAGAACTTCTTCTACAAGTTTAAAAGAGTTAATCTAATTTTCCTCTTCTCAATGACAGGAATAATCCTGAAATGCTTTAGCCAAAACAGAATCAATTTTTTCAGCATATAAATTACAGTATCTTCAGGTACATCCAGCCAACTTCACCAATATGCTTGTTCTGTTTATTACACTGAGCACATGCCAATCTACCAGTCTATGCCTTAGGGTTAAAATGGTTAATATGAACTGGACCTTTACAGTGAAATCTCTCATCTTTACTCAGGGATTGTTGTTTAGAACCTTAGCTGAACTCTGATGTAAAACCACTTAAGGTTTATGGAGTGTTATTGTAGAGTTGAGGAAAACTTTCCAAAATGAGTACTGTAAAAAGTGATTATTGCAAGTATTTGTCATTATTTTAAAAAACAGAAAGACAGATAATTTTTATTTTTAGCTAAAAGTATAATTGTTACGAAAGGGTTCTTTACATATCAAGAGTAGATAAGTTTTTAGCTATGGGCTCAGTTGATTATCAGTGGTCACTGAGTCCTCACTTTTTTCTATCACTGTAATTATGGGTCCACCATCTGGTCTGGTCAGCCAAGAAAGGTGGATAAAAGGCTGGGATTCTGCTAGAGAAAAGACTTAATGCTGTGCAGTAATTGGACGTGGCAACGCCAAATGTTCCCTTTGTTTGAGTCCCTCTTATAGTTTCTGTATAACCTATATGGCCACTTACCAGAATGGTGTCTGCTCATGGATTCAATGGTCAGTCCTTGCATGTGAAGTAATTGTTCCTCCAATATAGCAAATATGGAGGGGTTGGCTTAAGCTCAGGATGCAAAAGATGTGGCCATTTTAGAAACATAAGGTGGCATGAGAAGTAACAGCAAGTTAACTTTGCTAAGTAACATGGAGTCTAGAGAAATAAACATGCTGATTTTTAGTTTTTCTAAGAACTGGCTACAATATCTCTTTGAACTAGAGTCATTTTACTAATTTCAGCAGCAACTTTTAAGGAAAAGAGACATGGTAGATGTATCGCTCCCAACATATTCAGAATGACAAATGCTAACCTTTTATGTGTATGTATGACTGTGTATAGCACCTGCACCAAGCATTCGAAGCACCATGCTTCATTTGTTTTCCAAACAACTTGCAAATATATGGTGACTTTTCTGTGTACAAAGATCTATAGTGAAAGAATTAATAAATCAACATATAAAATATTACGTTTTAAATTATAGGATTCTTGTTAGTTTGATTACCATGAGTTAGTTTTCAAGAGGTACCTTTCTCTGGTGTACTGTCAGCCAATCCTACAAAGCTAGTAAGTCCCTAAACATGATAATGGCTCCAAAAAAGATCTAGTCCATGGAGGAAGGCTCTAAAACAGCAGATCTTTGGTGTAATTCTGAAATGCATGGCATTGTCATAGTAGTAACATCTATAGATTTAAAAAAAAATACAAATGTATAAATTTTACATTTAAATATAAGGGTTGGATTTTTAATTTTTTTCTTTTTCTTTACTCTTTCTTTGTATTTGTTACCTTGTATTCTTACCTTGTATAATTTCTCCCCTTGCATATTTCCCATATTCATTTATATTATGCTTCCTCACCTCCTTTTTTGAAATAGCTACTCTGGCATAAGAACAGGTTCCCTAAACCTTATATAATTGTATTCCTAGTTTAAAATATTGTATTAGCTTACACAAACCAAGCTTAGTTTTATATACAAAATTAAAACTCTGTTTCAAATACCCTCAATATAATTTATGAATTCTACGTATGTATAAGGTTAGTGTAAGAACAATTAGACTTTAAAATAAGCCTGAAAAGACATCATAGGGGACAGATATTCTTCTTATACTAGAATTCTATTATCTACCAAAAATAATTCTTTGAATTTTTAATTTAAAAACTGAAAAAAAGCAAGTCCTATAAGATGTTGGCTGCATCGAAACATTTTATTTTTCAAAATAGGTGAGTTTGAAACTCAAGCAGGAAGATTACTTAATCTGTAAGTGACTGACATTTTTCTTACAGATGATTAAGCTCCCATGAATTAGTCTTTTTTTTCTTTCTTTTGATAAAATTGTTTGCCTAGACAACTACTCGGCCAAATTTTAATCTCTTTAAATAACAAATAAAACTTCCATTTTTTCCCCAGGTAAGGAAGAAGAACTTACCTACAGGGATACCAAGGCAAATGAAAAATTAGAAAGGAGTAAAGAATACACATACCAATGGCTTCACACACAGGTTGGGATTCATGAAACAACTAATTCCAGAAATATAAAATGGTGAGGTCATTTCCTTTAAATTAGATTTTTGTATCGTAAACACATCTTGAAAAGTGAAACCTAGGTTAATTGTGCTAAAACAAACATGACTTTATAGTCAAAGGCCAATACACCCATTGCCAGTTTATAAAAGGCCTCTTCTATAGAGAGATTTAATCACTCTTTATATTTTTCACCTTAAAATGTTTGAGAACTCTTCCTGTAATGCTTAAAACCAACAGATGAACCACACAAATGATTCTACTTTATAAAGTAAAATGCATGGTGTTCATTAACTGTTTATAAATATCATATGTATTAGAGGTTATATTTTATTTTGTGTCATTTCTATCATTTACATTTGGCGGTTAAAATTATAATTCAACACTGTGCTGCCACTTTCCCAGTCATGTAACTAATTTCCAATGATGTCTCCATGCTTCAGTTTCTTCTCCTTTATAGTGAGATGTTAATATCATCTATCTATCTCACAAGATAGAAGTAAGCTCACAAGGTTGAGGATATCAAATGTTTATATCCCTTAGTAACAAACAAGGAAACTTGAATATAATAGGTAATCAATTAATTTTTGTTACATTAATGTATGTATTAGTTTTCTACCACCATAACAAAATACCATAGATTGTGTGGCTGAAACCGCAGAGATGTATTTTCTCACAGTTCTGGAGGCTACAAGTTCAAGATTAAGGAGTTAGCAAGTTTGGTTTTTTGGAGGTCTATCTTCATGTTTGCAGAGGGCCGCCTTCTCACTGTGCCCTCACACAATCATCCTTCCATCTCTGTTGTCTGTGTTTTAATCTCCTGTTCTTATAAGGACACTGGTTATATTGGATTCGAGCCTACCCATATGACCTTATTTTACTTCAATTACCTCTTTTAAGGCTCTATCTCCAAATACATCACATTATGAGGTATTGAGAGTTAGGACTTCAACATATCAATTCTGATGAAACAAAATTCAGCCCACAGCAATGTGGTATAAAGCATATATATATTCATAACCACTGAACCAAAGTTTTAGGGAAATAAAAGTCCAGAAATAATAATATTTTTGACATAAAATTTTAGGACTTTCATTTTAGCTACATATATCCACAAAATAATAAAAAATAAAAATAATAAAATAATAAAGAAGTGCTATTATAAACACTTACTAAATATATAAATAAATATTGAATCTAAATGTAGATGATGCTTTGGAACTGTTTCCAGGCATTCTATAAAATATAACCTCCAATACATATGATATAATGTAATAACTATTTAAATGACTAACAAATAAAATCCTACAATTATGAGGGTTAAAACTTAATTTAGAAGCAGGTTAAAATATGTAAAAAATGAAATCTCTTTTTTATATAATATATATAAACTGAAACTTTCATATTGGTCAATTCTATCCATGTAATTTCTTTTAAAATATGGAAAAGGAAGTGAAGAATGAAAGAGAAATTAAAACAACATTTTATAATCTGGATTATTTGGTCATATTTCATTGTGAGCAAAGAAAGTAAGAATAAAGCAATCAGCATTTGGGAATTTTTTATTTTACTAAGTGCTCTAATTAATACAAGCACAATTTCTTTTATGTTGGTATGACTTAATTTAGTGTAATTCATAAGATGACATTCTTAGAACTATAAACAAATATGATATAACTGATAGTTTACCATCTATTTTAAGCAGATATAAGAGGTCTTGTTCGGAGATTTAAAAAAAGCGTTAGGATAGATAATGTGAAAAATATAAGCAAATTGTTTCAGGATGCATTTTAGATATACTTAAACCTTTAATAATATCCCTTACTCCTAAATAAGTTATATTTAAGCATAAGACACAACAGGCAATTGTTCATGCACTTTATCTTTTGCAAATATATAAAGGAATACGTAATGATATTTTAAGAAAAATTATTTTCAAGAACAGAAATTCTTAAAAAGCCAAATGTCAGTGTTCTAGTTTTAAACAGAAATTAATGGTGAGCATTAGTATAATGCTTTAACACACTATAGGTGTTTTAAAAATAGGAAGCTTTGATTTTCTCATAAGACAAGTAAGATATATAAGTAAATGTAAATGAAATATTTATATGATCTATAATTTATTAACTATCATTGGTACTTTCAAATTTTTGCTCTTTATATGCATTTCTGTTTGGCAAAGAAGAGTGGCATTAAAGTGTTATTTAGAAATTTAAATTTTATGTCAAAGTGAATTTTCAATGACTATGAAAATATGTAAATTTGTATATATCTTTGCCTATACTCTAATTTAATAAAACTATTATTTCCATTTTGTAGATTACTAATTTTCCCAAACTTTTCACTGGGCATTTCTTTCATATTCTTCCTCTACATTTATATAATAATATAATTTTTGTTTTTGTCACTATGCAGCAATCACTTCTTGCCTGAGTTAGATCCAGATGTACTTAATGGTGGAAGAGTTCAGCTTGTGGTAAGAAATGTGTTTAAAGTTACAGAAAAATGTTGCACACGCTGGTCCTCAGTAAATGGCACTTTAAAATATGACCATAATTAGTGTAAATTATGAAAATATCACAACTCTATTTGGGGTAATCTTAAAATACTATATATTAAAATAATAACCTGTTATAACAACATGTTTTCTTGACTTGTAATATAACTTTAAAATCTGATATTACAAAAAAAAATCTGATATTACTTTAAAATATTGATTCTATATGGTAGATTTAAAAATATTAACATGCTACCATTTTAAAATAACATGACTCTGAACAGGAATTGCATAATGAACTTATTTACTTGAATATTTTAAAAGAGTAGGATACTGAGGGAAATATACTCTCACAAGTTAGAAAATCAAAGCAGATAAAAATTAACAAGTAATTGTGAACTCAACCTCTAAGTAATAAAGTATAAATTATTGAAGCTTTAGGAACAACTAAGTTCTAAACACGTTGACCAGAGTGTAAGACTCTAGATAGTATAACTATATGTGCATTGCTAAAGTCAATTGTACTATGTGCTATTAGAAGGAAGACTATGTTAACAGAAGGAGAATGGCAAATGTGGAGTCTAGAGAAATGGAGCCCACAAAACAAGAAATTTTCAATGTGTTTCCAGAAATTTCCAGAGGAAAGGGTACCCTAACCAATGACAGAAGTGTACGGCCTCCTTGGCAGGTGAAAACGGATGCCTCAGGTGACCCTAACTTTATGACACCTTCCATTTATATCAACCAATTAATACTCCTTGCTTAGATTCTACATTCACCAAGAAAACTGATTATAATTTAGCTTGCCAAGTAGAATTTAGCATAAAAAGATAATGCACTTTCTAAAGCATCTAGTATGATGGTATCCAGAGCAGTTATATTCATGATTCTCATGAACAATTCATTCAAGGAGTTTTCCTGAAAAGGAGCAAAATTAGGGCAATAGCTAAAATTAATGTGTTTTCCTGAAAAGAGAGCAAAATTAGGGCAATAGCAAAAATTAATGTGTTTATGAAAATATTTATAGAATCTATGCACAGGTTTGCAATAATCATTAAGCAAATATTTCCTTGCATTTTAATACAGACTCATCTGGCAGAGTGGCATGTAGATTGCCCTAGGAAAATTGATACTTCAAGCTATGAACACCATGCATATTACTAACAATTGCTCACAGAGTGTTGAGTTGCCACTTTGGAGCAAAATGGGCAATATAAAAGTCCCAAAGAATGCCAGGATAAAGAAACTGATACTAACATTGAATGATTATACTTCTAAAAATGAATGAAAACAGACTGCGTAGATTTCTAATTGAAGTGGTTCTATGAGAGGGGCGGCTGGGTGGCTCAGTTGGTTAAGCATCGACTCTTGATCTTACCTCAGGTCTTGATCTCAGGGTCATGAGTTCAAGCCCTGTATTGGGCTCTATGCTGGGCATGGAGCCTACTTAAAAAAAAAAAAAAAAAAATGGTTCTATGGGATTAATGCTCTGAGATTAATCTCCTTCTTCTATATCCCACTGTATTATACTATATTCAAATATATGACAAATGCATAGCAATGATAAGTGCTTTTTTGATATTGAAGAGGTACAGGTGAATACAAAAACAAAGTAAATGGTAGAACAGAAATAGTTTTTTGTTTGTATGTTTGTTTATTTCCATTTTTTTTTTTTTAAATGGAGATAAGAGAAGGGATTAAGGACTTATGTCAAAAGGATACTGGACTATTAACAGTTTTATTTTATTTTTTTTATGTTAAAAAAGGATACTGGACTAATTGAATGCCCAGAGTCTCAGCAATGTGTTGGGAAACTGAAGGCAGACAATTGCACACCTGGGACTAGGCCATAACTGAAAGTAAAATTTAAAAAAAAAATCTGCAATTGCTGCCACTTTTCCTTCGAGACATAAGCAAAACACCCATAATAAAAGGATAGAAAATTATAAAACAAAAATGATCAAATTCTAATTAGAATTATTATGGATATGCAAATAAGCCTACTATAAATTCTGTCTGTATAAAATATTACAATTGAAATAAACAATGGACGGGACACCATAAAAGAGAGACATAGTTAATTGAAAGATTATCTACAAAGGAATAATAATTATATTGACAGCTGACATTATAGCAGAAGCAATCCATGCCAAAAGAGAGTGGAGTTACTTCTTAATAATAGAGATAGATATAAATATTATCCAGAATACTCTTCACTAACCTTCAAGAGTAAGAATAAGATACAATAAAACATTCAAATTTTGGGTTTTGAAGAAGCTAATAAATAACATCTCTGTCTTCCAAATAAGATCAAAGTATTTTGTGTGGCAGACAGGAATGCGAAAAATGAAAATAAGTTATTTTACTTATTTTCAAATATATATCAGAAGACATGCCATAGATCCAGACAATTGTATGGCTGATTAAATTTATCCCCCAAAACTCCAAACTGCAGGATTTTTCTGCAGAAGACAGTCCTAAGTTCAGGTTCTCCAGGAAACATATTCTGAGATTCTTATATTTGAGTGCAAGACATTTGTTGGAGAAGGCTTTCAGAAACAACTCCTTTGAGGGGTGAAAGAAGCGTAATTGAGCAGAGGGAAAAGGTAAAATGCAATAGAGTTGCAGCAGAGGAAATGAGCTCCAGTGGTGTGAAGGCCCTTCTAAGTTGTCCCAGCTTGAGGCAAGAGGATCAGGCTCTTATGCTCCTACATCTCCTCAGGAGAGGGTGTGGTTTGGGCGAGGCAGCCATCTTTAGCTAAGGACAGTTTCCAGAGAGGTATTCAGCTAAGAGCCACACTTTCTCAGCAGCTGGGAGAATCTGACTCAGTCGTTAAAAGTGATCTGAGTGGCATATGGCGATATCCACTATACTCAGAAAGTTTATTGTTCGTAGATGCAACAACTTAGCATATAAAATGTGTCAAATGTCTCCAAATAAATCTATAAAGTAAAACCAATTCCAACCAAAATTATAGCTGCTTTTTTAAGAACCTGAAAAATCTCATTCTGAAATGTGTATTGATGGATAAGAACCCAATATTATATAAGTCAACTTTGAAAAAGAAGAGCCAACTTACATCATAACATATAAAGACTTAGTATAAAACTAAACTTTGTGGTGCAGATAGACCAAAAGATATGAATAGTTAGTTCAGAAATAGACCTGCGACTGTATTGGAATATGATATATAACAAAGGTGGGAAAGGTCAAATCGTTTGGCAAATAGAATTCAGTAAACTAGCGTTGAAAAACAGGGCTATATATAACCCATACACACTATAATAATCAAATGGAATTTAGAAGATTTGAAGACTCAAATGTGAAACATAAAATTATAAAATTGATCAAATAAAATAATTGAGAATATATTTGCAACTTAACAGTAAAGAAATACGCTCTTAAAAGATATAAGTAATACAAATTATATGGCAAAAATTTTTTTGATTGACTTGACTGTTTTAAATTAAATATTAATTCCTATGAAGGATTTTATTTATTATTTATTTTTTTAAAGATTTTATTTATTTATTTGACGGAGGGAGAGATAACAAGAGCAGGAACACAAGCAGGGGGAGTGAGAGAGGGAGAAGCAGGCTTCCCGCTGAGCAGGGAGCCCGATGCGGGGCTCAATCCCAGGACCCTGGGATCATGACCTGAGCCGAAGGCAGACACTTAACGACTGAGCCACCCAGGTGCCCCCTATGAAGGATTTTATAGAAAAGGTTAACAGACAGATTACAGACATGGACAAATTATTTTCAGTGCCTAAAACTAATAATAGCTTAATATCAGGATATAAAAAGAACTTCTGCAAATAAATAATATAAAGTCAGGTAACCTAATGAAAAAAATATAAGTACGATAGAAAAAAAACATACATAGACAGTTTATAGGGATTATGACTAATACATAAATGTGTATAAAGAGATGCTCAGTTACATGACCAGAGAAATAAAAATTAAAACTAGGAAGTTGCATGACTACCCTCATCAGAATGGAAAAAATTAGAAAATTGGGTAATGCAAAGTGTTATCAATAATGTGGAAACACTGCTGTACGGCTGGTGAAAGGAAAAGCTGGTACAGTCATTCTGGAAAGAAATCTGTCAGAATTTAAAAGTAGGTCTTTGTACGCCCTATCATGTATTAGCGACAAACTTTAATTAAAAATATTCTATTCACTGCAATGTAAAAAACAAAATATTTAAGGATAATGTTAACATTAAGATGTGCAAAGCTCCTATAATGATAACTATCAAATATTGCTTTAAAAAAAATCAAAGAGATATATCATACTCATGAGTGGAAAGACTCAAATTGTAAGTTGTCAGTTCTCAATGATATATAAATTCAATAGACCCTTAGAAAGCTTTTCAGTAGAAATGGACAAATTTTAAAATGCATATGGAAATGCCAAAGATCTAGAATAGTCAATATAATCTTGAAAAAAGGACTCGTACTACCTGATCTCAAGACTTGCTATAAAGCCCCAGTCAGTAACCAAGACTATATGTTATGTGCAGAAAGACAAAAAAAATCAATTAATGGAAAATAATAGAGAGTACAGAAAATACCACACTTACAAAGTTAGTTGATTTTCCTTAAAGGTACTAAAACAAAAGAGGAAAAGAATATTTTTTTTCTCAACAAATAGTGCTGGACAACTGTATACAGGGAAAAAAGTGAATCTTGATTCCTACTTTACATCTTAAAAATGAATTTGAGATGAATTATGGCCCTAAATATAACTGCTAAAATTCTAAAATTTCCCGAAGAAAACAGCAAGATATTTTCAAAAATCTAGGGAAGGCAAAGATTTTTTTAAATAGAACACAAAAAGCATAAATCAAAAAAGATAAATTGTACTTCAAATTTAAAACATTTGTACTTAGAATTCAGAAAATAAAAAGAAATGAAAAGTCAAATCACATCCTAGGAGAAAAATTTGTATTTTCTTTCTCTCTTTCTCTCCCCCTCCTTCTTTTTCTCTCTCCCTCCCTCTCTTTCTTCATCCCACCGCCCTCTCTCTGCCCTCCACAGCCCTCTGCATGCAAACAATCCCTCCCCCACATGTACATATCTAATAAAGGTCTTGTATCTAGAATATATAGAAAAAATTCCCACAATTGATAATATAAAGACAAATATCTCAATTTATTTAAAAATGGTGAAGCTTTGAGAGACGTCACAAAGGAAGATGTTTGAATGGTTAATAAGCACACTGATTTAAATTAAAACAACAATGAAACACTACTACACAACACTAGAATTGTTAAAATTTAAAAGCCAGAAAGCACAAATGTGGGCAAAGATATGGAACAACTAGAACTCTCATGCATTACTAGTATAGTGAAAAATGATAAAACCATTTAGGAAAATAGGCACTTTATAAAGTTATAGGTACTCCTACTCTATGACCCATTAATTCTACTCCTAGATGTTTACTGAAAGGAAATGAAAACACATGTCTTCATAAAAACCTGTATGAAAATTACATAGCAGTTCTATTGATAAAACCCCCCCAAAAATGCAAACAACATAAATGTTTATCAACAGCAGAATGGATAAACTGTGGTATATTCTTACAATGGCATACCTACTCAGAAATGAAAAGAAATGAGCTCCTGATACATACAGCAACATAAGTGAATACCAAAATCAATAGAGTGAATGAAAATTCTGTATGATTGTATTTACATTAAGTTCAAGAGCAGAGAAAACTAACCTCTCCATGGTAAAAGAAATCAGAACAGTTGTTGCTTCTGAGGATAAATTACTGGAAAGAGGTACAAAGGAGCCATTTGCTAGTTATATTAGTCAGGGGACACTAGAGAAACAGAATCAGTAGGATATCTATAACTGTATTTATCTATATCTAATATATAAAATCTTATATAAAATCTCTTTATATATGTATATAGAACCTAGAATAGCCAGTACAATCTTGAAAAGCAACAGTAAGAAGAGTCATACTACCTGATTTCAAGACTTTCAGACTTGGCCTGAAATTTACACCATTGGCCCTCTGGTCTATCTAGCTATAGAATCGAGAGAGAGAGAGAGAGAGAGAGATGTATATACAGATATAAAGAGATTTTATAGATAGATTTGTTTATTTATTATACGAAATTATTATTTATTATAAGGAATTGGCTCATTTGATTATGGAGGCTAAGAAATCCTGTGATCTGCAAGCTGGAGATCCAGGAAACCCTGGAGACCCTGGTGGTGTAGTTCCAGTCTGACACTGAAGGCCTGAGAACCAGGAGAACCAATGGTATAGGTTCTAGTCTAAGTCTAACTGCCTGATAACCAAGACAGCTGATAGTGTAAGATCCAGCCCAAGTCTGAAGGCCTGAGAACCGGAAGTGCTGATTTTTTAAGTTCCAGTCTTAAGACAGGACAAGACCTATGTTCCAGCTTCATCTGTCCAGCAGAGAGAGTGAATTCTCCCTTCCTCCACCTTTTTGTTCTATTTAGGCCCTCAGTGGATTAGATGATACCTGAGAGGGCAAGCTGGTATACTTAGTCTACCGATTCACATGCTAATCTCATCAAAAGCACCCTCAAAGACACACCCAGAAATAATGTTTAACCAAACATCTCAGTACCCTGTGGCCCAATCAAGTCAACACATAAAATTAACCATCACAGTAGTCATCTGTAAGAAATAACTAAACTGGACAGTGTAATTAGAAAATGAACAAAGGGTTTGAGTAGATACTTCACCTAAGAGACTACCCAGATAGAAATAAGCACATGAAAAGATGTTAAACATTATTAATCACTAGGAAAATTGTTAAAGCCAATATATAATGTCACTATACACCTATTAGAGTGATTAAAGTAAAATACTGACAATACTAAGTGCTGACAAATATGTGGAGCAACTGAATTTCTCATACATTTGCTGAGAATGGTACAGCCACTTGAAAAAAGACTGTTGATTTTTTATAAAGTTAAATATGCACTTATATGACTCAACAATTCTGCTCCTGGGCATTTTTCTTAGAGAAATAAACTTATGTTCATTCACAAACCTGTACATAAATGTTCACAGTAATTTTATTTGTAATAACCAAAAGTTGGAAACAAGTCAGATCTTCTTCAGTGATTGAAAGGATAAACAAATGGTGGCACATATGAATGGACATATAATAAAAAGGAATAAACAGCAACAAACTAGAACAAACCTCTGATACGTATAAAGATTTTGATGGATCTCAAGAACATTATGCTGAGTAAAAAAAAGACAATCTGAAAAGGTTACATACTGTATGATTTCATTTACATAACATTCATAAAATATAATTATTGTGATGCAGAACATGAGTGGTTGTCAGTGATTAGGTTAGGAAGAGGGATATGACTAAAAGGAAAGCAGGGGAGTTTATTTGGGAAAATGGAATAGTTCTATATCCTGGTTGTGGTGATATTACATGAATTTATATGTATGATAAAATGTCATAAAAGTATAAACAAACCAAAAAAATAGTGCATGTGAAAACTGGTGAAGTCTTAATCAGGGCTGCGGTTTGGTAATCGTACTGCACCAATGTAAATTTACTGGTTTTATGAATCACACTTCGATTATTGGGGAAGGGGGCTGGAAGTTATACAGGGAACTCTCAGTACCAATTTTTGCAACTTCTATAGAAATTTTAAGTTACTTCAAAATAAAAATTTTGAAAGTGATTGAATTTCATGTTTAAGGTCTATGCATTTCATTGCATGTAAATTATAGCTCTATAAAACATTTAAAGTACCTTCCATGCTCACATATGTTATATAATGAGGCCCCTGCCTTATTATATGAGAAAAGGGGTTTGTGCAATGATGATAATGTATTATGAATGGAGGGGTAAAATGAATGAATTAAATCTAGATCTCACAAATACAGTGCACAGTGAAAATAAGCAAGTTGCAGAAAAGAGATACCACTTACATTAATTTTGAAAATAATATTTTCACATTTTTTGAATACTTTTATAAGATAGCTTATAAATTAACTTTGCTTTATAAATTGTATTTCTCTTTTTAAAAAAATCTAAATAATAAGGAAATAGGTATTTATTTTTATGTGTGCTGTTTAGGATATCTTCACTTCTAAAATTTTATAAATAAGTGTTTAATAAAATCTTATTTATGAAAAAAGCAGAAGAGGAATTCCCTGTTTTTTATTAAATGACAGAGATTCTGTATTTTTAATTAATTTTCATGGGTTGGAGGTGAATCAGGATCCAGATGCTTAGAAATCATGTTCAAAAATTCATGCTCCTCATTTCACTATGAAAATATGGGGGAATCATTAAACACTACATCAAAAACTAATGATGTACTATATATTGGCTAATTGAACATAATAAAAAAAAGAAAATATGGGGGGGAAGTATTATAAACCTTGCAGGTGGGAGCCACAAATGTGACCAGTTCAGAAAACAAAGATATATGAGAATTTTGCAAAATTACTATTTAATAAGTATTTGCTATTAAATTGCACATAAGAATATTCTTACCTAACATTGACTCAAAACTGTTCATTATGGTATAACCATACAAAATGTTTAATATCACAATGTTTTAGAATTAAACATACATTTTAAAAAATATTTTATTTATGTATTTGACACAGAGAGAGAGCACAAGCAGGTGGAGGGGCAGGCAGAGGGAGATGGAGAAGCAGGCTCCCCGCTGAGCAGAGAGCTCGCCATGGGGCTGGATCCCAGGACCCTGGGATCATGACCTGAGCCAAAGGCAGATGCTTAACCCACTGAGCCACCCAGGCGCCCCTAAACATCTATTTTTTTTGTAGAATATATATATATATTTTTTGTAGAATAAGTGTTAAAAGCATGGTCGGTCATATTCAGTTTTTAAGTGTATCCATTTTGCATGATATAGAAAAAACAAAGAAATCATAAAAAAATTCATCTTAACAGTTAAAGGAAGAATAATGTTCATTTTGAAAGCCAATGTTTTCAGAAATAGAATTGGAATACTAATGGATATGTGGCTATGTCAGATGTCCTAACTGACCTTTAACTAACCCCTTTATAAAACATCTAGATTTGCATTTAAGCTGCCAGGTGGCACCATTGTGAAATTGTTTATTCATGTTAAGTTTCACTTCTAAATTTGATTCCCTTTTATAGTCTGGCCTACTTAGTAACTGATATTAATTACTTTCTACTTTGGAAGAAACAGTCTTTTGGGTGTCAATGGTTAGATGGTAACGAGATTTTTGGAAGGCATACTTCACAAATATTTTCTTGACATGTAGGTATCATCATATTTGGAAAAGGCTTGGATTTCTACTTTTACATAGATGTAGTGAAATTATATCCTCAAACTGAAGGAAATAAAATATGATTTTAAGATCTTGAGTCTTGTAGTTAAAGCCTCTTTAGCTAGCAGGAGGGTCCCTGTGTTTTTGCCATGTTTTTCCTTGTTTTGTAACTGATCTCACCAAAACTGTTGTATCGCTTTGGTATTTCCCCCTTATTCTTGACTGGATCTTTTTAAGTCTTAGTATTGATGGAGCTATTCTAATGGAAATAATAGATATGTGCTTTTGTACACTAATTGAAATAAAGTTCAGAAAGAATGTATAACATTTTTCATACCAATCACAAGTATAAATTGGAAGCCATTTGTTAATTATTTCATTTTTAAACTGTTTTTTTTTTACTGAGGTCTTCTGACAATACAGTTGTATCACTTAGCCAGGGACATCAAAAAGTGACTGACATAGAAGGGTTTCTATTCTGAATTAAGCAATAACAGACTTGCTTACTTACAATGAGAAGTTCATGCTTGTGATAATGGGAAGAATTTGGGAAGGGGAATGAAAAGGAGAAGGGCAAAGATTTGAATTTGAAAGAGAATGATCTTTAGATTCTGTTTTCTTGAGATTTTGTAGCCCATCATATGGGGATAGCTTTTTAAGCACAGTGATAATTTTATGGCTTTATTTTGCTCTACTTAAATTTTTCTCACATAGAACATTAGGACAGTGCTTTCTCACAGGATTTCAAGCATCCTGTGGTTTGGGTTAAATCCCAGTTCTTTTGAGGCTGCCTTACTTTCCATCATGACATTTTCCTTTACTTCAGGGTTGAATCCTGATAAATCGGTACTTAATGATATTAACATTATGTAAAATAATATTTTATAAACAAGAAGTGATTCTTTCAACTGTCAAGTTCAGTCCCAGGTAGTAATAAAAGTTCAGATGGTAATTTTAGATGTGATAAATTATTTAATCCTATGTTCTTAAAATAATGTATCTTGAAATTTCTATATATTTACCATCACCCTTAAATTTGACTTACTGTATACTGTTTTTATGTTAAAAATGGTTTTAATGAGAAGGTAGAGATCTTTTGTGACTTTGTAGTATACAAATATGGGATGAAAGGCACTTTGAGGAATATTGTTGAGAAGACTAATACTTATAACTGGTAAAATATAAATACTGCAGAAAATAATCCAATATGACATTTCTAACATTCAATTAAGAATTAAATAATATACTTGGTAAATAAGTGATGTTAAGCTGTTTAAAGTTTCATCAGTTGCCTTTAAGATTGATTTTCATCAAAATTACTGTACTAAAATGTTTTCTTTTGTTGTACAGACTCAAATAGCAAACCTCAATTTTAAAATCGGCTCTTATTTGCAAAAAATGCTTTGACAGAGTGCATTTGTTCTGCCTGGGCAGCAGTAAAGGATTGTGGTATCATTTTGAAGAAGGTTGTTTGACAGAGCCTGTTTGTTTATTTGGGGTAATGTGAGCTGCGTTCAGAAAATGCCATATTTTGTTTCATGATTGTATACATTCTGTCCCATTGCTCCCAGGCAAGACTTGTAAGCAGAGAAGACACGGATTTAGACCTTTTTTCCATGACCAGTGGAAGTGCTTTGTCTGTAAAGAGAGAAAAAAAAAATCAGGCACACAGACACTCAGCGGGATCTTCAAGTAAGTTGTGGTTTCCTTCAGAATTAATTTAGAAATCACAAATGAATTGATGGAACATAATGCCAACAAGCATTCTTTTATAGATAAGGGGTAGGATGCCAGCAACCAGAACTGCCTGAGAGTGTGTATTCGAATTTTTTCTTTCTTTCAATGCCTTCTTTTGATATAAAGCAAATTAAATTATTTATAAAACTAGCAGCATCAATTTTTATTTTAATTATATTCTGTGACTCAGTGTTCTACTCCCCCACCAGCCATGAATTATATTGAATATATGATCATTTAATTCTAAAGGAAATTTTTTGGCTAATTTTAAAAAGTTGGATTTATATATCAAACTAATGTAATTTGGCCTTTTGTCATCGATTTAATTAATGTTGTAGGTAACCTTAACTTTTAAAGGAAACTTTTTAAAATAGCAGATTTTCGATAATAATACTATACTGTCAAAACCCTGCTTTAAGAACTATTTCTGCTGAGTAGATGACAACTTATATTTATTAATAATGACTTTTTATGCTTGCAAACTTGTCACACACATCTATTATCTTTAATATGATTTCAACAAGAATTGCATTGTGGTTATTAACTCTGAAAAAAATAAACATTTAAAAATATTTGTATCTTGTGGTAATAGAGTCTAATTTTTTCAAACTCTTCATATACCCTAGAGGTTTTGAAATATCTTCTAAAATGTTTTGGTATATTAGTATAAAAGATGTTTTATTTGATATATTTTGTTAATTTCCCCAAAGTATAGTGAACCTCAAAAGTCCACATATTAACTTATACTTTATTATAAGTATTAAGTTTTTTTGAAAAAGTTTTATTACTCATTTATATTATAGTTTTATACATACAAAGTCAATACTTTTTTTTTTAAGATTTTATTTATTTATTTCACAGAGAGAGAGAGACAGAGCACAAGCAGGGGACTGGCAGGGAGAGGGAGAGGGAGAAGCAGGCTCCCCGCTGAGCGGGAAGCCTGACGTGGGGCTTGATCCCAGGACTCTGGGATCATGACCCAAGCCAAAGTCAGACAGTTAACCAATTGAGCTACCCAGGTGCCTCACAAAGTCAATACTTGATTCAATGTGAAAAATTCAAATTATCCCAATTGGTGCTCTATAGATAAATGAAAACTTAAAAATGATTCTCTTTTTATCCAGGCATGCGGCATTATTAGAGTCTAGTCATTTAAATCCATTAATAAATGCAAGTTCACTTTGAAAAATTTTAATTTGGTCTTCAAATAATGATTTTAATATATCTAATTTAAAAATATTTCCAGACTTCAAAGTTCTTAGAATGTTTGAATTTTCTTTACTTGATTATAGAATCTGATCACAAAATTTGCTCTAGTCAATATGGTTAAGAAAGAAACATTTTATATTTTAGGTTTATTCACTAAGTAAAATTATTGATCTAGTATAACACTTTTGCATTATTAACATAATTTGTTAATTACATCAACTTTCAAAATATATATTACATTCAGAAGTAATCAAGCTGTGTTACACATAATAATGAATAATGCTATTCATTTTAAGCATTGCATATTATGAACTCATAATATATCACTTTGGAGCAGTGTACAAAACAAACAAATTGCCTTGTCACATTACAGAATATCAAAGTTTCTATTTATAATGTATCATCTGACTATTAAAACATAAATATCTCAATAAATCAACAACTGTCCTAAAATGTACTTTACCTTTCACTTTATCTTTCACTTACATGACATCAAATCATAGATTTTAGAGAATACAAGATCATTATATAGAGTTAATTTTTTAAATAGTCTTATTTTCTTTTTAAATTTTAATTCCAGTATAGTTACCATACAGTTTTATATTAGTTTCAAACACACAATATAGTGATTCAACAACACATTCTCTAAGGAACTGTAATATGGCTATCCTCACTGATTCCAACTGGTTGTCAGTAAATGACATTATAACAAACACTACAATCACTAAATCTGCTCACTAAGTGACAATTTAAGACAAACCATTTTAGAAAAATAGAGTTTTTATCCAATAACAGAATGATTATGAATAAAATACCACTTACTGAATTATTGTAGTTACTAGTTTACTACAACATCTGTATAATATAATGGTAAAATGTGGGCTCTGGCATCAGTTTGCCTGAATTTGTACCATGACAATTTCCTCATCCTTAAAATGGGAATGCTAAGACAAGTACTATACCTACCTTGAGGAGTTGTTGTTAGGATAAAATGTAGAGCATTTAAAACAATATCTGGTACAAAACAGGTACGTAATAAATAGTCTTTATAATTGCCACCTCCACAAAGCTGTAAAGAAGAAGCATTTGAAGTAAGATATTAGAGTCGCTAGTGTCTAGGGACATGGGCTAACTAGCTCAGCTTATAAGAAACGTACTCTTGAATAGTTATTTAACTAAAAAACTTGGGGTAGCCTGTTATCCACAGAAAACTTTAACCATCAACATCCTTGGGTCCTAGGACTCCATGGCCCTGGGCCAACCACATACAGCTTTGGTATTTTGAAAGCTCTTTTTCCTCCAGCTTTTTCTCTCTCTTAAAAAACTTGTCACCTTATTAAAACTAAAGTATTTCTTTTAGCTTTGCAAGCCAAATCTAGAGAGTAGTTTATGGGCTGCAGCTATAAAACTCTTTCAGCCTTTGAACTTTTCTAGGTATTTCTCTTTCTCTATTGCTATAATATTTGTATCATGTATTCTGTAGACTCAGATAAAATCAGGTTTAAAATCCCAGTTCCGCTATCACACATTAAGTTATGTGACCCTAACTCTAAGAACAAGTTAGCTCTCTGGAAAATGGGAATAATAATGTCTATCTCATAGAGTTTGGGTGAGGAAGAAATGAGTAAAAATATAGGTAAAGCATGTGATACATTGCCTAGAATATAGTAAGTACTTGTTTATATTATTTTTGTTTTATGTTTTATGTTGCTGTTGCATAATTTTAAATGACTTCAAAGTAGAATTGTCTTTCTTCTCTGTGTGTCAAATAATACCAGAACAGTGTATTTCAGCATCATGCTAGTCATCTCAAGCAAAATTGTCTTAGAGAATTTCCGAAGTTCTCTTCCCTTTCCTTTTAGGTCTTTCTGCTTTCTTATAAAAGGCCAAGACAGTGTTCTGCTACATGGCCTTCTAATCTAAAAGATGAAAGAGGTCACATTCTTGGGGTGCCTGGGTGGCTCAGTCGTTAAGCGTCTGCCTTCAGCTCAGGTCATGATCTCAGGGTCCTGGGATCGAGCCCCACATCGGGCTCCCTGCTCCGCAGGAGGCCTGCTTCTCCCTCTCCCAGTCCCCCTTCTTGTGTTCCCTCTCTCGCTGTGTCTCTCTCTGTCAAATAAATAAATAAAATCTTTAAAAAAAAAGAAAAAAGAAAAGAAAGAGGTCACATTCTTATGTTTAAAATGCCATTTGCAAAATGAGTGTGCAAATAAATTCCTCATTTAGACAATATTTAGACAAAATATTTGATTTCCTTAAATGATTTTGGTTTTCTCAATTAATTTTTCCATTTAATACTGAAAATAAAGGATGCATTAATAATAATAATTTTATTGCTATAACAATTTATAGCCTTACACATTTATTTTAATTATCTTTTCTTATTTATACTAATTATTTTTCTTTGACAGCTAATATAAATAAGACTTGGATTTTATTTACTTTGCCTTTGACCCAAAAAATTTAGGAAGGAAAAGCCACAACTTGAATCCATCTTTTCTTGTTCCAAACCCAGTGCTATCTTGCTTCCATGCACTAATATATAATAGCTTAACTGTAACAATAGAACATAATTAATGTAGTTCTTATGCATTTACTGAATGATCACTGCTCACTATATACCTAGTTTAGGTTCCCAATTGCCTCCTCCTAATAATTTCTGTATGTTCTAGGACATACTCCATTTTCAGAGTTAGCTAGGGATTGAGAATCCACATTCCCCCTGTAATAGTGCATAATCAGCCCGAAGTCAATTTCTTCTTTAAGTATATCTAAATTCTCTTGAAATGTAAGCCCTTTTAATATGGTACTGAATTTTATGAATATGGAAAAACACATTTATTTTACAAGTGAAGCAGTTAATGTAGTTAAAGTGCGTGAGAAAGGCTTCGCAGAGGCAAAATATTTGATTTGTACCTGGAATGACATTTGGGATGTAAGTAAGGAAAGAAGTGGAAGAAAGCCATCTTAACAAAAGCAAAGGATAAAATATGAATATATGTTTGTTTAACATTGAGCAGTATGTCTGGACCAGAGCTTGCACATACTGAAGTAATGCAAAATAAGATTGAATTAAAGATGAAGCCTAGTTTCAGGTAAGTTTGAAAGTAAAGTTGAATTTTGAAAGGCTTAGTCTCTAGTAAGGAGGAAAATCTCTCTCAGTAGTACTAATCAGACTTCCTTTCAGATTTTGTTGGCCACAACAGTGTCATACTGATTTTTTTATGTTTATTGTTTATTCTCCTTCTCCCCTGCTAGCATGTATGTTCCAGGAGGGCAGGGAATTTAATGTAGTATCCTAGGTACCTAGAACAGCTCCCTGGCATGCAGGCCCTGGAATGTACATGTAATGAGTGAATGAGTGGATGACTGACTGACTGACTGACTGACTGGCTGAAATGAAGCAGGAAATGTCAGATAAGAGCTAGAAAGAGGGTATTCGACATTTTACTTCTCCATAGTGGGAGACAGGCTGTTCTGACAAAGAAGGAGGGTAAAAGATTAACTGTTTGGTAGACCTTCAACAGTATCTGCTAAAGCTCCTAAGAGTACCTGATCTGTCCAGCATCCTGGTATGTACAATCTGTCCAAACAGTAAGGGTTTTCTTCCAGGTAAGTATTTCAAACAACCAATCAAGAGATTCAGATTCCCATGGATCCAACCTACTTGAAGCAAATCCTACCATTTGTTCAATCAAAAATATTTACGGGGTGCCCTTGAAGGCTCAGTGCATCACACAGGTGAGAGAGTGCTGAGCAACACCAGTATATCTCTGGCCTTCATGGATTTATAATTTATACAAATATATGTTGTAACAGTCTGGGTCCAATCAGAAGAGAGCTATCATACAGTAGGTTAAACAGGGAAAGTTTAAGTATTATTATGTATACTAAAGTATTATCCGTATCAGCTATGAAATATAAAGAAACTCTATATGATACCCTAGGACTGAGGGAGAGCACCCAAGGAAGAACAAACTTGGAAGGGGTTCAGATTTCACTGGAGAAGGTATAGTTCAGCCACCAGATATCAGACGAGCTCCCTGGTTTGGCCAGACCAAAGCTGGTCTGGAGTTACCGGGCAAACAATGGGCAGTTCTCTGGAGTGCAGGAGGGGGAGCAGGTAATGAGCAATTGGTAGTATAGGCATGCAGTGAGAATGGGTACTGATAAGGCAGGAGGTGATTTCCCTTTGGTTTCCCTGTGGAGAGGATAGCACACAGATTATCGCTAGGCTGAACCTGTGGGATTGCAGAGAAATCTTGTTCTGGGACTGTGGCTCAGGCAGGCTGTATCAGAGGTCCTGAACCCACAATGCCAACTCCACCCACTCCTATGCCAGAAATCACAAAACCCCTTCTTCCAGCAGTGTCCCTTCAGCACCCGCTATTGAGAAAGCTTAACATTTTTCTCACTTTAAGGAGAAATGCTTAAAGAAATTATTTTATCACAAAACAATGAAGGGTATTCATTGCTTATGCATTGATAACTGACATATGCATGCACTAAATTACTACTTTCTGAATATAACAACATATATGTGTATGAATTATATATATTTTATGAATTATATGATTTATATATAATTATATATATGCATATATAAATACTTATATGTATAAATATATAATCATATGAATTATATATATTTTATATATATGTGTATATATATATAAAAAACATCTTTACAAAGGTAAATTGGACTCACTGTTCTTCTCTTTAAGAGTCACAGCTTGGACCAAAGGCCTAGTATTATTTTACTCATGGCATCTTAGGCCAGGAAATATGCTTGGGTGAGAAAAACTGTGAAAAAATTTTCACAATTGAGAAGAATTGAGGAAAAGAATAAGAAGACCTCAAATTGTTAAGAGAATGTCATTGCATCATTCTTTTTCTCTTTCTTCTAAGTTTTAGAAACTATGTCATTAACTAGGGAAATTAATTAACTAAGAAATGACTTTATTTTTTTAAAGATTTATTTATTTGAGAGAGAGAGAGACCATGGGGGGAGGGACAGAGGGAGAGAATCTTCAAGCAGACTCCCTGCTGAGTGCAGAGCCTGAAGTGGGGCTCAATCTCATCACCCAGGAGATCACGACCTGAGTAGAAACCAAGAGTCTGACACTTAACCAATGGAGCCATCCAGGCACCCCAGGAATGACTTAATAAAGTGTAGTACAGCCCTCACTAAACTGGAATTATGAAGTCCAGAGATAAGAAATGATTAATATGCCAGTTGCATTTTTAAACACAGTGAGAGACATTGGTAAGAGTATGTGTTAAGAGACTGGGAAACAGACATCTAATCCTGGCATGGCTCCTCACCAGTTTGTGACCTTAGTTAAGCCCTTTACAACTCCTTTGTAAATCTAGTAGGTAAAAGGCAGCCTGGAATAAAGGAAAGGAATTTGAAAGGCCAGATCTGAATCTGAATCCCAGTTCTCACACTTGTGTTTTTGTGAGCTTGGATGAGATATTTCAGGTTTGGTTTGTCCATTTAGAAAATGTCATGGAAAATTAGATAAATATATATGTATTTTTGCCCTCACGTGAAAAAAAAGATGGAAAAAGAAAAAACAAACATAAAGGAGACCCAAGAGTCCCGATAACTTTAAAATTCCATAATTCTGCAAATAGAATGATAAAACTTTGTATGTGACAATTTCCCAATTAAAATGCAATGGAAGCTATTATTTCTGATATTTTATAGTATGAAAATCATGTTTGTAACTGAAAATTTTCTCCACACTGTAATACTTCTGATCTCAAATGTTTTCAAATTGTCTCTAATTACTTTAGCTAAGTATAGTCAACTGAGATGGGAAAAAAATAAACCTTTCCTTTGAATGTTTTCCAAGTAAAGATCAGAAAATCCCCATCATCTATGAGAAATGAAAGCTATTTCATAAAATCAAGTTGAATTTTAAAAAGCTAGAAGTGATTCTGAAACTCAACATGCCTATTGTAAAAATTTGGCTTAAGGATATTCTACTATAAATACTTAGTGGTGGGTATCTTGATGTTCTAATACATTTTTTTTTTAATGTGAGAAAAGACAAACAAACAAAATTTCCTAATAAGAACCCAGTCAGCAATTCATAGGGTGTACTTGGAAATGATCTTTAGCTTAATCCTTAGCTGGATGTTTACTTTTTAGAAAGAAGTTGTTTGTAAATTTAATATTGAAGACACTAAAGAGGAAACTAGGTATAAACGTACAGCTACAAGGTTATTTAATGAATAGGTTATCCTGAAAGTAATTAGTAAAATCTATGATGTTTTGTACAAATGTAAAGTGTTATGACGGGAAAAACAAAGGAATAACATGTTAGGCAGCTGTACTCTATAAGACAAATTTCAGCTTTTCAATTTATAAGACTTTGTGAAAGGTGGTCTTGCTTTTAAATCTGATTATTCTCAGGCAGAATATCAGAGAACCAGAGCTATAGTCCCTTCTGAAGTATGTTTTGAAGAGAACTCTAGTATATTTATGGGCCAAAACTAGAAGGAAAGAGAGGCAGTCTCTCTTTTTTTTAAGGGTTCTCTTTTTGAAGATGAGGTTAATATTAGTAATATTTTATATTCACTTTGAATGAATTGTACCTTGGAAGTTATTTGTGGCGGTCTTGTTCAATGAGTATTTATTGAACACTTAATATATATTAGGTATGATTATATGTTGTAGGGATAATTTCAAATTCAATTCAGTTCAGATTCAATTAAATATCAAAATTCTAAACTTTTTAAAAATGCAGGTCAGCCTCTCTACCTTATAATTATACTTAATATAGCAAGTGTGTTAAAAAGTAGAGCTTAAATTCCACATATGAATAACATCATATGGTATTTGTCTTTCTCCTACTGACTTATTTCACTTAGCATAATACTCTCTAGCTCCATAGCAAATGGCAAGATTTCATTCTTTTTTATGACTAATATTCCATTGTATGTATATACCACATCTTCTTCTGTAATTAGCATTTTGACCTCTTTGACAGCTCTGCTACTTGCTACTGATCCCTTACATTGTGTAACTTAAATTTACAAATCAGTGGATTTTCTCACTGGATGTCTAGAAATGTTTTACATGTAATTTATTTTTTGTCACATAGAGTGGTCAAAGGTGAGTAAAAGTTACATTTAATCATGTACCTGTTTGCATATTTTTCAGCACAAACTGAAACTATACATAAAAAGAATAAATTGAGTTTTGGTTCAATTGCCCACTAATTAGCATATTGGTTTTACTTATACCTGGCCTTTAAAAAAATCTAGATAGTTACATCATTCTATTTTCTTCGTATACTATCTTGGAAAAACATGTAGTCTCTAGTCTATATCAAATTTTGCAAAGTTCAAAGGAGACACTCTCATTAATATTACTTTATTAACTCATGTGTTCATATAATACAGCCAAAATCAACTCAAATATGGAAGTATTCTTTGAACACCTTCAAAAATTCCAGTAACAACTCATCTGCAAAGACCTTGAGGAGTAAACAGAGAGACAGTAGCATAAATAAAGGATAAGAAAGTTTGAAAAAAACTTTTGTAATTCTTAAATTTAAAAAATCATGTTAGGGTTTATGAAATCATATAAAAATATAGGTGGGCATAGATATGGATACACGTATAGAAATATCTTTCTCTTGTATTTCCTCACTTACAGAAATTGAACATTGTATTGTTTTTCATTGATACCTTTTATTCCTTTTTTAGTTTCATAGGCCTTATTTCCAGGTAATGGGCAGTTGTTTCCAGTCCAAGCCATGCAAAAACAGATATGCATCTCACATTGGCTAACCTAATGATTTTCTTTATGGTACTGTTACATCAGAGGCATACTTTACTTCTGTTAAACATGATACTGTCTTCTTTACAATATATCTTAGTCATTTGAAGCTGAGTTTCAACTGTGTTACTATCACTTACCTTTGGGCAAATAGTTTAACAGCATTACCTCAGTTTCCCCATTTTTAAAATGAGGGTGATGTGTATCTTGTGGAGTTATAATGAGGATTGAAAAGAGTTGGTGAAAATAAAGTGCCAAGCAAGGGGCTGGGACGTAGTGAACTCTTAAATCCCTTCAATGTCACATTTTCAGGCAAGTTATGAGTGAATTGACAATTACAGAGATTTGAAGAGCATGTGTGCGATGAGAAAATGTGAGCACTAACATGTAATACCCATAATAGTTTTGAGAGTAAAAAGTAATATAACTGTGCTCAAGCAAAAAAATTTTTGGTGCTAAATGCATAATGAAGAGCTGTTAAATATGTGCCCTTTTAATTAACTGCCATACTAAATGGCATAAGTGATGGTGTTCTATCTACAAAATCTCCTAATAAAATAATTCCATGATACCACCATCTATGCCGAATGTTGTAAAAATTCATTGTATAAGAACTAAAAATTGACCGTTGTATTTCCCATTTAAATGATTCAAACTTCTATCCCACTATAGATGTTATATTTTTGTCCAGATAAAAAGAAGGTAAGGATAAGACTTTATAAACAATTACGACCAAGTTAAGCTTTTTTTATTCTATATACAAAATCTGGCTTTGCTTATCATCTTTTTTTTTTATCTGAAGTATTTGATTTAAAGTAACATGTCAATGGGGCGCCTGGGTGGCTCAGTCATTAAGCGTCTGCCTTCAGCTCAGGTCATGATCTCAGGGTCCTGGGATCGAGCCCCACATCGGGCTCCCTGCTCTGCAGGAGGCCTGCTTCTCCCTCTCCCACTCCCCCTGCTTGTGTTCCCTCTCTCGCTGTGTCTCTCTCTGTCAAATAAATAAATAAAATCTTTTTAAAAAAATAAAGTAACATGTCAATAAAAGAGCTATAGCTACATCACATAGAATTTTTTAAAAAAATTGTTCAGCAAGACTTGGTCTCTAAATAATATAAAGTTGTAAACTTTAAGGTTCTTTTTATTATTGCTTAAACCATTAACTCTGACTTTTCTTGGTCTCAAATTTTTTGGCAGAAGCTTTAAAAATACAAATTGGATAGGTCTTTTATTCTGTTCCTGAACTTTGACAATTAATCAAACAAACACATTAACACTTTAACCCTTAAAATATTCCCAAACCAGAACTAGATAATCAAAATTAATTATACCAAGAGCATGTTTACATGGTTGGTGGAATCATCTAATACGTATGTATTAAATGTCTAGTACAAAGTAGGCACATAATAAATAGCTGTTGATTTAATGTCCGTTAACAACTTGATACTGCCTATTTCCAAGATCTAAGACAATTTAATGAAACAGTCAACAATGATTCCAGACACAGTTAAATGTAACAGTTATTAGTACCCACAGAACAGTGTTTACAGATCTAAAACATAGTTTCACCAGCAGCTGACATTATCCAGAGAATGACAAATTTCAACTGTATTTGTGTGAGAAAACTAATTGTACATATGTCAACTACATTTATTCTTTGTAAAAAAAAAAACAAAAAACCACACATTTTTAATATTTTTGAGGACAGGATCCACGCATGCTCTTCTGATATTAGATTAAAGCATCATGCTTCTGACTGTAGTGTTCTAGTTCTTATGCCTTTCTTTCATGTTCATTTCCTTTTTAAAAATAAACTGCTATACTCTGAATTTTGGGGTGAGGTTGTTATTGTTGTTGCTTTCAAACCAATTTCTTACACTAGCTAATGTGGTGAGTAAATAAATGGGTATGGTCAAATGTGAAATGCATTTGTCAAATGAATGAAACTGAAGTGCAATAATATAATAAATCCTCAGGCTAGTCATGTTTATTGTTGCCAAATGTCTCCCTGCTAAGAACTAATAAGCATGAAAAGGGATAATAAAAGTTTCCATGAAAAGTTTTTGGGAAATCTATCCACAAGTCTTCACTATCTGGGAATGTGGAAATAAGTATTTGTTCTATACAAGTTCCATATGAGGACTGTAAAGATGGAATTATTAGAATAGAGTAAAATGGAAAGCAACTACAGTGTGATCGTTACTAATATTATTTGACACATGGAAGAAAATTGACAGGGAAGGTCCACTGTAAGGCAGAATAGAACCATGCCTGCTATAAAATAGGCACTAAACAAATACATGTTGAATGACTGTGTAAATAAAAGGACAACTTTAAGATTTAATTTATTTGAGAGAGAGAGAGAGAGAGCGAGAGCTCTGTGGGGGGAACAGGGTGGAAGGACAGAGGGAGAGGGAGAGAATCCAAGTGGGCTCCCTGCTGAGTGCCAAGCCCTACGTGGGCCTCGATCTCACGACCCTGAGATCACGACCTGACCCAAAATCAAGAGCCGGATGCTTAACTGTCTGAGCCACTCAGGCACCTCTAAAAGGAAGATTTTTTTTTTTTTTTTAAAGATTTTATTTATTTATTTGAGAGAGAGAATGAGATAGAGCATGAGAGGGTCAGAGGGAGAAGCAGACTCCCTACCAAGCAGGGAGCCTGATGTGGGACTCGATCCCGGGACTCCAGGATCATGACCTGAGCCGAAGGCAGTCGCTTAACCAACTGAGCCACCCAGGCGCCCTAAAAGGAAGATTTTAAAACTAAAGCTTTCTAAGACCTCAAGTGATCTCGAAAATCTATTTTGGGTTTTAAATGTTTAAATTCCAAAGGATAACTGCTTAATGATAAACATTTGAAGATTTACTTAAAATGCATATTTTTGCTAAAAGTTCACTTTAGCTAAATTAATTAACATGGCAAAGTGAGGGGTAAGACAAAATTAAAATAGAGTGTTATATAAGAACTGGGTTATTTCAAAAGAATAGACATATCAATTAAGGGTAGAAAATACTCTCAATTATTAGCATCATTTATACCACTGGTCTTTAATTACAAACAATTATAGACACTTGGTTGTAAATATAATAAAATTGAATAGAGTCCTGAAGGGAACAATAAAAAAAAATTACTAAAGGAGTTGGGAATAGACATTACCTGAATTGACAAGAGTGAAGGGACATATGATCTGATGTTTAGAAGCAACAGCGTGCAGCAGAATATGGAAGCTGGGTAGCTTTTAGACTGTTAACTCCTCAATGAGTTACGATTTTTATTTCCTAGTCAATTTAGAAATTTAAACACTCAATAAGTATCTACTAGTGTGGTGGGAGGCCAGAAAATTGCATTTATCAAAGTTATATAGAATAGTTAACAATGGAAAGAAGAGTTTTAAGTTAATTTAAGGGCCACATGACAGAAAGCAAACCTAGTTCTGAAAAAAAAAAAATCACAAAACCTATTTGTATTTTACAACCAAAAATAAATCACTCAAAAACATTCCTCTAGGAAAAAAAATAAAAATAATATTGAACAATATTAGTATGAGAACCACAGAACTTATCAAAATACGACAATATTTTTAGCACCACATTCTAGCCATCTTTGTGTGTGTAGAGACAGCTACAAGGTATCCTCAAGAAGACATCAACACAATAGGGTGTTACAAATAGTAAAACCTGGCAAATAGTGTGTACAATAAGGAGGCCTTAAAAATTCTGATCAAATATGAAGGGTAGCTATTATAAAAGATAAATAGGCAAAATACAAAAGTAAAAATCTTTATAATATCTATCAAAATAAGATTCCTCACTCTATTTGATATGTATTAGCTTTTATGCTCATTAGGAATTGTTTTCAAATAAATATACGTAGCCAAGGCAAATTATATGTGTCTGGTTTAGAAATAATAGGCATCGTGATTTTTACCAACAATAACAAATACTGTGGATATTTTCTATCAAATGTACCAAACCTAACTGATTTTCTTAGTCATATGTCTCTTAACTATTGGGTAAGACAAATAATTGTAAATGTCATTGTCCAATTGAAATATTGAGAAACAAATTTTATTAATATTTTTATAAGTTATAGAAAAAAATTTTAGTCACTGAACAAGCTTGAAAACAATTTGGGAAACAAGCAAATGATTTATTGAGGAAATCTGAATATAATATAGACAACCTGTTATTTGTTTTGTTTTCATTCTCAGTGTTAAGACTTTATCTAATTGAAGTTCACTGTAAATGATCATTATAACTCAAGGTTGGACATAGCAATGACCTCAAAAAGCAACTGTTATTTGAACACTGTAATGACTACCTCAACCTCAAACTTGCCCAGTGTAACTCATTCACAGCGCTTAAATTGATGTAAAACCTTTGCTGCTAAAAATTTGTTCTGGTCACTTTCATTAAAATGTTGAATTTTTTTTTCTCCATGCTTTACTTGTGCTGTATCTGCTGTTAAGCAATGCAATATGGGAAGGACTTTGAAAGGATTTCTATATCCAGACACATATTGTTGGGTGTATTGATGAAAATCCAATGACGTATTCCTATATATCATGAAATTTCTATTTTGACCGGTTTAACGAAGTTTTTTTTATACATACCAGGAGAGTCATTCAAAGCATTTTACATATTAAATTACTTATCAAAACACAGCATATATAGACCTTGACATTTGTTAAAGAACCAAGGATTTAACCAAAAAAATTTTTTAAAGGACCAGAACAAATCTTTAGCAGAACACAGATTATGTGGCAAAGAAGTGACTTATTAGAAGATAGAGCATACTTACCAAGACATACTTTCAGCATATATGTAAGAAACAGAGTGGTTAATTTGTATGATCACCTTAAAATATGCAGCAGACTGTTGTTAAAAAACATTAAATCTATAACAATAATGTTGCAGGAAAGTGACAAAAACTGTTAAAGATCCTTTAGTCATAATTTTTTTTATTCCGGGAGCCCGTCAGTAGGTCTAGCTCTAATGTCAATTTTTTGAGGCAAGTTTCCCTCACTATTGTATTTTCATGAGGGTAAGTAATTTTAGAATGATTATACATCGACTATTAAATTGCTTCTTTATTTTCTTTTTTCCATTTCTAGAGTAGTTACAGGACAAAGTAATAGCTTTACAATAAATGCCAATATGTGGTTCCTTTATAGATGTGTTGTTTTACTCCTTGATTTATGTTCCATGTATCTGGTGGTTCAAGAATTTATATGACAACACAAAGACTCTCACTAAATGCAATGAGAGAATAAGCTATATTGACTACTGCCCAAATTATATATTTTCAAGTAGCAAACAATAAAATGCAAGCTTTTAATCACATCAAAAATGTATTTTTAAAAACTATATGTATACGTAAGTATTTATGTAATTTTAAAGACTAATTCCCTACAGCATTTTCATTCCACTGAAAATATACTTCAAAATT
Organism: Halichoerus grypus; assembly: GCF_964656455.1. Lineage (NCBI taxonomy): Eukaryota > Metazoa > Chordata > Mammalia > Carnivora > Phocidae > Halichoerus > Halichoerus grypus. The sequence goes on from NC_135717.1 coordinate 145,563,013, forward strand.
ACTATAAAGGTGTTTTAAAATATCACACAATATGTGTGTGATAAGTTATTTGCTGAAGGGAGTACACTACACAATGAAAAGTTTACAAACTGCCCTTTAAATATAGGGTTCCATTGTGGGTAAGTACAAAAAGACTTTAAGATTCATCAACAGCTTCAAAATAACAAAGACATCCGAACAATATAAGGGAGAAGAATTGTACCATACAGTTTGTAGTCAATAGAAAAACCCTTTAGAATGCAGAAACACTGTTAAGAATGAGGATTTGGTCTAAAGAAAAGCCATGTTTTAATGCAATTCAATTTATTTCATTTTGAAATAATTATTTTAGAAGTGTATGAAATTATAAATATTCCAATACTTTGTACAGAAAGTGTCTCCCTCCTTACATATTATTTGTCATCTTTGATAAAAAGCTTATATTAAGAGTAAAGGCATTAAATAATACATCTTTATACTATTAAGATACTTTCATAGAAAATATTAACCAATAACGAACTATATTATTGGATTATATTTTAAATACATACTTACTTGTACATATTACCTTGATTAATGCTTGCAAGGAACTTGATTTAGCTTTCTCTGTTGGAAGAAAACATTTGTGTCAGCCATTTGTGGAAATATGCTTACTTTTTTTCTTTTTTTTACTAATCTCTGTTTTTTGTCTTAAATAAATATATCTGAATTCTGAATGTGTCCCAGTAGCTCTTCAGTTCTCAGACCTCCCTGCTCCCCCACCCCTTCGACCCCAGCTTTCTCCCCAAATTATGTGTTCTCCTAAATACATACTTGCTATCCAGGAAAGAGTTTATTCATTAAAGAATTTTTACTGCTGGGGCAAGTTGAGGGTTTGCTGTTACTGTTGTTGTTTTCCAAAATAGACCAAGAAGACTTTCCATTCTGTTATTTGGAAAAAAAATATATTTTCCATATGTAACTAGCACGTAGGAAGATGATAAGTTTTTAGGATACTTTCTTACATTTTTTAGGCCACTATTTTATCATTAGGAAATTCTTTAAAAAAATGGAAATTCTTGCTTTTCTGCATTAGTAATATTCCTGTTGCTTGAAAAATTTCATGCAGTTTTGCGAAGGACTACTGACCGATTTACAGGGAGTGGCTCCATGCAGGCTAATTCTGGCCGCAACTTGGAAGCCAACTTTACCTGGCATAGTTTTCGTCCTTTGTCCTTGACTGCCTTTGAGTGCCAGCTGTGAAGGTCTCTAAACTCCCGAGCTATGTTCTGTCTCTAACTCCATTACAGACTTGAGTGTATCCACAGCTATTACTCTCTCTGTCTAGCATACCCCCTCTTAAATCCACAGCTTTTTTTCCCCCTGCCTTCCACCACTTCTTTTTGTAGACTAAAAGTAAAATATGCTACCTTTATAGAAGTTCATTAACTACTTTGAATTTGTTTTCCTAATCACAGTTTTAGTATAAAAATCCAAAAAGCAGTACTGTTTTAAAAGAGCTTTTAAATATAAAATGGGTTTATAATCAATATTTACCCTCATGCTGCACCAAATTTGAAATTAAGGCAAATTTCCACAAACGATCTAATGTTTCCTAAGATTCCTATTTAGACATACTTTTTAAATATTTTAAGTTTTAGTTGGGAAAGCATTAATTTTTTAAAAAAATTAGATATTTCCCCTCCTAAACTTATTTAGAGCACAATAGCATCACAATGGAGAGTCATGTGGTTTGAACCTTTGCCTCAAGCCAGGACTATGGGGGCTCTGGAATTCCTCACTCTGCTGCTTTTCAAACCCTTTCCCCACAGATCCAGCCCTGTGCTTGCTTAATCCTCAGGAGATTTAAAACAGATGATCATAATTCTATAATAGTATTTTTGATACAGCATCTTGGGATCTTGCTGAGTAAAACATTTCTGATCCACCATCCCATTCTTTCCACTACTATTTATTTTTAACCTCTAACAATTTTTGATACTTTTTTTCTGGATAAGTTCTAAATTGTTGACCATAATAATTTCTTCCATTTTATAGCACCTGTTTACAAAGCACTCTCATAGGTCTTACCACCATTGCAATATAATCAGAAAGGCAGTACCCTTCACAATAACCCTGCAATGCAGATTGTTTCCCTCATTTATAAAACTAAGGCTTAGAAAGGTTGTAACCTGCCCGGAGTCACAAAGCTGGGTTTTATGCAGCCAGACTAGAACCCATGAATATCTTTAGATTCTATATCTAATATGTTTTCTGTTTTACCAAGAATTCTTTTTTCTGAAGAAGTCCTTAATTCAAAAGAACTATTTCTAAAACTAATCATAATATACTCATTTATGAAAACACAGTGATAAAAATTTAAACTACGAAATATAAACAAATTTAGATATCTAAAAACTAGAAAGATACATAATCTCAGTCTTGAGATACTAATCTTGATTTGTAAATAGAAGAAAACATATCTATTTAATTTTTTCAGTCATTTTATTTGAACAAAATGTACTTTATACCAAACTTTGATTATTTTGCAAACAAAAAGGAAACTCAATATGCCTTTTTTTAAAATTCAAAGATCATATAGTTCTAAAATGCGTGTTATTGACAAATATATTTCTTGCTTTAAAATATAATTCTACTTGGATCAAGTTAAGTGAACGTGTCCATTTAATATCACTGTCTAGGTTTTTCAATTAAGGGAATATTTGCACCAATGATAACAAATACGAGACCTTCTAAGAAAGAACGTATATCATTCCGTGACTATCCTGTACAACTCAGTGGTGGATGGGGAAGTGGCAAAAAGAAGGTGAACACTTCAAACTAATTCTTCAAGCTTCAGCATTCAAAATATATGGCACATGGTTTTCTCAAGAGATCTATGGATATCTGGTCATGTTACCAATTGAATACAAGGTTTTAGAGTACTGTATTTAATTTGTATTATTATACATATTCCACAATTTTGTTTGCTGATGGAGTTATCTGATTTCCCATATATAAAATACAGTTTTTGCTATTGTTCATTTGTTTATGAGGAATGGCCTCCAGAATTAATTCTTAAAATATATGAATGGAACTTGCGTATCCAATTTCTTCTTTTGTTTAAAGATTTTATGACATATGTATTAAAGATGGTTTTTGTTACCAGTAATAAGTTGTAATACCATACACATATTGTAAGAGAATATAACTATAATTTATTGACACTGTTCATAGTATTAATGAATAATTAATACATTGATAAATTTTATTTGAGCAGATTATCATTGGATATTTCAAAGATAAATTGATACATGAAATATTTAGAGTAGACAATGAAAATGGCCTTCTTTTTTTTTTTTACTTTAAGTCATCTTAAATAGAGTTAAGAAAATATACTTTGTTTAAACTAAAATGAAACATCAGTTTAAATATTTATATTGTTATATATTCTATCATTTTAATTTTAGTTAAGGTGCCTCAAAATTTATTTAAAAAATCTTTTCAAAACTCCATCTTAAAACTTTGTAATATTAATCTATTTTCTAAAGTTACAGACCAGTTTTATTAAATTCTTACTATTTTGTGGTTAATATTCTGTGATGTCTTAATAAATACAATGTACAAAATACTGTATTTACCTCTCCTGTTCCTTAAGATCTTTTACTTTCCTGAGTCTGGAGCTTTTTTCACCAGTGACTTCCCAATGTGTTGCTGTGTAATAGGATCCACTGAACTTTAGTATTTTTTCCCTTTGTTTTCTACTCTCTATTGAAGTATTTCATCTAAAAATGACTAAGCAGATTTAAAGATGCATTTATTTAGTTCGTGCCCCCTATTGACTTTTAGAGCTCTATTGCATTTCAAACCTATAAATCTCTTTTAACTTGATTGAGATAGAAATATTAATGAACCTTGAGCTGTCAGTCAAAGAAAACAGAGATTCATATGTTGTGGCCTAGAAATTGAGCTTTGGAACATAAGCTCCATGTGTAGTTGCTTTATGAACATGCTGTTATGTCATCCTTTTAGTAAGAGCATCCACAGACCAGCATAATGTAATGATGGAAAATATTTTATCTCAACTTATTGTGAACCTGCAAGAGAAAGCCACATCAGAGCTGAAACTGATGGGGTTTTATGGTTCATATGCTCAAATCAATGAAATGGAAAGGTTAGTATGAGAAGCGAGATGTTTATGATTAAACTGTTTTAGTACCTAAAAATAATTTAGTCTATAGTTTCCTTATTCTGTGATTTGTGTAATTGTTTCATAATATTAATTCTGAGGAAGATTATGGGTGCTGATGCTTGTTAAATTTGTAGGTGATGATTGATGAAGATGTCAATAAAATAGTTTCCTAATTATAGTGTTCAACCGAAAGTTCTTGGTAGTGCTGTTTATTGTGTCTGGCCTTAAAATGTTCATTTACAAAATCAGAGTTCAAACATCATTTTAACATTAGTTTATTTGCATTTATGAAAATAGAAGAGGTAAATTTTAAAATTGAATATATTTTTAAAAATAATTTAAATTGTTTAAATTTTAAAGTTGAATAAAACCTGAAAGAAATCAAACAAGAGATATTCTTTCTCCTGCTGCCTTGAGAGGAGACATTAAGGCAAATATTTGTCTTTAAGATTTGGGAAGGCAAAAATATGAGCCTATATTGTCACTTAGTTGACTGAATTTTGGATTAATAGTGATGGACCCAGCCAATGTTACTATTCAAATGCACAACCCCAAATGACATTTTGTCTTTCCTGAACCCTTCCCAAATCAATCTCACCTTTCTACCTGTCCCTCCCTCACCCCAGTGCTATCACAACCACCAGGCATTTTCAGTGGGAATGGCAAAGTGAATCCCTGATCACAAAAAGGCTGGTGGAAGTGTTGGGCAGTGTTTGGAGATTCCAGAATGTCTTGATATGAGAGTTAACTATATTGGCTTATGGAGGTATCATCTTCCCAAGGTCCAGTCTGCCAACAACATCTTTGTGCACATAGTGCATTGTAAGAGAGCTCACTAGGTATTTTGAGAAGCATTCCAAAGCCTAATTTCTTACTGTGCTCATAAATTAATTAAAGGTACAACCACCACATTAAAAAACAAAAAAAGTCAGAATAGTATAACAAAAGCCAAAGCACTGTTAAAGACAATGCTCTGCCTTAAAGGCAAAAGGGAGAACACACCAAGATTCCTGGAAATTAGTTTTGAGTTTTTCTTTTTTGGAGAAAACAAGTGATAATGCACTTTAGGCAGAAAGAATAAGTTGGAAGGCACAGGCAGGGATTAAAAGGTTTTTACATTAAAATTGCAAATGAACAATAAATAGCAGTGTTTTAAGAGATCTCTGTCTAATTTTAAATCCTCACATCATCAGCATAAGAAGCTTTGGATGTTCCATGTTTTGATTATGCTGTTATTGAATTGGCAATTGCCATGATTTTCTCTTGGTTGCTTGTAATTTACTCATATTCTCTTAATTTTTCTCAAAATCTAGGTAACATTGAGCCAAAGTTCAGACTAATAAAATTAAACGTGTAGGGTATATTTTGACAATATTTTACTGGTAATATGCTATAATTGAAGTAACTATACTAAGTTTCTTAGAAAAGACAAACATTTTTGCTTATTCTTTTGAAAAGGAAAATAAGTTGGTAAGGTCTCCCCTTATTATTTCCTTTATTATCATATTTTCTACCAAATGCAGCTTCTACAATCTTTAAGGACCAGAAAATAATTCACCATCTGAATTTATGGTTTTCATGACTCTACTGGGAGAAAGTGAGTTATCCAGTGAATATTCTTTAACTTAGGGGAAGAAGACCCCTACTCATTCTTTGGAAGAAAGGTTGTCAGGGCTAATTTCTAACTCATCACTAAAAGGAGAGGTAATTCTGTCTTTTTCCATACAGAATGAAATCCATTATCTACCGTGATATCTTTGCTTATCTAGATGCAGCTGTTTTTCTCATTGACGGTTGTGAGATTCAGAGAAAGCCTCTTTCCAGAAGCTAAAGAACTGTATTCTAGACCTATGGTGTCTAGAAGATAGACACTAGCCACATGTAGCTACCTGGTACTTTTAATACAGTTGTCTGAATTGAGAGATGATGTAACTATAAAATGCACAGAAGATTTCAAGCATTTTGCATGAAAAGAGAATGCAAAATTGCCCAATAATTTTATATTGATTGTGTTAAAATAACAGTATTTTGGCTTAAATAAAATATATTATTGAAATAATTTTTTTTTTTTATTTAGAGGGCATGCATTGAATGGAGCACTGGGTGTTATATGCAAACAATGAATCATGGAACACTACATCAAAAACTAATGATGTAATGTATGGTGACTAACATAACATAATAAAATAAAATTAAAAAAAGATGTAAGTACTAGAAAAATTTGAAATTACATATATATTGAACATTGTATTTCTATTGGATAGAATTGATCTGGAGGCTATTCTCTGAGATAACTTAGGTAGGGTGTTATTGATGCAGAAAATAATTGGTGACATAGTAGATAAAAGATAGTGACCCCAGAAAACAGGGCACAAAAATTCTAGTTTGTAAGAGAGGTAAACTTTGATTCTGCTAAACATAGTGAATTTTATGAAATAAAAAGGAAAAATAACCTCACTTGTGGTTCTAGACTTTAAGATAGTAAAATTGAATTTTAATTCCATTAAAATTAACATATATATATATATTTATATATAGTTCATGTTGTTTTTATTTGTTTTTAATAAGAGACCATCTTATAAAGTCAAGTCAAAGTCTCTTATGTTACTGGTGGCAAGAAACAGAATTAGCCCTCACTTTGCAGTCTGTTATCTCAGGCTTTACATGTGTATAGCTGTTAATTTTCAAACGGCATGATTTGAGCTGTGACATAAGTAAGGTCTTTTAATGAGAACAATATTACATTTGACATCTTACTGTATTATAAATCCAGTTTTAATCTAATACATAAAACATGAAAAACCACTAACATTTGCATAAATGAATATGATACATTTGAAAACAGCACGTAGAGTGTTTCTAACTTCTAAAAAAAAGCATATAATCAACATGTGCTGTACGTGGTACCACCTGACCACCATTTTTCCTTCCCCTCCAAATATTATGCCGTTCATCTACTATTCCTAGGAGCCAGAATTTTACCCAAGTCAAAATTGAAGTGAAACATTTCATGTGACTTTTCATTTATGACATATCCCTACCAGCACTTTAGAGCGAAAGCCCTCTCTTAGTAGATCTGGAAGGGCCCCCTGCAGAGGGATCATGGGGACTCTAGAGCTCAGTGAACAAGAATGCATGGAGCAGCAGGAAGGAGTGCCTCCACTGGTAAGGTCTGCTCTACAAGGGGAGCTTAGAGTAAGGGCTTCTCTGGTCCTTGTCTGTCGTCTTTGCCTTCAGACAGTAGCTGGCCAAGGTGCTCCAGGAAATCCTTTCTAGGGAGCTTTTGAGCAAAGTGAACTAATTCAATTATATTACAACTGGTAAAGTTTTCCTTTTTATTTCAAGGTTTATTTTTACCTTGACTGATTGTTATCTCCATAGCATCCTTACATTTTAGGTGTTGTTATAACCACTTTTCCAACGCAAAAGCAAAGGTGAGAAACAACTTCAAGTCTATGCTTTCTTTATGGAAGCCTGAATGCGTCTACCAGGGGTAACCAGGTGAGTTAAGTGTAAAACTTTTTTTTTTTAAATGTCATTGGAATTTCCTAAAAATAATTTTCTCTAGCAAAAGCTGTAATAGAAACTTCAAACTTGTTTTATGATCCTCATAGAATTGTTCTAGATCAGCATTGTACAGTACAAATACAATGTTATCCACATATATAATTTTAAATTTGCTGACAGCCACGTTACAAATGGAAAAAGAAATTGATAAAATTAATGTATTTTATTTAACCCAATGTGTCCAATACATTTCTTTTATCAAAGAGGATTACATGGGCATTATCTTACAGGGAAAAAAAAAAAAAAAAACTTCAGCTCTCCTAGCCCCTAAAATTACATGTTTGGGGAAAAATAAAATAGTATAAAAATAAGCTGATTTCTAACTGATATGTACCATAGACATAGTAAGGATAGATCTGTTTCTCATCTCTCTCTGAATTATTCAGATTTTGTCTAGCCATGGACTTTCTATTAACTTCAAAATGATTCCAATGCTTAGAATAACTCAATATAATACATAGAAGAAAGTAAGAAATCAGCACAGCAATTTTGTTCTGCTCAGTACATGTTTTGGAGTGAGGCATACAGAAGAAAGTGAAAAGAACATTTTTGTAATCTGTACTATGTTCTTTTTTTAAAAAAAAGATTTTATTTATTTATTTGAGATGGAGAATGAGCCAGAGAGAGCATAAGCCTGGGGAGGGGAAAAGGGAGAGGGGGGGGCAGATTCACTGCAGAGCAGTGGGACTGGACCCCAGGACCCTGGGATCATGACCTGAGGCAAATCTGTCCTATGTCATCTTAGACAAGTAGCAAGGTCTATGAGTCTCCTTGCTTACCATTAAATTAGGCTTATAACTCCTAGGGTGCTATGAGGTCAGGTGACAAAGTATATGAGAAGCCCCTGGCTCAGTACCTTGGGTATTATAAGTACTCAATAAATGATGACTTGGCAAAGAAAATCTTTCCAGACCCATCTTCCAAAATTAAGCCAAAAATTGGATCGATTCTGCATACCTTATTTAGCAAGTATTTCTATGAAATGATGGAAAATATTTTTAAAAGATCTTTAAAACTGGCTTCTCTAAATTTGCCTCAAAATGGCAGTAGAATTCAACTTTTCAAATATATACATATTGAAAAAAAACACATACATATTGAACATTCTCCCTTGAAAGTATACAGAATACTTTGGAAATGTAAAAGGCATACATTTCTAATAACACGTAGTTTATTTTTTCACATGGACAAATGAAACATATATTTCTAGAAAAGAGGTTAAAATGCCAGCACCAGAGCTCTGTAGGCAGTGCTCTATACTCCAAAATGGACCCATAAAATGTTTCCAATATCAGGTCCCAAAGGGGATTCCAGGTAATTGGCTAGACTGGTGTACATGCTCCATTCTCTCACATTTCTCCACTTCTCATCCCCTCCCCTTCATAGGGAAATAGTGGCTCATTGTCTCTGTAGGGAGACAAAGAAAAGCATAACCATCCCTTGATTTTATTTCTTTCTTAATCTTTATTCATTTTTTGATTAACAAGAAACTTGTTTTTTTTTATAATCTTCATAAATATAAACTAACTTTAAAAGATGAATGTTAGCCTAGATCCAATAAACAACAGTATAAGGAACTTCTATTTTAGCATCCCAAAAGGGACAAAAAATATTTTGGGTATGGGAAGTGTTAGTTTCAAGTGAGAATGGACAAGGAAAGGGTGTTTTCACATTCTATTTAATTGACCTCGAAAGATGAATTGATATTGAGGAAAGCATTTTAGGCAAAGGATACAGCCTGAATAAATACCTGGAGACAGCTAACAGTGACATGTCCAGGGAATGGAAAGAAGAATCCAGAGACTGGATTATTGGACAGAACAGAGAGAGCCTGGTGAGAGAGACAGGGAATTAGTGGGAAATGTCATTGGGAAGTAGGATTGGATAAAGTGCTGTGAGATCTGTCCTGCCTATAGATTTTAGGTGGAAAACTGCTATGTGAAGGTTTTCAAAAATAGGAGGGCAATGTTATTATTACCAGTAATTACTGGGATAATCTCAAAATAAAAATAGACACGATCAGGGGAAAATTTAATTTGATTCAAATATGACATGATAACAATCAAGTTACTCCCTCCAAAGTCTGTTGGGAGTTGGTTTTACATATGCTGATATACTTAAATCTAAGTGAGGCTGCTTCCAAGTATAGACATGGGCTGCACTCTCTGTAAATGCTCCCCTCACAGGAATATGGATACAGAGGGTGATATCCTGAACAAGCTGCTCTACTCCAGGGAAAGTGTTCCATGAAGCCTTCAGGAACACAATGCTGAGTCTTCTAAGTCTAATAATGGCTAGAAAAAGCTAGAATTTCTACTATTTACTCTGAATATATTAGAATCAAAGAATTGTTAAGGCCTCTGTCCTAGTTGGCTTGGGTTGCTATAACAGAATACCATAGAGTGGGCGGCTTAAACAAAAAACATTTATTTCTCACAGTTCTGGAATCTTCAATTCTGAGGCCAGGGTGCCAACATGGTCAAGGTGCCTCTTCCTGGTTTACAGGTGGCCATCTTCTTGCCATATTCTCTCATGGCAGGGAGTGAGACTTCCCATCTCTTCATCCCTTTTTAAGAGCATTAATCTCATCATGAAGGCTCCAGTCTCATGACCAAAAATATAACCCTAACCACCTCCCAAAAGCCCCACTTCTAAATACTATCACAATGGGGATAAAGGATTCAACATATGAATTTTGAGGGGACACAAACATTCAGTCCATACCAGCCTTCTAGAAACCATGTAGTTTATTTAATTAATAAGAATCGTATAGTCTTTTTTCAATACATGGCTTACAATGGGAACATTTTAACAAGAGAAGCTGAGACTTTAATAGGTAACTGTATTTGTTTGAGGTTAGACAGATTGATGGTTAGTAATAGAGCTGGGAATAGCTCCCCAGTCTCCCGAGTCACAAAAATCTTGGAAAATTTGTTAGAGGTAATACCTATGTTTACAACCTGATGTAATTATAGTTTGCAGCAAGCACACTTACCTCAAACTAGTACACACGTGTCAGGACATAGAATTCTTGTGGAGATTTGTTTCTCATGTGTGATCCTCTCTCCTCTTTCTTAATTAATCATAACTATATATTTCATTTTCCCAATTTATATAGTTGAATTTTCTTTTTTTAAAGTCACTTTTCATTCCATAACACCACTTGTTTATTTTCACTATGTCCATAATCTTTATTAAGTCCTTTCCCCATTCTGAATTTTAAAAGTCAAGACAGTAAACACATAGTGCTTATAATATGGCCAGGCACTGTCCCTAAATGTTCTAGATACATTAATTCTTTTTATATTTACTCTCATCTGTTGAGATAGGTACTAGTTCTAGCCCCCTCTTACAGAAGATGATACTGGATCATAAATGGTTACATACCTTCTCAACATCACACAACCAGCAGGTGGTAGAGGTGGACCCAAGCCATGCGAGTCCGAATCTAGTCTGTATTTTCCTACACAAAAGAAATATGCATACATACATTATCACAGACACTGTGTGTAGCCAGCCGAAGGTGCCATCAATAGGTAATTGAAAAAGTTATCTAAATAATAAAAATATAGGCAGGCCAGGGACGCCTGGGTGGTTCAGTCGGTTAAGCGTCTGCCTTCTGCTCAGGTCATGATCCCAGAGTGTGCTCCTTGCTCAGCGGGGAGCCTGCTTCTCCCTCTCTCCCAGCTCCTGCTCTCTGTTGCTATTTCTCTCTCTCTCTCAAATTAATAAGTAAAATTAAAAATGTATATATATAGGCAGGCCAGAATGATACTATGGTAATCTGACAGAAAACATTTGCTTTCAAAATGTAGTCTTTAATTTCAGCTCATAATTAAAGGAAAATATGGAAAAAGTTATTTTTTCCTTAGAGAAAATTAATCCTAATTTGGAAATTAATAGTACAGTAATTTTTTGGTGAAGGAAACTTCAGAGAGGTAACGTTATGGTAAGCATGAAGGATGCCATCTGGAAGCTTTGATTTGCAAGAGACTTGTACAACACAGACTTACCTCTGTCAAGTTTCTTGCCCAGAGCATGCCGCTTTGAGAATCAGCTCACTTTAGTCACAGAGAACTTTCATTGTTGAAACGCTTGCTTTTTACATTAAAAAACCTGTTTTCTAACTGAAGCCAATCCATCTAGTTCTACCGTCGGGGCCACACTGAATAAATGTAACCAGTCTTTTGCATATCTTCTCTTAGCTAAAAATCACTAACTCCTTTAACCATTCTTTGCATGACAGCTCTTCCAAATCCTCCTTGACTCGCCACTAAAAAAGCTCAAAATTATCAATTTCTCTTAGTAAAAGTAGTTTCCAGAGCACTTCTCAGTTCTCTAGATTTCTGCATAACACAGTGTATAGTGAGGATTAATCTTTCTTGATGTGTGATGCTTCACTTCTGCTAATGTAATGTAAGTGAAGTTTGTTTTAACTACCTTAGCAACTAAATCATGCTGTGGACTCAAAATATTCTCAGATCTTTATTGTATGGACCCTTATAATCTTTGCTTCCCCTCTTCTATATTTATTTTTTTAAACTTAATTTGAAACTTTATATTTGTCTCCATTGGTTTAATTCCATCATTCCACCTTCTCCAAAAATATTTGCTTCCCAATTTTTCTTGTATTCTAAATCTTTATCCCTCCTAAGAATACCTACTATATAAAACTTTGTAAGTGCAACCTCTGTATTTGAGCTTTTGGAGAAAATATTGAATAGAATTAAGGTCCACCTTTAATAAATAATATTTGAAGGAAATTTTAAAAAATGATTAATAGGATTCTAGTGTTCACTACTGGAACTAAAAAGTTGGATGAGATACTTCAGAGAAGAGCTGCCATCCTATACCATTTGCCTCAACTTTGATCCAGCAGTGAGAGATACCCAAAGAAGCTTATGTAGCTCAAATGAGACATTGCTCATAGATCTATTTTATTTCATGAAAAATAAAAGTACATTGATAAATATTCATTTTGTCAAGACATATTACTTTTTAAACTCTAAGACAGTAGTCAATGTTGTATTAACATTAGAGAGAATGCAGAATTAAAGGACATTCTTAAAACAGAATAATCAATTACTTAGATTTTGCTTAATTCAAGTATTGAGCAATTCTTAATGTAGCAAAATAATGACTGTAAACCAATCTCCCCAAAAGTAGCCCATGTGAATCAACGACAGCATATAAGAAATAATTTCATTAATGTTAATCAGAAATGAACTTTGTTGGAAATATTTGGATTCCCCGAAAGTAACTACATTAAAGAGATTACCCCCAAATCAGTTCCTTTTAAAATTAAAATCCTCCTTAAGAACTGAGCTTATTATATGTATTTATATTGCATGTGTATATTATGTGTATATATATTGCGCAAGTGGTTGAAATCTTACAAAGAATCTAATTTAAATGAACTGTTTAAAGCCATTTTTTCTCTCTTTTTGGAAACTTGAAAAAAAATCCCTTAAGTATTTGAAAGAATAGCAGTACATTTTAATTGCTTGTTATACTTGAACTTTATTAATAAATTGTGCATTCATGAAGTTTTGTGATCTCAGACAGCAAACTGTGAAGGTAAGAATATGTTTAATTGCACTGACTTTGTAAGGTCCATGTGATGTTGGGAACTGAAAAATGACGTAATCCGCTGAGCTCCTGGGATTCCTTTTTTAGCAGCCGGCTTCCCATGCATTGGGTGACACCCTGCTCTAGAGGTAGTGAGTCAGCTTTGTTTAACAAAAAGGATATCAAAAATCCAGTGAAGGTTAAGAAATGTTTACTGTAAAACAAGATCTTAAAAGAGACTAGACTGTTGCCTGTTATTTGACGCATTCACTAGGAACCTCTTGCAGTCAGGCTGAGCCCTGACTTTCCCCAACCAGGAGAGTGGCTCATTCGCTGTGGAAGACAGGTAGAGGAGTGATGTGTGCGTTACTTTACACACTCTCACACGCACACACACTGTCAAAAGAGTTAGTTACAGGTCTTCTGCTTTATCCCCTAAATCTGCAGCAATTTGTGATATGGATTAATTCTGATCTCCAGCTTGTAAAACAAAAAGGGCACTGTCCTTACCAGGGGACGGCTGGATGATCTATTTGCCAATATCAATATTTGGATGGAAAGCTTAAAATATGTTGTTTTTCCAAGAGTTAGACTTTAAAGGAGGGAAAGCACCACTGGTGAAATATTAGCAGCAAATCGGTTAACCACTAACTTCTTTCTGTAGTCGAGGAGGCTCTTTTAAGTTTACGGGAGAAGCGAAACTTCATTCTCTTTGCTCAGAATAGAGACTCCCACATAGAGAAAGTGCTAAGACTAAAGTTCTTGCACTCTTAACCACAGCGTCCTCCCCGGTCGTAGGTGACTTCGCGTCCAGCCTTGAGGTCAAATCAGGCGGCGTTTGGAGACTCAGCCTTCACCCCCAGAGGCCTGCCAGGGCGGCCCCTTGCGGCTGCCCCCGCTCCGGCCGGCAGCCCAGACGGTGGTCCTCCGCCGAGGTGCGCACCAGGTGGCGGCCCACCGGTGCACGGGGACGCCTGGACTTGCCTCCGGGAGTTTGCTCCGCTCACAGCCTAGGCACAAGTTCCCCACGGGAAAGCTTCGGCGTGAGGTCGGGCTGCCGCACCCGTTGGGCGAGGGCACCGGAGCTGGGTTGCGGGTTTGCGCCGCAGGGGCGCTGCTCGAGGCCTCTGACCGTGCCTGAATCCCAAGGAGGGGGCGGCCCGGGAGCTCGGCTTTCCTGCTGAGAGCCACAGAGAGCATTTTGTTCCCCAAATCTGCTCAGGACACTTTGCAAATTAAAACTCACTTATCAAAATTCACATCAGGAATCCACGTTGCTGGGGGCGGGCAGGACAGGTTGGAAGGGAGAAGTGAGTGAATATTAGTCATTACCTTTCTCTGTAGTTCTTTAATGATTTTTTCGAATAAAGGAGTTGGCGCTCTCTCCCCCTCTCTCTAAATAATCCAGGGTGTAATGAACATGTCTGTGTTTTTCGTCTTTCTGTCGAATTTATAAAGCACCACGGCAAAGAGGGTGAACTAGATTGCGAATGATTTTCGGCAGCTTACAATGAGGTGCTTTCTAAGCGCACCGCTTTGGCTTTGTGCAAACCCTGTCCCGAGGTAAAGGGTATTCGTGGGCGCGGGAGAGGCACAGTAGGTGGGGGTCTAGCCCACGGAGAGTCTGCTGCTTTCCGTTTGAACCTGCCTTGATTACGTCTATTAATCGTACCTTGGTGGGGTTTGCTTAATGACCATGGACCTTTACACTTACATTGTATAATTCCAGCCCAAAGGAGAAACATCCATCATGTTATTTTGCCTCTGTCTATATTGAGATGTTCTTTAAGTCTTTACCTGAAACGTGAATACTTAATGCATGGATGTGTATGCACATCTTGAAGAGAAGCGGCTCTGTCTTTAAGACTTATCTACATAATCAGGAAAAAAAAAGTATCTCAAATGCAATGGATAGAACTTTAAACAACTATCTCAAATATAATAGTGGAAGATGTGTTAGAGGTAAATGATTAATTGCTAGTAAAATCTGAGTTTATGAATTGACTATAGTTTAGCGTAATTATAAACTATTTAAAGGTATATGTGTCATAGAAGAGATCTTACTTTAATGATCCTTTATTTTGCCGTATTCAGAATTTCCTGGAGCAATGATGACAGCCATAGCGAGTAACAAAGCTGACTAGATTATCGCGGTTGAATTATGATGTTTTTATATCTGTAAAATGCATTTCTATAGCAAATGTAAACAATGTCCTAGTAAATGTAAACCATCACATATGTTAGATAAGTCAAAATATTTCCTCGTGGGGGAAAATACCCAGATTTTTAGATTTAATTTAGATCCTTTAGGAGAAAAGAAGTCAAATCCATTTCTCTATTTAAGAAAAAAGGGCAACTATGTGAAAAATTATTACTGAAACAAGTTGAAATTCAAAAACAAGCATAGCTCTTTGAAAAATCATGTGAGTTTCTGAAATACCGAAATACTTAATATTACTATTGAAATTGCAGGTAAATTTAATCTATTATAGTTGAGAGCTTTGTAATAGGACACTTGACAGACTGACAGGATTGATTAAAATTCAAGTAATTGTTTTTTTTTTTATTGAAATACAGAAGCTTCAAAAACATGACAGTTATACATTAGTCTGTAGGTGTGTTTTCTGGAGTAGATGATGATGGATTGGAACATGTATTTAAAAGAAAAGCTTAAATAGTTCTTCGCGTGTTTATATATTTGTATTTTGAGGGACACCTCTTGAACTGCTTTGATGCAAAATGTATTCCTGTATCTGTTATGTCTTTAGAGCTGTGGGAAGGCTGAAGATGAAGCCCGGGGAGGGAAACAGCAGCAGAGCACACACAAACACGAGGCCACCTGGCTTCTTGCCATCATACATGACATTCAATTATTTGAGTACTTTTTCATGAGAGTTTTCCCTCCACCCAGCTTTCCCTCCCCTCTCCAGACCCTTGTTTTTCTACATTTGGCAGAGTTCATCTGATTCAGCATGCATTTTTCCTCACTGTACTTAGTAATATGTCTCAAACTCTCACCACAAAAAGAAAGTGCTAAGACTAAAGTTCTTGCAATACTATCTTGACATTCCCACTATTGCTCTATAAGTGTGACGTTTCTTTCAATAAGCTGAGAAGGAAAGGAACTAGAGTGGTCTACACATCGTTTCAACGGCTGCTTTGATGTATGTACTCAAAATATTTTTCATTTCCCGGAATATATTCTCATGGGGGAGGGGAACATTAAATGCAGCTTTTAGACCATGAGAATTTATTTTTAATATAAAATAAGTCAAGCCGACAGACAGCCAATCTCTTATCTGAACTTATCTGGATTAACATGTATGTGTCCCTGTCTGGAGGAGTCAAATAGTCATTTCAGTGGGCTTCTCAACTAGTTTCAATGTACTCAATTACTTTAATTCTAGGCTCTACTGGGAGCTAAATAAAGAAAACTAAAAAAAAAAAAAAAAAAAAGCCCACTCCAAATTGCTGTTTGGGGAGTTGGCACCTAACAACAACAACAATAACAACCACAAACTGATTGCAGGAATGTTAGATGTAACTTCAAATCGGAGCATCGGCGTCACTTCACAGAATAGCCTTTCCCCTGTTAGCAACTGATGGTGCCAGAGGAATGAGGAGAAACCCGTGTTTTCAAAGAGGTTGAGACTTGAATCTACAGTGGGTCTGTTAACCCTCATCCTTTTGCTTTCTGGACTGGGGTACATTACTTGCTGACGCCCCTCCACAGGCGTTGCACCTCACCCCCCCCCATCAAAGCTATGTGAAGAAACATCAATGTCTTCACAGCACCCAGAGACCTGAAGGTGGTGGGATCCTAAGATGTCCTAAATTTTGTTAGGCTTTAAAAGAAACTGATAGTTCCCCATCTCAGTCCCTTCCCTACCCCCTCTCACCGCACTCCCACTCTCCCCAGCAAGCACTGGTGCCCACCGAGAAAGTTCAGATTTGAAGGAAGCAGAGGAGAAAAGGAGGCACAACAACTTTATTCCTGGTAGATTTCTTAGCTGACGTGAAAGATGGGGAGCAGAATCCTGAGTTTAGAACCCAGGCTCAGAGCGCAGTAAGAAATCAACAATACCCTCAGAGACAAAATAGAAAGGTGGAGCAAAGAAGGGAATGGTAGCCTGGGGTTGATGGACTGCGCCTGCTGAGATAAAATCCCAATTAGAACCTGATTTAATAAACTGGGTCTTATTTGCCAGCTGATGGTTCCTTGGAACACTAACCCCTGGGGCCCTCGCCAAGCTGACTGGTTGGAATTGGAGAGGGTAAGGATAAGGAATGAAGATTAGGGGTGGTTTTAAAAGCCTACTGAGGAAGGAAGAGTTATGCCGGGTTTGGGGTAGAAAGTATTTATTGAAGTGCTATGGTCAATTTCCAAGAAGGTTATCCTCAAAGCATCAGGCAGAAAAAGCCCAGGTAGATCTCACAGAAGGAGGGATAGCCTCCAATCTGATTTTGTCTCTCTTCTTGAGACTTCCAGAAAGCATTTAATTATTATTATTTTAATTAGTATTATTTTAAGTGTATTATTAATGCTCCAATGGTTAAAGCTGTGTCATTACCATAAACTCCATCTCAACCTCTCAAAATCTATTTAATGCAGCTTTTGGCAACCAGAGACCCAACTTCTTGCCAGAAACTGCAGATTAAGCATTCGTTATGGGAGTTTGCCATTAGCTGTTCCTTCTGTTATGGGCACAAGTGGTTACATGTCCCCAAACACACAGGATTCCGTGTAATAGATTTGCGTTTGCAGGAGGCTCCAGGGATATTAAGTGTGGTCGGTGACACCTTGCACCCATCCCTCCGACCACTACCATCAAAAATGGGTTTGAGGTGTGGGATAGGAACAGTTTACTAAGCAGCTATCTTCCTTGGCTCCCCTGTAGTTTTTCCTCTATGAGCTGGATCTTTATTGGTATACAAGTACCCCAGAGCTTGCATCATATGTCTTTCATTTAAAATACATCGAATGTTTTTCAGGAAATTTAGGGTTCTTAAGACGCATATTTATAAACAAGCTGACAGAGCTCTACGACGTAACTAAGTTTATAGCTAGGAGTTGTTTGTGTATTTCCTCAAGTCAGCAAGGCGTTATCCTTGCTGCTGTGAAATTTTTAAAAACCTATTAAATGACCATTTCTTTTATCTTCTCCATGTTTATTACAGAAGGTCAGACTTGCAGAATATCTCTGAAGGTTAGGAACAGAAGGGGCTAGGGGAGAATAAAAAATCATTACCCCACGCAGAAATGAGTGGCTAACTGGACACCCAACTCTCCAGCAGGGGCAGCGAAGGAACTAGCTAGAAAGTGCCCAGGAAGCACATGGCTGCTACTCTGCCTTAAGCGTGGTCCGGACGCCTAGGGTACCCTCCCGCCAGCGTTTCCTTGTTTTTCGTTTTGTTCTGTTTTTTGTGTTTTTGTTTGTTTGTTTTTTCCCTCAGCCTATGATGCCGGGGTTGTTCCCGCGTCTCGATACAGTCTGGCTATCTCCTGGAGCGCAGTCCCGGGAAAGTTTTCCTTTTGACCCCTTGAGATTTAACAGTTCGCTGCTGGTGCGGGCGGCGGGGCTCGGGAGATAGGAATAAGACAGCAAGAGCTACGTAATTCCAGGAATAGTGTCAACTCTCGGGAACCCAACTGCGCACTCAAGGCCACGCTGAGCGCGGCGCCACGTGAACTGAGCTTGTGCCCCCCCCGCCCCCTCTCGGGAGAAAGGTCCCGGGCGCACAGAGGCGGCCGCTGCCGGCCGCCCGCCCGGGCTCCGTTCGCCCCGATCTGGGCGGTCCGGGCCGGCGCGCTTCTAGGGCAGTGCTAACTAAGGAGCCTCGCAGAGGTGCGCAGAGCTCCACGGTGGTTCCTCCGAGGCTGCGGGCCTGTCCTGGCCTCGAAGAGGGTCTACCAGGGAGTCTTGGGCCAGCCAAGGCCGCGAGAGGCTGGAAATTCCCAAGCCCATCAGGATGCCTGCCAGTGTTGGGCCTGGCCTCACCGCTCTCGTGCCCAAGGCCGTGGCGTCGTTGCCAGGCTGGTTTAGGGAAGCGCGACGGGCGCTGCGAAGGCCTGTGCCAGAAAGGCTGTCAGGACCCTCGAACGGCGTCCTCCCTGGGAAGGTGCCGTCCATAGTCCCCAACTTGTGGGAGCTTTTCACCAAATTTGCCAGCTCAAGAGCCTGTTGCAAATGGCTGCCTCTTCGTGCCCAAGGCACTGAACATATTTCCCTTAGACGCCGCGGGCTTCTCGGAAGCCAGAGTCAATCCCAAAGCCACTCATAGGGGATGTCAACTCCGCAGAGCTGCCCTGCCCTCAGGGAGCGGCCAGCTCCCCGCCCACCCTAGCACACCCCCCAGTCCCCCGCCCTTCCCCGGGCCCAAACCCAGGCCCAGGCCGCGCCGGCGCCCGAAACGCCGCCTTGCTAGTGCGCCCAGCTCCGCGCGCGCCCCTCGCTCCCGGCACGCGCTGCTCACAGTAACTCCACCGCCACTCTTTAAAAATAATTGTTTTAAAAACCACGCGGAAGGCCTTCCTCTTTCATAAGCCTTTTGTGAGCGTCCCTCTGGCCTATACCAAGGGCGCTTTGAAGGAGGCACTTTTCCTAACAGGTTTTCCTAAAATAATCTGGATCGAATCATAAAATCGGGGACCAAAGGGAGCGTTGGGAGGAGAGTGAGGAAATAGATTGGTATTGGCATAATGCTTTCAATGCCTCTTGCTCAGCTTCCCTCTCCCACCCATCGCAAGCACGTCCACACGCCGCGGCATTCCAGAAAGAAAGGAAAGGCCATGGGCTCGTAAGCGCCGAGAGCGCCGGGACGCCGAGCTCCTCCGGGTTAGAAGCAGAAGCGGCCCCTCCACCGCGGCCGACCCAGTAAAGAGCTGCCAATGTATCTGGCTTCTTGGGATTCGCGTTAATGTGGATCTTCCACATAAACGATTTACGGATGAAATAAAAGCCCTTTAAGAGTAATACTTCCTTTCAAGTTCTTAAGACGCCTCTAAATCTTTCGGGTAGTGAGTGGCCGGCGTGGGGGCGGGGTGGGGACCGGGTGTCGGGCGGGCGGCCCGGAAGGGCGCAGAGAGCAGGGAGTGGAGGGTTAACTGCTTTGCGATCTCACCAAGCTCTTCCGAAATGCCAATCCACTGTCGCGGCGACAATGTTTCTGGGTGTCGGGGCCTCGTCCCTCCTGGCATTTGTCTGAAATGGAGCTGTCTAACCTAGGCCTGGACGCGCCCTGAGCGGGTAAGTGGGGGAAGGTGGGGGTGGGGTGGGGTGGGGGCGGAGGGGGACCCGGGGTGGAGTTAGTTGCCTGCCTATTTTCATATTCATTAGAACTGGGAGGTTGCCCGACGAGCCCAGCTGAGTTTCAAGATATAAAAGCAACTTCGGGTGCCCCCTTTCCAGCCGGGACGTATTAAAGGGCTCGGAGCCGGGCAGCTTCCCCTTCCCTCCTCGGCCCTCCCTTCTCCCGCCCACTTGCTCCCTCCCCCAGCGCTCTCCAGCCTCCGCTCCCCAGGAGCTCCGCGACAGCCTTCCAGGATTATGGAGTTTCTGAGCGAGAAGTTTGCCCTCAAGAGCCCGCCGAGTAAAAACAGTGACTTCTACATGGGCGCAGGAGGCGCATTGGAGCACGTTATGGAGACGCTGGACAATGAGTCCTTTTACAGCAAAGCGTCGGCGGGCAAATGCGTGCAGGCCTTCGGGCCCCTGCCCCGCGCCGAGCATCACGTGCGCCTGGAGAGAGCCTCGCCCTGTCAGGAGAGCAGCGGTGAGTCGCCTGCCCGAACCTCGGCCACCCTTCCGCAAACCCTAAGTGCGGGGACGCGCCCGGACAGGCAGGCGGGGAGGATGGAAGGAAGGAAAGGGGGAGCGAGAGAGCCCGGAGGGCGGAGGAAGGCAATGGAAGAGTGAGCGTTTTAAGGAGCGGTGTTGGCTACAGCCGACTTTGAGGGGCAGGGGAAGGATTAGGCACCGGATTGCCTCCGCGCGGCTCTCTTTTAGCTGTCGAGTGCTGTCCCTTATGGGTCCCGGACTCCCTGTATCTAGGACCCAGGCGTAAACTGATAGGACGGTAAATAGAGTGTAATTGAGTCAAGACAGCGCGCTTCCTCTGTGAGCCCGACGCGCTGCCCCCGCAGAAGGAGCTGAAATCGATCATAGCTCGTTAGAGGACGTCACTGTCGTCACGAATAAGAAAACTTTGAGTTCTTTTAGGTGAAAAACATTTTCAAAACAAGTTTTCCAAGACGTAGCGGTATTTTTCTTTGTGAAGCTGGAAGATTGCTAGATTAGCTTGTGTGAAGTTGTGATGCGGATTCTTTGGGTTTGCAATACAGCACACATAAATTTTTCCGAACACCAAATCACTTTCAATAGCTTCGGGTAAAGAATCCCCAATATAAGCACTCACTCCCGAACTCTGTATTGTCTCTTTTTCTGACTCTACATTAAAAGTCACCTAAGAACCCTCTCTCGGAATGCTTCTGGGTAAAATCTTCAACTTTGAACGGCCAAGTATCTCAAAGTCAAAATGTTATCAAAACAAACCATCTATCTTTTCTATCTTGTAACCCAATACAAACCTATTTTTTTTAGATCGCGAAAGCTAAAGCAAGTTTACAATTGCGAGAGGACTTTTCCTTATCACTGTATATATTCCACAGTTAAGCTGTAAGGAGCGGGTTGCTTTAAAATAACAAACGAATTAAGTGTGAAATATTTACAACAAGCCTCCCGCCCCCTGTTTTAATGGAGGGTCAAAATCTGGCAAGGTATTGGCTCCTAGGAGCTCATTTTCTAAATACTTTGTACACAGTAAGTTTTTTTTTTTTTTTTTAAACCATCTCGTATATTTTACTTATTCAGCGTTGCAGATTCCTTGTGACTTGCAAGGTTGAACCAAAATAGTAGGTGGGAACGACAGAGAAAATCAGTTAAATCGTTTCAGTCATTTATTTGGAAAGACACACGCAATTAATTTTTATTTTTAATATGTTAAATTTTTGGCTTTCTGTTTGTATTTCAGACTGCAGTATCTTTATTTTTGGAATTCTTATATGTATACGTAAAGTTATTCGAATGGACAGGATTTAAAAAAAAAAAAAAGATTCTCTGATATCCTGCTGGATAGGACTACATCCTATTTTAAATTGTCGGGAATCCAAAATAAGAAGAGAAATAGGTGATTTTTGATACCTTAACAACTTTTTAATGAACATCACACTTTTAGGATGAATTTTAATAGGAAAGTATTAAGATGAATGTAGGCAGCAGTTCGCTAAATTTAGGAAAGCTCCTGTCTTTCTCCTGAGATGCCCTTACCCTCACGGCTGCTTCCCCTCCCCCATCCCTAATTACCGAAGTTCCCCATTTAACTCTGCCGAACACAAAACCTTATTGTTAATCAGTCATGGCTCTTCGTTATATCTAGTTTTACATCCCATCTTTTGCATAAAGGATATTAAACATTTAAGTTATTTTAGGTCTTAAAGTTCAAAACATTGGTATAATGATTAGAACAGTTGCTAAAATAGGTTATGAGAGAATTTTAAAAAAGATACAAACGAATAAAGTATGGCAGTTCATTGGAAATTATTGTTCTGGCTGGGTTCACTTTTTCAAAAACTCTTTCCAATTTCATTATGTGCATCCATTGCATGTGTGTGTGTGTGTGTTTGTGTGTGTATGTGTGTGTGTGTGTGTGTGTGTGGCCACAGGATAGATTTTTGTTTTATATCATATTGCAAACATGCAATCAAATCTGGAGGAAATCACTGAAAGTTAAATACCCCTAAACAGAATGGAAGATGGCATCTTTTGTAATCTTTTAATAGATGTTTTAATGCCTCTGCTTTAGGGAAAAATAAAACTTTCTGTCTTAAAACATAGTTCATGAGTTAAACGTAAATACGACCTATTTAGAAAGAACTGCAAGTGAGTTATTACACTAAAGAAGTCTACTTTAATCTTATTCTGTTCTATAAGAAGCACTTCCAGAAACTGATATGAAAGTCATTAATTTAGTAGGTCACTTTTTGAAAAAAAAAGTAAAAAACAGACATGAATATACAGTCAAAATATTCAAAATATAGTAGAAACAAAACCATATCTAAATCTGTAGTCCATATGTTTTGAGTGGAGCAGGAAGATTACTTTTGGGAAGAGTTTGGATTGGGGTTTACAGATATTATTTTTAAAATTGAAATTTTTCAGTTTTTAAAATTGAAATGTCTTTCTTGAGCCATGTAAGTAGCTCGATTTTGTCTGCTGTGAATAAATACGTATATCACTTACATTAAATTTGGTTCACTTTTCAAACATTATGCTCAATTTTTTTAAAAATCTAGAGCATCTTTTAATTTGATCACCTTATTTGACTATAAATTATGTGCATAAGCATTACATTAGCCTTGTAAAATAGAACTGTAAAATCTGGCAAATTATATGAGTTCCATGTAACACATTTTTAAATGGCCCTAAACCTGCCCAAAGTGGATTAATAGTAGTACACAATGTGATGCTTGAATTCATACTGGCACAGTAAATCATTAACAGACTGCTTTCCTGAGGCTGTAAATTACTTCAACTTCATTTCTTCATTGAAATGTTTCACAATCCTGAGAACTGTTGTTTTCCCCTCTCTGGGTACAGTGAACTATGGGATCACTAAAGTAGAAGGACAGCCTCTTCACACAGAACTAAATAGAGCTATGGACAACTGTAATAGTCTCCGGATGTCTCCCGTGAAAGGGATGCCAGAAAAGGGAGAACTGGATGAACTTGGGGATAAATGTGACAGCAACGTATCCAGCAGTAAGAAGCGGAGACACCGAACCACCTTCACCAGCCTGCAGCTGGAGGAGTTGGAGAAGGTCTTTCAGAAAACCCATTACCCGGACGTATACGTCAGAGAGCAACTTGCTCTGAGGACAGAGCTCACGGAGGCCAGGGTGCAGGTAGGAGCCAAATGAAGGCCTTGGGTATGTGTTGGGAGGGAGAGATACTGTTAGAATAATTCAATGGTTGCATTTTGCCACAAAAGAAGAAACTGATTCTCCAGCTAAAGACATAGAACAATGTACGATATGCATGTCGGTCTATGAAAATTTCTTTTTCCATGCAAAGAATTTAATCACTCACACAAAAACATAAAAGAACACTTGACTTATTACATAGGCATACAAATTAACGATTATTTAAAACAACAGAATGTCATAAACATCTCTAATTTAAAAATTAATTTTAAAGGGCAAAAACACAGAATCATAGCTATCTATTTACTAATACATTTATTTTTGTTTTGTTTTGTCCTATTTTATCAGACGTTTAGGTTCTTTTTAGGTTATGTACCAGGTATTGGTAAGTTACATGTGTAATGGCCCGTAGATCTGTAATTTTATTGAGGTTGGGGTTATAATAAAACAAAGAAAAAATGAAACAATTTCACAAATCCGCAATTGTTATAAATACCATAACTTATTTTTACTATGCATAAAGAAAGATCATATAGCTCACCTATAATTTTCCCAGCTCTAATAGTTGCCTTGCCATTCCATTTTAACTTTTAAATGTAGATAGCTTATATCTTTTTTGCAGAGGCAATAAAAAGAATGATCTTGAAGTAATTTTAAAATATATACTCAATTATATTTATAAGTTGTATTCAAATTATCAAATTGGATGGCACAATATACTAAACTTTTAGAATCATTTGAAAAAAATTATATTAGGTAAAATTCTATCTCTTAGGCATATTTTATTTTTACTAGAGTTGGTATTCTTAAACTACCTTTTATTAGTTCTCACGTAACAACAATTTCAGGGAATAGCATGTTTCTTTGTGCATTTTTACCACGCTAAATAGGAGAATATTGAAGCTTGCAAATCCCATACAGTATAAGAATAGAGAAATAAATAAGATAGTGAAGGATTTTGTCCTGAGAGTAATAGTATTTCTTCTGAAGATTAAGCCGTTGTAAGGCCGTTTCATCATTAAAGGCAACATTTGGTGGTGCGGGAATACCAAGCAGCAGGATTTTTCTTCAGCTCGTGGAGGTGAATAGTTATTTATTTTAGTTCAGGAAGTAAATGTACAGAAAGTTGATGCTAATGAAGAATTTTAGAGTTGTCAAGTGTTAATATCAGTCCCACGTGTATGTGCTGTTTTATTTTTTGCCTTGTGTTCATATATTAGAATTAATTATAGTTGTAACCATTGAAAAATATATTTACATCTAGAGTGATCAGCTGTGCACAATGGATGTTCTCCCCTTCACATTTCATCAATTCCTGATTAATTTTTGTCTAAAAACATACAGAGAGCCAACCCAAACCTAATTTACTCACGTTTTCTCTTTCCAGCTTTTCGTATCAGAGTGGTAATTCATACCTATTTTAAGGAGATTGTAAAGATCTTTTTTTCTCATAAAAAAAAAAAAACTCATTACTAAATTTCCTTACTATGCTCCTAGCGCCTGTGAAGACAGGAAGAAAATATGTTTTGTTTTGTTGTTGATGTTATTATGGGCCCTGGGCATTGTGCGTGATACAACTTTACCAACAGTGTTCTAAGAAACCATACTGAATAGATAGCTCTCATTGCCTTATTTTAATTGCTGGAGACTCTTTAAAGTGCCACCTTAAATTTGCAGTACATACTTGCACATTGAACTGAGGCTTAGTATGTATCCATCAGTGTGATGGTAAAGATAGAGAAGATTACAGCTAATTATGAAAAAGAGTAAAAATTTCAAGTAAATTTTAACAGTTTTAACAATCTGCATTTGATAGGTGATTTCCAGCTTCTTTTGTAAGCATTTTGTATTCTGAACATAGTTCTGTGAAGACTGAAGAGCTTCCTGACAGCTGCTTGTGAAATGTCTACTCAAAAATATCAAATGACACATACCAAATATAACTTTTTGTGTCTCCCTTTAACTCATTAAAATATTAAAGTGAAGATTCCGGAGAGCTCCAGGTGTGAATTAGTGATTATTTAACCCTCTGAGGAAGATGGTTGTTATGATGAATATTATTAACATAGAAATAGAGAAATTTGGAGGAGAGCTTTGTGATTCTGTAGAGGTTGTAGTAACTCATAGGCTTTCTTGAACTTGGTTCTATCTTCCCATTTATCCTACTATTTATATTACCTATAAGTCTCTTATACTGGAGAAATGATTTGGAGATTTCTGAGCATTTTCTATAAGGGAAGATAAAAATTATAAGTGGTGTAATTTATGTAATAAGCGCATTTGTATATTTTAAAACCAGAGTTCAATTTCAGATGGTTCCATTTTACCCATAGTCTTTATCATGCTCAATATAATATGTAATCTTAATATTTTCTGTTTCTAAATAATCGTGATATTTCTGCCAGTGCCATGAGTTTTGGATGTAATCTTTGTGTTTAAATTTTTCTAAGATTATCTAAGTATGGGTACAACCCAGCACAGTCTTCACTTTGTGACATGTTCTAAAGATAATTGTTTTGACAGACCCAGATATTAATTTGGTTATAGTTTGGCTGGGTTAATGTTATGTGCATAACCCCAAACTAAAAAGTCATGAATGTCTTCCAGATTTGCAGCATTCTCTGGGAGGAGGATTATCTATGATAATTTGGAGACAAAAGGAGTCTTCAAAATCATATAATCTAACTCCTTTTTATTTTCCAAAATGAAAAAAAAAAGAGGCTGAGACAAATTAAATAATTTTTTAAGTATTTCCTCCCTTTCTATTAATTCATATTCCCTTATGGACATACCACTTATCAGGGTGAAATAGAAAGTAAAATTTGTGGATACTTTTGTGACATAAATTTCTTTCTTAGTGATTTTGTTGACCTGGTTTGTTCTTTCTGATCTGTGTCTTTTAACATCACCATTGCATTTTCAAATATTCCTCAGCTAAAATTGTACTTTTTAAAAAAATTAGGTTTGGTTTCAAAATCGAAGGGCCAAGTGGAGAAAAAGAGAACGTTATGGCCAAATACAACAAGCTAAAAGCCATTTTGCTGCCACCTATGATATATCAGTTTTGCCAAGGACTGACAGCTATCCACAGGTATGGTAAACTTCACAGAATATTGATCGAGAAAAATAGATGTGGTGTGTATATTCTTGAAAGGGATATTATTATTGGCTTTATTATATCTAATACAGAAGTCGAGAATGAAAATTTTAACCTCCAGAAGACTTTTTGCATGTTTGTTAGATGATTATTTTACTAAAATATTTATTTTGTTATTATTTTCTTTTAGAGCTGTTTGTTCAAAAATATTTTAGGGTCTCTTCCTTGTTACACATTGCAACAACTGAAGTAGCATCATTCATAGTATAAGCCTTTTAATCAGTCTACGTTTTAACTATTCAGACTCGTTTCCTTTGTTAACTTTTCAAAATAAATAAAGCATTGCTTGGTGTGCTCTCTCTGTGGCTAATGTTTGATGAACCATCCCCTAACCTAGTGTCTGGTGTGGTCTATGAAACCTTCAGTTCCACTTAAAAATATCTCTTTTCCTATGTTGTCTTTCCAGCTTTGAAGTTGCTCATTGTTTCAAGGAAACATTTAGCCCTTGGTTACTTAAAACATACATAGGATTAGTACTGGAGATCATTTAAAAAATTTATCACATTAAAAAACACATCCACCCCTTTATAATGGGGGCTCTCATCTCATTTTAAAGAGCATTTAGAAATTCCTTTTCTTCTTATTATTTCCTTTCAATTTAGAGGCCTTTTTTTTTTTTTCCACACTTTGTAATGCATGTTAATAAAATACATTTTATCTTTTTAATTGGACATTAATTTTTCCTATTACTGAGTTAGAGTATCCGGAACTGTATTTGATACATGATAAGGAACATTTGTATTATAAGGAACAAGACATTTGTTATTTCATTCCTTAGTTGTTTAAGGATATGCATTGTTACAGACCATTTTGAAAACAAATATGTAACATATATGCTGGGGGAATACCTTGATAGTCCAGTAACCAAATCTTTGCAAGCCCAAACTTAAGGGTATTCATTTTCTTCAACTCTGAGTACATACCTCGTGAGCATGAATTCAGTGCTTTAGTTTTGTGCATCCTTGCATTCTGATGCTTTTTATGATTCTTAAAAACCTATTTTGAGACCTTCACCCTTCCAGATAAATTCACCAAATTTATTAATGTAATGTCATATGTGAGTAAAAGCCTTAGAGATCACCTAGTTCAGTCCTTTTAAACATTAGGAAACGAGACCCATGGGAGTTAAGGAATTGGCCCATGACCACAGGAGTGCTTCCTTATAGGACGGCCTGTGCAGGGCTGCTTGCGCCAGGCCTCACCATTGTGGTCTTTTGAATAAATGTCCATACCTGCCATCAGAAGAACCTTGCTTTTCTTACTCTTCAAAATTTATCTTAAAGGAGATCTTTTTTTTTCTCCAGTTTAAAAGCATATATATATATAAGTTCTGTTATTTATCATCATAGGGCCACTGAGCTTCGACTGACTGAATAGTTTTGAGTGTCCTGGCTGAATTCCGAGCACAGTGCTGGGAGGAAGTCTCCCTGGTAGGCTCTAGGCTCTTGTCTCCACGAGAGCAGGTACTGCAGTGGTTTCGTGGTTGTTAGCCCAGCCGAAGCCCTTACTGTATCGGGCCTTACTATATTCTGAGCAGGTTACATGGAGTAACTCATTTCATCCTTACCACGATCTTATGCAATAGGTGCTACTAATGAATTATCCTCATCTTCCATATGAGGAAACTGAGACACAGGGGGGAGATACTTACTCACCTTCACTCGTGGCAAAGCCGGGATCTCATCACAGGCAGTCTGGCTCCCATGTGCGAGATCTTAACCCGTCCAGTAGACTGTCTCTCCCAAGAACTGAGTGTTGAAAAGATTGAATAATTAATAAATGAATACCAAAGGAGCGTAAGGCTTAAGTTGCATCATTCAAGTCTGCAATTTAGTTCAGGGGAGCAGAAACTATACTCAGAGCCAGGGAAACAACAATGAAAATGACAGAGATGGTGTATATTGGCATGTACTCTATATGTTTTGAACTACTTCACTGTGATGAATTTAGAAATAGTAAAGTTACAAATTAATGAACTCTTTTCAAATGGACTTTATACAGTCTTGCTAGTCAAGTGCTCCACCACACTTGACTACAACATACTTTCTTGGGACCTTTTTATTTCAGTCTTCGATTCTTTCCTTGGAAACCCCATTTCTGTTTGTGTGTGTGTGTGTGTTTTTTTCCCACTTCCTTGTGCCTTGCTGATGGTTGCCTTCTCTCTAACTACCCTTTCTTCTTCAGTGCAACATAAAACATTTAGAATAGTGCCTGGCGCAAACTAAGCTCTTTATAAGGGCTTAATGTAACTTAATATACTCTTAGTCATGCTTTTTTCCTAGGGTTATCTTGCCATTGTGTTATGGTGCCTCATAGCTTTAGAGATTGTCAGCACACTGAGGTAACCTACTAAGGAGCTCAGGCAGGAAGGGAGATGGTACAATCGGGTTATACATTTATAGTCTTTTTCACTCAACAAAGGATTAATTTAAAAATTTCCCCTCACAAATCATGGGAATTTTGCACTAATTCTCCCTGTGGTTTCTTCATAATTTATGTACATTGGTTATTCCAATTCTTAATTTAAGTATGGCAACACAAGCATCATATGTTGAAGTTACTGTTTTTGAAGTTATTTTGACAGTATAATTCATCAACAGTAATAAAAATCAATACTGTAAAATCCATTGTAATTTTTTATATGGGTAAGTCATTAGACGCTTGGTTGCCAAAAATACTGAAATCAAAATGCCTCTCACTCTCCACTGTGGGTATTGGATAAAGTCAGGAAAATTCCGTTTTAACTTAAAAATATGTGGTTGACTTTTTTTTTATTTTGGAGAAATAATTATGCCAAGATCATGTCTCTCAAGCTTCAGCCTAAAGGAAACTTTTTTTTAAAGCATGTGTCTTGAAAATAGAAATTATAATCAGAAAATAGGAACCAAAGCAGAATCCAACAACTCAGTGCAGTCAGACACTGAGCTTGGTTACTGTTACTAATTACAGAAAAAAATATTAATTACCAAAAAGTTAGAAACTAGAAAACTAGAAACAGGACAGAAATAAAGAACTAACAATTTGGCGGGAAAGCAAAAGCATACACAGAAATACATGAAAACAGAAATGGTTGAGAAAATGATTTCCTCAGGTCTGCTCAATGTGGATAATAATCTTACCAACTATAAAAGTATCTCTATATAACCTCTATATAATAGGTTTATTTATGAATAGTAATTAATATTTTCTAAAGTGTTCTAAATACTTTGTTTCCAATGCTCTCATTACAAAATAGTAACAACAGCCCTACTGGTAAAATTAATACCTACCAGTTGAGGGCTTATTTTAAGCCAGGCTTCTTTCTTACAGCCATTGACTCATTGAATTTAAGTCCAGGTTTTCTGAGTACAGGGGTTCAGGGCTCTTTAACGCAGCATCACTGAGCAATGAAATATTTCAGTTTTGACCCTAAAATGCCAAATCACTTTGGAAAGCAAACATGCTTTCATTTTTTTAAAGGTATAAAATAATGATATAAAGCATTTACAAAATGTAGACACTTTTGAGACTGTTTTCAGGTATTCTTTTAAGCTTGCTCATATTTGATAGCAAACAAACAGTGAGAGGAGTGACGTCAGTAGTACTATAAAGTAGTATATTTGGATGTACTGAGAAATGGTATCTGTCTTTTAAAAGCCCTTGATTTTGGCTCATGATATCAGTTGTCATTTGGCAACACTATGATTTTGCTAAATGAAAATACTTGACCACCCGATGTTCTCCATGACCTGACATGTTAAACAACAGTCATGTGCTGCAGCTATTCCTTGTGCTGTGCCGAATTCTCTTGAATTCCCTCCTCTTCACCTGACCTGGGTTTCCTCCAGGAAACCTTCCCTCAATTCTCCTTCAATCAGCACATGACTTTCGCACTGACATGGTGGTGGGGTGTATACAGTATCTGCCGCCCCATTTACAATATAAAGTATTTATGTTTTAAAAAGGATGATTCAGATCTTAACTTTGTATTGTAACAGTATTAAGCAAATTATGTATACACTGAATAGATGTGAAAAAAAAGTTGCTTTGCTTCAACATTCTGGAATATGTTATTAACCCCAAATTAATCAATTTTCAGTTAAAACAGATGATTCCTAGATGTCTGCTATTAACCATCTCTAGGGTCCTCAGCAATTCACTTTCCCTCTCTGAGTCTCAATTTCTTCCTCTATTGAAAAGAGTAGTTTATGAAGATTTTGCAGAACATTTTCGACTTAATTTCTTTTTTTCTTCCAGAGTTATTTGCATTTTAGTCAAGAAATACATGTTGGTACTGTGTGAGGCACGGGGCTTCTGGAAATGATCCAGACAAAATCTCTCTCGGGTTTGGGCAGATTACAAACTAGGTGATATTCGTACCAAATTCTGCAGACACTTCTTGATGCAACCTACACCCAGCAGACCAAAAAGACCTATGTAATTTTGTCTTTGAGTTGAAAAAGCAAGCATCTATCAAGAGTAGATTCTAATTTATTTCTAATTTGTGAACACCAAAGCATTTCTTTAAATAATTGTTCTGTTGAATAAAATATTTTTCAAGGTATAAACATTTTCTGGAGGATTATAGCCAGCCTTCGTTCTTACAAGAAACTAGTTTCATGCCCTTAGGTTTGGCTCAGATCACATGTGCATCAGCTTTATCATTTACTTGCTGGGTAACTTGGGGTAAGTCTCCTGACTTCCTTGATCTTCAGATTCTTTCTTTGTAAAATGGAGGTATTATTGGTGCTAGAGTTGGTGGTGTGGCTGATGGTAATGATCATCTTCTTAATACTTTTCTGTTATTGAGAGGATTAAATTGATTTCCAAACAGTCTGTGGAGCCAAGTCATGGGACTTGAGGAAGGCTAGGTGTTAATGTTTGACTATGGGCTTCACAGCCAGGGAGTTGTGGGTTCAGATCCTGACTCTGCTACTTAATAGATTTTAGACGTTTGGCAAATGAATTAACCTCTAGGCATGTTTCTCCTCATTTGCAAAATGGGTATAAAAATTAATATGATGTTTGTGAAGATCAGAAACAATAGTTTCTGCAAGGTGCTTAGGACATTGCCTAGAATATAACGAGTGCTCAATAAATAGTAACAACTCTATAATAGCCATTAGTCATTATTGATTCTACAGTACAGACGTAGCTAAGTGGTGTGAATGTTCTGTTATTGTAGCATTTAAACTAATCCAATTTTTAAGTAAATTCACTATTTAAGAGTCTAGGGAAAGATCAAATTTAGTTAAATGTACTTTCCTCTTTAAATTAGGACAACCAAATATGGTAATTTAAGGAATGTTTGGGTATATTCTTAATCCACCAAAATTATTTTCTCATGAAGAAAATATTTTCATCAAAAAATTTTAAAAGGTTTGAAGTTGTTTCCCACCAAAATTTTCCATGCGGTTTTACTTAGTGTATAGTGAGAATCATAACTAAATCTATGTTTACATAATATACAAGGGGACCCATGCAGTGTCTTGCCTTCTGTTGTTTAATTGATGACTTAATAAATATATGCCACTTGGAGTTTGAACATACCAAAGGTTGGATTCAAGTTATAAATAATTTGTGGTCATTGGAGTGATTTAAAACACAGATGAAAGCTGTACAACATTTCTAGTTTAACAAATTCTGTTTCAAACATTGTAATTATACAGTTTTTTAAAGGAAATGTTAACATTTCTATAAAACAGTGATTGTGAAAATATTGTTCACTCTGCCCTTCTTAAGAGTAGCGTCAGTTTCTGTATTAATCTTAAAGTTTACCTTTACTTAAGCTAAATAAAGAATATGGAGCTTGTCTCCTTCAACCACCGCGGTTTAGCAATTTAAAGCATCTGAAACAGCAAATAAATAACCAAAAATCTTTTAAAAATGTTAGTAATGTAGCTATACTTGATGCATTGTATAATAAATATTCTCATATCTATGAAACAACCAATGAAATGGTCACATAGTGATACAGTGACACTTCTCTTAGGAGGAAGGAGGGACAAAAATATTAACATCACTGGGTCAACAAGTCATATTGATATAAAAGTGCTAATTTAATTAAATGTATAAACATATATACAAGTTGTATAACAATTTGTATGAAGACTATTTCATATATATGTATAAGTACATATTAAAAATGAGTTACACGTAACATGAGGCAGGTATTCTCAGCGTCAATTAAGTGATGATGCAGCTGGACACAAAGAGGGAATGATTTTTATTTTGTTGAAAATACAAACACTTTACAGAGATAAAAAAAAAAAAACCCTGCAAAAGAAGCAAAGTGCATTCATATCTTAGATTATGAATTTAGACATATTTTTTGAAAAATGTGATATTCAAGTTTAATGTGACTTAATGACTTTACACAGTAATAATAACTTAGCTGATTTTCCTTTTTTTTTTTTTTTTGCTTTTAATAGGTGATTGCTGTTAAAGCATTGAATTTAACTGAATTGGTCATGAGTATTTTATATTTTAAGAGGAAAGAATGAATTAATAAATTGAGTAGATTACCAAAATAAATAATAAGAAAAATGTAAAAATAAATTATTGAAGAGTGCTATCGTTGCTTATACAAATAAAAACTATGGGGGATGGAGAAGAACCAGGGGGAAATAAAGTCTGAGCAGTCTGTGACAACAGACCTGTGGGTTGAAACCTGCAGCACACACTGCTTTTGTTAGTGTGAACTTACGATATATTTTAATTCAGAGTTTTCACTTGCCATATTTATTAAGCCTCGTGTAATCTCTAAATTTAAAGATATTCTTGTAGATTAAAATACTTGCATATTGGATTTATATTTTAAGTTATTAATTCACAAGGAAAACTTAATTTATATTTTAATCTTTGTTTCTTATAATTGTGGATTTTGTTTTAATTGGGGAATTGTGTCATTAAAAATGAATCAAGCACTGTCAACAATGACTATCATTCGTGTATTAAAATACATGAAAAATAATGTGACAATTGGAAAATACCCCATGTTGATCAATGTTGCTGAATAATAAGTAAAATAGCAAATCCTAAGTGCTATTATTTTATTCTGTCCTTAAGTGAGTTGATTTGAAAAGTGTCATTTTAAGGCATATAGAGTGAGATTTCCTATAAGTCTTCATAATGATCATAATTACCATACAGTTTAAGAACACATCCAACACTAAAAGAAGAGAAAAAAAATGTCCTTAATGTTTCTTATACTTTTGACTTGGAGCACATATTTCAAATAGTACTTAAATAATGCAAAATTTAAACACATTTATGTGATGTCATTCTGAAAATTTCCAGACATTAACATTTCTTAGGAGGGTTAATGCTTTTAATTTTTGCACTAAAGAGATACATACACTTATTTTTCTGTAAAGCAGTTTTCTTCTCAAATTTTTAGTCCCATATGATTGTTCTATCTTAGTGATTTTTTAATGGAAAATTCACTCTTCCTTGTTCCAAATCTCTGTATACATTTCTAAGATGGAATTTTATTTAAAAAAAATCAAAGTAGCAACCAATATTTCATATGTGACCTTTTCCTGATAATTTCTAATCACTTCAGGTTAATGATACTATATGTTGAAAAGGTATACTTTGAAATTTTTGAAATATAAATTGATTCCAAAAAATCTTAATGTTATCTGAATTTTTTATGTGAAAATTACAGCTAATAAGTAGGCACTGATGAAAATGTACCCTCATTTCTATCTTAGGTAGTACCTAAACATGCTCAGATTAATCTTTTCACTACATAATTTAATTGGGATTTTTTTTTTTTTTTTTCCAGATGGACAAAGTATCAGTGTTTGAGACTTATTCACTTATTCTCTGGTAACATGTGAGACTTACTCACTGGTAGCAAATTCACAATTTAGAAAAACACTTCTTGATGTAGTTACTAGAAAAGTTAATGGGACCCTAAAATTAAGTCAACAGCTAAAAATACCTGCAAGTTACTAAGTATATGATTCTTACTAACATTTTATCACCCTAAATTTTAAAGGGACGGTTATGCTAGTAAAGAATATAATGGCCTCTTAAAAAATTAAACTGCTTTTGCAGAAAGTCATGTTTGCATTTTTTTAAAGAGACCATATGAAAAATCTGGTAAATTATAGACGTGATAGTGTGGTAATAAATCTGTATAGTAAGTATTGAATTATATACAAAGTGGTCAATAAATGTAAACATTCTCTCAAAGAGGAAAAACAAAAATCAACTTTGGGGTTTTAATGCAAAGACGCTATTGCTAAAACATTATTACAGATACCTCTTTGTGAATCCCTGATCTGTGTCTTTTTAAAGCAACCTTTAACTCCCACAGGGACATGTGTAGGCATATGGTGTGAGGGTAGTATGAGTGTAGCATGATGTGTGTGTGGGCTGTGTGTGTGTGTGTACATATGGACGTTGGTGGCAGGTAAGAGCAATCTATATATAGAAGAGGAGTAAGGTTAAATAAACTTGTTCTAGTGGAAAAATATTTAGTTTTAGAGTTGCTTTAAAATTAAGGAATGATTGTTACTCATTGATTTCACTTTATTGTGCCTCTTAGATCCAGATTAAATTCCATAAGGTAGCATCTTCTAAATAGCACTAACATTAGGAAATAGAATATGTAATGCTGTCAT
This sequence comes from Halichoerus grypus, assembly GCF_964656455.1. Taxonomy (NCBI): domain Eukaryota; kingdom Metazoa; phylum Chordata; class Mammalia; order Carnivora; family Phocidae; genus Halichoerus; species Halichoerus grypus. The sequence continues at coordinate 145,599,045 of NC_135717.1, forward strand.
GAAACTATTTGATGTTTTTTATACATCATGGTACTTTATAGCTAATGCAAAGACTAACAAACTTGCATTTCTTTTAAAAGGTTTTTTAAAAGTACCAAAAGTTGCTTACTATAATAAAATCAGTAAATATATTAGAAATATACACTAGGTTTAGTATACTAAAAGTTTCTTGGTAGTTTTGATTATAAAAGAATATATCAAGTTTCTAAGGTGAAGGTAAATGAGATCTATAATTTCTCATTCATTATTTACCATATTACTTCAACTCATGAATATATATCCACAGTGAAGAGCTCTTCGTGTATTTGTGTGTGGGGTGTGTGTGTGTGTGTGTGTGTAAAATACACATATATATTGACCCTTTCTATCCTATGTATTACTTTTAATTCCTTGGAAGAAAAATGAGTGTTAAATGAATTTTACTTCTATTTGGAAAGAATCAGACCAAAAAAAAAACAACTTTCCTCCTAAATTCAAAGTCATGGAATAATTAAGTGTCAACTTTTCACTTGATTAGAAAAACATTAAGGGGCAAATGTTCAAAGTAGAGTGTAGTAAGTCAGCTGAACCTCTATTCATGCTAATGGGATGCAGTTGGCTAAGTTCCCTGGACAATGCTTTGAACGTACCCCTAGAACTTTTTTAAAACGTTGCGAAGCACATTAAAATATGGAATGTTTTTAGATTTTCTACTTCTTTTAAACACAATAAAGAAGAAAAAATTGTAAAGGCAGCCTTTTTTTTTTTTGCACACAGGAAAGAAGGACATGGGTATTATTCAATAATGGTGTTCCTGGTTGTAAAGCTCTTTAATATTATACAGTTAGAGGGCCACAAAAAAACCCTAAAATTTGTTTGGTGCTGAACTCCACCATTGTAGGTGTCTCTGAAATAGTCCAAAAAAGAAAAGTAGTGATCCTATTTAGGAAAAAAAATTATTCTTTCATTCCAAAATCTAACAGCAAATATAATATTTCTTCTAATGAGTCAGTGAGATTTTTGTTTGGCTTCTCTGTTAACAAATATATATACAATTTCAGACAATATGACATGTAAGTTTAAGCACATAGTTTTAAAATGACCACTTGTATAAGAATAGAATTGGTAGAGGGATGGAGGGGCCATAGACTGAGCCCACCTTGACAGCAGTAGATTTATTCAACCACAAGCTCTAACAGCTTTGTTTGATCAAATACTGCCTTTTAGGAATGCTTAAGAAAAAGAGACTTGTGTAATAATTGCCTAAGATAATTGAAGATTTTCACGTGTAAGAAGGATGCTACCTATTCTGTGTCATTTTAAAGAACAGAAAGAAGTGATAGAGGAAGATAACAGCTCACTTTTTTACAGAGTTCTCCAAAAGGGAATGAAAAATTTTTAAAGAGGTGAGCTTCTTATCACAAGAACTAAATATAATTGAAAGTGTACAAGGGGTTTTTGCATTTGGAAGGAAGCTAGACTTGAATAGTGTCTCCTAATCCCGGGTGATTCTCAGAATTCCTGTAATATTGTCATTGCCATTATTTTAATACAGATCCCATAAGCTGCACCCCATGCTTAATGAGTCAGAATCTCCAAGAAGATGTATCTGTGATGAAGAATAAGTACCTGATGGAAAATAAAACTACTTAGGGAGATACAGTCAGCAGTGTCTGGGGATGAAATTTTCATAATTGTCAAGATTATACAGAGTAGTGATTATAGAGCTCAAATTATGAAACAAAATTTAGATATATTAGCATAAATTGTCCATAAAATTTTGGTTACACCTGCAAGATGGATCAATTCAAATTTCATATTCTTCGAGATTTTTCAGTCATTTAATAAATTTGTATTAAGTGCTTATCATGTATTGTGTTAGGCTGAAGGATAAAGAAAAAGTTATGAGCAAACATCAGGGATTTTGGTTTCAGAGAATAAAGCCTATGAACCCCCACAAAGTTAAGATTATGAATAAGCAAATAAACAATTTCAGCTTGTAAGACTTTTTTATATCATTGTTGCATTTATTAAGATTTCCTGGGTTCAGATTTGACCACTACCATTGGAGTTACACATCTTGTGGAAGGTTCTTAAGCTCTCTGTTCCATAGTTTTACCTTTTACAAAATGGGGATACTAAAAACGAAGAAGCATCTTTTAGTGTATAGAAATGACTAGAAGTCTCCACAGTATATCTAATACCATGCACATGGTAATTAATTGATAACCATTAGCTATCATGAGCATGATTTTGGTTGTTGTCATCAGATGTTTAATCATCCCAAGGGAATGCTTCAGAGGAAGCAAAACCTCAATTCACCAGGGGTATTGTCTTTTTATGATTTATATCTAACTTTCGACATCAAAACCAACTAAAACCCTAAAGTCAGATGAAGACATGCCAGAAATTTTTAAATGAAAGAAAGATATGGGTTGGAGGAGATAAAGATCAGGAAATAGGACATACCAGTAAAAATGTGCAACGTTATCACTACCCGTGGGACTATATGGGTATCTTCTCAAATCCAACTAAAATATTGCTGTAGTAACTTGCTTTACCAGTCTGCTCTGTTCAGAAAACATTTCTTTATATATACTAGAAATTCTTTCACCGAAAGTAACACATTTAACTTGTTTGCTCATGTTCAGATAAGTTTTGATCAAAATAAAGATATTTGTCCATGCCAGGGAAACTGGAGAATTTATTTTCAACTTATAGGTAGATTGATGTGAATTATTTTAGGGAGAAAAAAACTTTCTGAATTTACATTCATAGATTACTTTCCTTGCCTTTACCATCCTTATTTTCCTTTTTTTTTTTTAGCCTCGTTATGAAATATATTTCTATGCATTTGGACTATGAGTAGATGATTTTAATAACAAATTTCAGCAATACTATGTATAAATTGAGGAATCCTTTAACAAACTTAAAATGTAAATAATCTTTCTCTACCACTATTTTCCTTTCATTTATTCTTTCAAAAATAAGCAAGCAAGTTCACTTTCATTTCCTGAAAGCCCTTTTGTCAGACATGTGACTGTGGGTTTTGCAGTGTAGCACAAGGTTTGATTGAATGTCAGAGGAAAATCACCCAGATCAAGTTAGAAGAGTGGGTTGACAGAGTAGTAATGACATTAACAGTCCCTCTTGTTGGTTTGAGATACATAACTCAGCAATCAGTGGCACCAATCATTATATTTTGGGTAAAGTGGGATACATTTAGTAGAATAAGCCAAAATTAAAACAACATAGCCCAGGATGACTTGAAGATTAATAGAATGTGCAAATCATTATATATATCTATAGATATGTCTCATAGGTTTAATATATTTAAAGCAGCTTATAAGTATATTTATATAAATAACTATTTCTGAAATAACACTGAAGTGAGCATCATGCCAATCTTTGAAGCCCCAAATAACAGATGAAATTAGTTGTTCAAATTTTCTCTTATGTTTGAAACTGGTTAAGCAGTCTTTTCTTGAGTGACAGAGTAACATCTAACAGTGCAATGTAGAAGATTCATTAACATTTTATGCTATTAATTGAATAAGTCATCTTTAAAAAGAGGATTTAAGCATGGGTATTGTGAGACAACACCAGAGGTCATATGCAGTAGACTGAAATCTTTATGTAAAAATAAATAAAAGCAAACATTATTTATGTGTTAAAAACAATTGATGATATGATTCTAATTATGATGATTTTTAAAAAAGAAGCCAGATGTGATAAACATAGGTATTACTGCTCTGTGGTAGTTCAGATTTTTGAAATAATATTGCAATAGTGTAATAATGTTGGAATTTTTAAATTTTGTTTTCTAAGGCTCAAACTCTCTCTCATTTTCCCCCAGCTCCTGCTGTTTGCATGATTTTTCTCTTCGCTTCTCAGTAATGCATGTGATCACTGTTTTTTTTTTTTTTTCCCTTGTCCTTGTTTAAATAGCTGGTCTAAGATACCGCCTATTTAAAACTCATATTATACAAATTCTACCTAGTGTCTCCTTTACATGCTAGTAAATTTAGAGAAATTTGTGTTTGTTGTTTCTTAATACTAAGAAATGTGAATTTTCTGGGCACAAGTGACAATCTAGTTTTCAGTCTTATATAAGATGTTCTATAGTACTTTAATTGTACTCATATGATATATTTGCTAATACTAGCATATTTTTCCCAGTTGTGCTTTCATGATTTGGTAATGGTCATGTTTTAGAATTTTAAATTATTTTACATATCATAATTCTGTTGCAACCTCACTATACCATATATAAGGCCTAGAAAAAATGTTTAAAACATGTATATATTGCTCATATTTGCAGAGCTATGTATTTAAGACTATAGGAAAGAAAAGGCAATGAAAGGCTAAACATTTCCAATAATGAGTTTGATTAAAAATATCTACAGAGTAAATATCAGGAATGGTTTCCAACAAAAGCTGCCACACTGAGTCCAACTATAGAACTTTAAAAAATGCAGTTGTGTCGTTGAGTTTAGAAAGATGGAAACTATATTTAAACTTAAAACCATATTTTAAACTGCTTTTCTAAACACATGAATTTGTCATGAATCATGACTAAATCTAGATTTCATTTTAAAAATCACGACTATAGAAAGAATACTCAAGAGATTGACATGTCTTGAGAGTATTTTATGTGGTCAAGTATGTGGGTTTTGGTGATCTATTACAGTATAACAGATTGGAAGAATCTTTCAAATAATTATCTTCTAGTAATCACTTTATGTACTCAGAATGTCATCACAGACCACCCAATGGGAGCAAACAATGAATAGTTGACAAAAATTGAGTCAACACTGTTTAACAAATGTGAGGGAACAAAAGTGAGAATGCGTAAATGTAATATTTGTTGTTTTATATATTCCAGATTCAGAACAATTTGTGGGCAGGAAATGCGAGTGGTGGTTCTGTGGTTACTTCATGCATGTTACCACGTGACCCTTCCTCCTGCATGACACCTTATTCTCACTCGCCTCGGACAGATTCCAGTTACACAGGGTTTTCAAACCACCAGAACCAGTTCAGCCACGTGCCCCTCAACAATTTTTTCACTGACTCTCTTCTTACTGGGGCTACCAATGGACATGCATTTGAAACAAAGCCAGAATTTGAAAGGAGGTCTTCCAGTATCGCAGTTCTTCGAATGAAAGCCAAGGAGCACACTGCCAATATTTCATGGGCCATGTAACATACAGTACTCTTTTATTTTTCTTTTAATGGCAAAGTAAAACATTCTATTTCTCATATTTAAAGGATACCACAATAAGCTGCTGTGTGTGGAATTGCTAAAGGTCAAGGTATACAGTGAGACCAGCTTAAATGAATAGTTGTTATTATTTAACATTAAAATCTAAGAATGAACCTCTGAAAAGACTAAATAGATTTACCATCCATCAGTCTCCACAAACTCTGTTTTAGTAGTAAATTTTTTTTCTATTGTACGAGTCGATGAAATACGATCATGCAACTTCTTAAAAGAATAAATGTATTAAACAAATTCCTCTGTTATAGATTGATTTATGTCAGTTCTGTATAACAAGAAATCCCTTGTAAAATAATATCTGATAAAGGAGGAAATGCACTGGGGAAAATGTCAAGATACCAAAGCTGTCAGGTAAACATTGAAGCAGGGTGTTTCGGGGAGTTGACTGTTATTTCTCCCTCTCTGGCTCCAAGACACAACGGGCATATCTCCTGTTGCTGAGAATTTATCTTCAGGCCTCAAAGATTTTTTTACCCCTAGCTGTTTTCATGAATTTCCACCCCATGAAATAGAACTCTTCTAAAATGGCCAGCATTTGCATGAAATATTTGGGCATAGTTTCCCGAAACCATGTGGCTAAAGGTGATAACTGAAATATTCCGGTGTGATTTAAAATATAGGCATGAGAATAGTTTCTATAAATGCTACCTTTTAAATGAAAAAGGCAGCACCAACTCAGTGAAAAAGCCAACACCGACTCACCACACCGACTTAGTATCACACACTAGAAAAAGAGTAAGTTACAAAACCTGCTGCTTTTAAGCTAAAATTGTGTCAATTCAACTGTACACACAAACATCTAATAAATACACTAAAGGAAACCTTTTTTGACATGTCACATTATGCTTTATTATATTATGAAACATTTTCAGTTAAAAGAGCAGCAAATCTGACTTTATATTTATTTCATGGGCTTATGCAAGTGCACATGTGTGCGTGTTTGTTTTTTGATATATAAGCCGTAAGCATTTTTTTGCTACTGTGGTTTTGCATAGGGAATTAAAATGTCAGAAGGCTCTCTAAAATTTCTGGTGGAAAAGAAAAGAAAAATACATTGCATCTGGAAAATTGCTAACCCCTTTGATTTACTTCTCCTCCCTTTCCCCTGTCACATTCCAAGCTTTTTCAGATGAGTGAAATGTCAACCTCCTTAAAAGACTCTTAATTCATAAAGGCAAAGTAAATTAATTGAAATGAAGATGGCTCCCATGGTTTGGATCAGAGCAAGGTCTGCTCTTTGTACTCCCTTAGAATCTTCCTTGTGGTTCCTACAGCTTTTAGGGATATGCTTAGAAGCCCTATAGGCTAAAGGACAGGAATAAATGAATTTAAAAAATTAAATTTCAGAAAAAATACTTAAATCCAGTGTCTCTTCCTAGTAGGAAAAATATTTACAGCAGTTAGACGTCTCTTGTAATAAAACCTTAAAATCAAGCAGATGATGGAGATGAGTGATGTCCTAAACAAACATCCCTTGACTTCATAATAACTCTGTTCTTTATTACTTTTGAGTTCTCTCCTTTTAGTTTTCTTCCCAGGACAAACTTGTTCAACTTTGGCCCTGAGAATTATGCATACATGCAGGAGCTCTTGTTAAAGGATTGTTTAGGCAGCTGTTAAATATCCTTCATGTTTTAAAAGAGAATGACTTCTTTTAATATATTCCTGTGTCTGGTCCATAAGAAGTTGCAAACTAAAACTTAGAAAATGTAAGACTTTCTTTTTAAAAGTTCCCAAGTTAGTAGTGTTCATGTTTATTTTCTTCTGCTTTCTTAATTGAAATTTTAATGTCCCTTGGCTAATACATTATGTTTTTAAAATGAGGGACAAAACTCATTTTTGAATCAAGTGTGCATTTCACATCATCCCTTAGTTTTCCTACTATAAGTTTTTTTTCTCATTATATTCTTTTTTTTCTCATTATATTCTAATAATTAGTTGGAGACTCTGTAACTCATTTTTTAAAAATTTTAACATCTTTTTAATTGAGGTTCTACATCTGCAATGTTTTTTATAAATTAATTCAATCGGCACATTTTTTTTTTCTTTTAACATCTACAATGTGTGAAGCACCTTTGGGGATAATAAAAGAACTCATTGTTCTCGATGAGTTCACAGTCTTCATGGACAGATGCATCCATAAAGTTTACATCCTCAGCCATGCTTCGCATTTTATGATGGCCATTAAGAATTGAATGCAGTTTTTTTTGTGTGTGAACATTCTGACCTTTCTTTTTCATTGGATGGGTGTTATTACATATTTAAATTATTAAGATATAATAAAATGAACTTTTGGTGCAATAGGAAAGATAAAGCTAATACAAAGGTACATAGAATGCATTTCCTGAATTTTCTCTTGCAATTTCTAAACTTATGTTAAACTTAGTTTCATATACCAGAATTCAGATCCCTCACAAAAATGTTGAACTTAGCTGTGCCTGGGGTGGCTCAGTTGGTTAAGCGTCCGACTTTTGATTTCAGCTCAGGTCATGATCTCAGGGTTGTGGGATGGAGCCCTGAGTTGGGCTTTGCGCTCAGCATGGAGTCTGATTATCTCTCTCCCTCTGCTCCTCCCCCTGCTCTCTTTTTCTCTCTCAGATAAATAAATAAATAATAAATTAATTAATAAAATATTTAAAATAAAAATAAAAATGTTGAACTTGTACACTTAAGAGATGAAAAACTAAGGAGTGTTTTAATTTCCTTTTATTTGGGCTCAAGTTATTAACAGTATTGATTCCTAGGAGTTTTGGTCCCTGAAGTGGTTGAGCCACTTGGACAATTGTGTCCAGGCCATTCTCATCCCCTATTGGCCCCTTCCACACGTTTTACTTGCACAGATGGTTTAAGGGGTGATTCTTGTACTCTTTTCTCCTGAGCAATTTGGTTAAAATTTGGTCCTCATGATAGGAGATAAATTTATTGGAGAATTAGGTAAGGTTTGCAGTTTCATTCATAAACATAAAATGAAATTTCAGAAAATGGCTTGTGGATTTTTGAAAAGATACAATTTCCTTGAGAATATTAAATAGTGATTATTTTCTTCTTAAATAACTTCTCATGAAATCAGAAAAAGAAAGCCGCTCTAATCTTTGCCCTCAGTCTTGACAATGTATCTCCAAAGAATAACAGAGTTACTTAACCTATATAACCTTGAGGAAACTCATGAAATTGAGTATATAAATTACTGGAGTGTATTAGCTTCATTGTTTCAATAGGCTGTTGATTTTTTTTTTTTTTTTTTTTTACCTCCAAGGAAGGGAGGAAGGGACATATCGATGCACTTAACAGGGTTCTTACAAAGACGTTAGGTTACTGTTTCAGTATCTTTGCTTTTTTGTCTCAAATACTAGCTGCTTATTTGACCTCCATCTGCAATTCTTTTATCACTTCCCTATATTTTATATAATGTTGTTTTCTATATAATGCTGTAGTTTTAGTCTATCAGCAGCTAAACAATGCCTTGGCTAAAAAAGAAGTGGAAAGATCGACTACAGTGTTTGCATAAGTTCTTTGAAAAATTTAAATAATTTTCTAAACTTACCAGTAACCCTGGCCTTTGTTTTTCAATATTTAATTCAAAGAGAATTATAAATGATGAGTAATTGTTAGATATAATTTTTAATTATTAGTCATTTTTTTATTTGCTGTCAAATATTTTAGGAGAAATCTAGAAATGATCTTATTTTTAAAATCCTAGTTGGGCTCACTTCTTTTTTCTCTTATTGAAATGTAAAGATATATGCTTATTATTTAAAACATAAATGCTAACTTTCAACCATCTCTACTTTAAGAAACTAGGCATCTAAAGTTTCAGCAGACATTATTTCCTTATAGCTATTCATATTTTGCATTGAAGAAAATATGGCTTTTTGTAAGGGACTCTATTTAATAAAACACTATATTAAATAGTATTTTTGTTCTTAGTGTCTAAGTCTCATTATATATATATATTTTATACAAGCCAGGCAGCAATGTCGCTAATGATCCAAATGAAAACAAAATCAGAAGTGAAATGCCTGGCAGTAGAGTCCTCATTTATGGCAGGAATCCTCAAAATCAGATTAAATGTGATATTGGTTTTCCAGGGTATAGAAAATGCTCAAACAGGATTTTTTGTTTGTTTTAATAACTCTCCTTTGTAAATGAACATATTTGAACATATTGCCATTGTTTATCCTAGAAATATATTGCAAAAATTGTGAACAAGTCTTCAAGACAAGGGCTAGCCAATTCTTCAGTTTTACTGCATAAAATAGGAGAGAATTGAAAGAAGCCTTTTCTTTCCTTCCTAGCCTTAGAATTGTATAGCACTATGCATTCTTTAAGTTCCAGGAGCAAATAAATGACTTCATGTGAGTATTTCATGTGCATGACATTATTTTATAGCATGTCTGACTTTAGAGGCAGTACTTACTGAAGTTTTTCATGCATCTTCACACAATGTACCCTTGTAATATTTTCTCTTACTTATTTACCTTAACATACACTCTAAAGACTTAAGAGAATAATTCAGAATAATCACCAGCATTGTCAAAGCATGACAAGTTTTTTCTTTTTTCTTTTTTCTTTAAACATGACAAGTTTTAAGTAGAAGGCAAAAGGAGCCCCCTACAGGCTATTTATGCTGTTCAATTGGCAGACATGAAAAGAATCAAATGCTTAAACTCTCCCCAAATCACTAGAGCAGATTCATAACTTAGGTGGGAGTGCAGGTAGGGGAGGGTGTATCTCTGTTTAGAAGGCAGAGAGGATCCACATACACTGAGATGGGAAAATAGTTAGACCCTTAGTTTCACTAACCCCTAAAAGAAACTTGGCATTTTCTTTTATTTATGACTATGGACAACAAATCTCAGTAGCATTAGCAGAACTGTGATTTTGTCACCAATAAAAGGAACAGATATTTGCATATTACATTAGAGTTAATATAGATATCTTGAAATAATTATAATTCGAGTTTATCACTTGATTAGGACAGTTTTCTTTAAGGTAACTTTTAGCTCTGTTGCCAGGCCTTGTTATTTAATCTATCAGTAAAGATGCACAAATATTACAAATTAATTCTGTAAGTATTCGGACACCTGTGTTTTGATTTAATTGGTTTCCTTCTTAAGCCTATACATTTTATTTACTAAAATACCTTATCTAAGAAGGGGTTCACAAGACCACTAAACTGCCAGAGGGGTCCAAGGAGCAAAAGGGACTAAAAAACCCTCTTTTTTTTTTTTTTAAGATTTTATTTATTTATTTGACAGAGAGAGACACAGCGAGAGCAAGAACACAAGCGGGGGGGGGGGGGGTGGGAGAGGGAGAAGCAGGCTTCCCGCTGAGCAGGGAGCCTGATGCAGGCTCGATCCCAGTACCCTGGGATCATAACCTGAGCCGAAGGCAGACGCTTAACGACTGAGCCACCCAGGCGCCCTAAAAAACCCTCTTTATGTGTCAGCATCACTTCCCCATATCCAATAATTTTTTCACCCCAGAGGATGGTCATAGATTATGGAAGGAGTAGAATCAGGTACATAATAATTCACCATATTATCTCTTACTAGCAGAGGGTAGGATTGAAAGGGAATGGGGCTCTTTATTTATTTATTCATTTATTTTTAAGATTTTATTTATTTATTTGACAGAGAGAAAGAGAGAGAGAGACAGCACGCACATGCAGGCAGAATGGCAGGGAGAGAGAGAAGCATACTCCCCCACTGAGCAGGGAGCCCGACGTGGGGCTCGATCCCAGGACCCTGAGATCATGACCTGAGCTGAAGGCAGACGCTTAACGACTGAGCCACCAGGCACCCCAGAGAATGGGGCTTTTTAAAGCAGGCAGCCCCATAGCATTCATTGTTGAATGAATGGATGAAGAATTTTAATGAGGATCACTGAGAAGCCAGGATGCACTAGATAGGAACGAGGCTTTTTTTTTTTTTTTTTTTTTTTAAGATTTATATTTTAGAGAAAGAGAGACAGAGAGAGGAGAGACCACATGAGCAGGGGGAGCGAGCAGAGGGAGAGAGTCTTTATCAGACTTCCCACTGAGTGCAGAGCCCAAGGTGGACCCTGAGATCATACCCTGAGCTGAAATCAAGAGTCTGATGCTTAACCAACTGAGCCACCCAGACAGGTTGGAACTAGGCTTCTGAAGAAATAGAGAAGTGTTTGGGTAGTATTACGGAAGGAGTATGGCCTTAGGATTCCTAGTTCTACCACTTTTTAGCTTTAAAGCTTTAGGCTGGTCATTCAATTCCTCTGAGCCTTAGTTTTCTCATTGGTAAGTGAAAAACTTATATAAAGCTTTAAGTTAACAAGGCACTTTCACATTTATTTTCTCCTTTGACTTTCACAATTTTGTGACAATGGGCCTTATTATCATCTGCATTTCACGGTTGAGGTAATTTATAGTGAGAGAATATAAGAAATTTCTAAATCCAAAGCCTCTCCTGCCTTCTTATCCTACAGATTTCCTTAAAGCTATGAAGAAAAAAGAATTAAAATATGCATTTAAAAATAATTTATTGTAGACTGTGAGGTGCTTAAATGATATACTTTTTTTTACAGACTCCAATTTTTCCTCCTATTGAGTCAATGTTAATTTTTTTCTTCCCTCATTTTTTTAATCTTTAAATTCAGTTTTATTCAATTAACAAACAAAATTATTGCGAACTCCCTTTGTGCCAAGACCTTAGAGAAACTAACATGCTGGTGGGGGAGGTGAACAGGTACCTTAAAGAACTGTAATATGATAGGGACATGGCTCCTGCAAAATACTATTGGAAAACAAGTAAGTGAGCAATTAATTCAACACTTTATAAGTCATGGAAAGCTGCAGAGAAGAGGTGTTTTCAGTCAGACACTGAAAGATGAATGGGGCAGGGCACCTGGCTGGCTCTATCAGTAGAGCATGGAACTCTTGATCTCGGGTTGTGAGTTTGAGTCCCACATTGGGTGTAGGAATTACTTAAAAAATAAAATCTTCGGGGTGTCTAGGTGGCTCAGTCAGTTAAGCATCTGTCTTTGGCTCAGATCATGATCCCAGGGTCCTGGGATCCAGCCCTACATTGGGCTCTCTGCTCAGTGGGGAGTCTACTTCTCCCTCTCACTCTCCATCTGTGCTCTCTCTCTCTCTCAAATAAATAAAGTCTTTTTTAAAAAATAAAAAAATGAAATCTTAAAAAAGGTGAATAGGAACTTACAATAAGATATCATTTTACTTCTTTTTCTCTGAAAGAAAACCCAAATCAGTTTTAAAAAGCTATCTTCATGCTAGTTAAAATATTTGCAATTTTTTGTTCACATCATACCACAATTTCTTCTCTAATTTTAAATATTTATTTTCCTTATTTTATTAGTATTATATTGTTAATTGAACCAAAGTTCTCAGATTCACCAGAAAAATAATTTGTTTTATTGAATAAGGTTTTACAAGTCTCTATTCTCAAGTAATACAATGAATGGGTGCCGAACTCTTAATATTACAAAATGGAGGTTGTGAATAAATGGAAGCCATGGCCCTTGTGTTCAGGGGATATTCAGTTTAGTTGGATGGATGACATTTGCTGAAATTTGCCTCTCATGAAAATATAGCATACATATTTTAATAAGCTTTCTCTATAAATATATAACAGAAAAAATGGGGAAAAATCGTTAAGTACACCTTCAAAATACACATCTGCAAGAAGTTGATAGAAAAGTTCAGTAAGAAGAAGGTTTCACCCTGGTATACCCCTTGATCTCTGACCAAGAAAAAGACAGAAGATTCTGAGGTCACTACAGGAAAAATACTCCCCACTCCATGAAAGGGAAAAGGAAAAGAAGCGGCAGCTGGGTGTTGCTTTTGTGTCTTTAATTTAACTCTTTGTCTGCCTCAGTATGGTCAAAGTTTGTCTCACTTTATACAAAACTCTTGCCTAAATTCTATAAACAGAGGTTTAATGGAGGAATTGCTCTCTTATCTTGATCCCTCTTTTCCCAGCTGTGAAATTGATCGATGTTTTTAAAGCCCTAGGACGGCTCCCCTTGTAGATACGTTTTCTGGTTCAAAGGGGAAAAAAAGCAGGAAAAAAATTATTCTGAGAAACACCTTAGAAGAAAATTTTAATGACCTAGGAAGAGAGCTATATAGCTAGATGTTAGTCAGAAGGTGAACCCTTAAATTAGTTTAAGTATTACGAGTGAAAATACGTGGCAAGAGAGAATTTGCCAGGCTTTTGTAGTTATGTGACTCAGATTAACTTTTTGTAACTATGAGCAACTTCCTTAGATTTCAAATTCTGTAATATTTCGATTGGCTTTGGCTGAGATCACTAACAATTTAGCAGAAGAGAATCAAGATTCTGATCCCAGATGTGTCACTGATGATCAGTGCCACCTCACCTCTCAGTTCTCAGAGTTCAATTCAATTCAGCAAATATTTATTGAGTGCTTATGGCTGCCGACTTTTGTAAGTCAGAGAAAAATAATGAGATGTGAGTAAAATGTGACAAGTCTCGAGTAAGACAGCAGTACTTATAGAAAGCCATTATCATTGTTGGCGTTTTAACCAGAAGTTTGATTTAATTGCACTAAAAACACCAACAGTGTACATTGCTTTGAGGTACAGTAATTTCCACACTGGATTTTGATTTTTATCTGCATACTGGATACAAATCACAGTCCCCACGGCTTGACTTATAAGTAAAATAACACCATCCCCCACCTAGCATCAGTCATGCACATCCCTAATAGCTCAGCTGAAGGACAGCATTAGCCATTATATAAACTAATTGGGTTAATTCTGCTCTGGAATTTAGTCAAATAATGTAACTGAGATAAACAGAGGGTCACTTATGCGTCTCCTTGTACACATTTATCTACACTTCTTATTTATACTACTAAATGCTTAAAACAACAGTAGGCTATAAATTTGCCTTTTCTTTCTGATTCTCTTGGCAGGGTTTCTTACATGCTTAACTTTTAAAGAGTGGAGTTCGGTCTCCTCTCAAATAAATAAGAGAGCAGTGGAAGGAAAAGCTGCAGCTACAAAGTAGTTCTAACCCATTAAATGCAGATGGCTCACAGGGGGTTTAACCATCAGGAGCGAACACACATCACGCTGAAATATAGAGCTGTTTTCTATCACTTGTTACCATTTGAATGTCTGTCTCAGGAAAGTGAATTCCATATATCTTCCTGGCCATCAGTTGCCCTTTGAATACTCCTCTCTCTGATGTAGCTAGATTTCTCTTCAGAACTTACTGAGATGAATGAGCTCTTGCCACACGTAGAAGTGAAAGAAAACATTTCTTTCTCTGCCAGAACAGATGAGATTCGTCATTAGGAGAATGGATTTGACCTTGTAAAGTAGACCAAAGCAATTAACAAACAAACCCCTTTGGGGCAGATTGCCTTTATCCTAGTCCTCCAACAGAAACTTTGTTTTTTTAATGCCCTCACAGCTATGTTGCAAAGACCTGGGAATCTGATCACCTGAAAAAAAGCCAAACTGCGGGATAAGAAATCATCTCTAATTTAAGCCTTTGCACGCAAAGAGAATTTTATGGACACTTAAAACAATCATATGGATTTAACCTCAGCCATCATACGTCAATTACCAATTATCAATAGGTCGTATTGATCAGAAATCATTAAAGAGATCCATAAAACCAATTTGATGGCAATGTATAAACCAAAACTAGAGAGAAGCATTAGAACCTATATAAAATGAAGGAAAACTCCATTTGAGGACAATTTATAATATCTAAGGAAAAGATTGATTGCGCTTTGCATCTCTCTCAACTCACTAATCTATTCATTTCCTAATTCATGATCTCTTTTCTATAGTTTCTGTCCCCCACTCCTTATCTTTCCCCTTTGCTTCTTTTATCTATTTTCCTCTTTCACAGAGCTCATACCTAGCTAAAACCCACTCTTCAAGTCTAAAGCCTTAGGTGATATTCAGGGAAAGAGCTGCTACCAGTCGCTGGGATAACAGCAGTAGTGAAAAGCGACTTCCTTGCTTTCCCTGCCGTGCACGTTCAGCCAATGCTATTAAAGTGATTGACATAATCTTGAGTAAACCCAGCTGATAAGCCACATAAAGGCTGCTCATCCACCGTGGATCTGCAACAACTTTGGTCTTGCTATTTCATTTGTCTTTCTGACCGAGTTTGTAAACCATTCAGCAATTTAGACACTTAGATACAGATTAAAAGTTATTGTTTCATCCAGAAAATGGTATTTTGAAAGTCATTCCTTCTAAAAATTTTGTGCATGTATTTTGCTCATTTTATGTTTTATTTGGCGAAATCTACCTTTGGAAAAACAAACAAAATATAGGTAAGGGGGAAGGATATCAGACTGGCAAAAAGATCTGAGATCTCAATGCATTTTTAAAAATTCAGAAACTTTACAAAATTTATTCTGGAGAGTAATATTAAATTCACATTATTAATATTATTGTTATAATTTTATTATTATTGTTATTATTTACCAGTAGATGGCACTGCACAGGTGTCAAAATGTCTACACCAATGTGATTTGGGGGAAGAGAGGATCATCAATCATGCTCTCTGGTGTGAAATGCCCTCCGCTAGAGTTCTCTTTTGTAGCGAGAGTATTATATCCAGGAGTCCCAACAGGTGTATGTGAGGGAAGAACATAAATTCATTAACACTCATTTTATTTACCAAACACTTAAACAGGGCTTACTATGTACAGATGAGTGGGTTCTCTTATTTCCTTTTTCAGATAAGAAAACTGAAGCAGAGAGAGATGAAGATTCCCTAATGTCACACAGCTAGTTATGGTAGGACAAGGACTGGCTCCGATATTTGATCTAGTTGTGCTCTCTCTGCTTTGCCCTCTCAGTTTACTAACATGAATTACTTATTCACTTATTTAACATTTTTAAGGGAACAGACTTGAAAATCCAAGGTATAGAAATGGATAGATTCAAATCAGAAAACTACAGAATCTTGGGGGGGATTGGGGGTACTGTTGAGGAAAGCAAAGAGGTCCTCGGGAGGGAGGGCATGTGTTGGTCTATTAAGAAGAACCACCAACAAAGAAGAGGAGAGGATGCCATACATAAAATTCACCAGCTCACAACTTTGCTTAGTGGCAAGATGCGGGGTATTTTTAAAAGAAATATATTCTTAACATGGTCCAACTATACTTCATTTCTGGCTGATGTAGAAAATACTCTAAGTACTTTTAAAACTTTAATAAGCAGATTATAACTTGTTCAGTGTCTTGCAGCATTAACTGCAGTAACTCTTACCTCCCCCTTACTTCGGGCATCTACATCCCTAGTGACAGCTCAGAGCTTAAGCTTACCCAGAATTGTGCCATCATGGACATCTGGAAGCCTGGCTTCTCATTCCCTGGCAGTCCCCTACACCAGTAAACATTTTAACTTAGTTTCTTCAATGTGCCTCTTATCTAACCTCATCAAATCCTCCGTCCCTCGATCTTAGCCTGTTTTCTCTGACACTCTTCCATATTTACTTCCTTTCTTATCCCTTGTACACCTCACAGCCCATCCTTTCAACTACTCTTTGGCCAATACCTTCAAAGGCCTACTGTTTTCCTTTTACCACACCTGCCTCCACCTGGGTTAATGAACTCGCTAAAAAGGAATGTGTGCAGATTATCTCCATTAAAAGAATGTATATTATCTCTACTAAAAATGTGTGTCTTCGGTCCCAAAGGGAGCTTTGCATGGCTAAGTACAGTCATTCCTGCTTCCTATTTTCCATCAGACACATTTTGAAGCTTGTCTACTCTTCAAATCTTTAATTTAATGCTCTCCCACCTCACTGCACCAAAAAGGGGGGAAAAAGCTGTCCTAAGGGAACTGTCAGTTTCTTGCCACTAGAGCTACAACTATACCTGTATCAATAAGTGTTGTTTTCTTCTGATTTATTTTAGGGGAAGAGATTCCCTTTCTAATTCTAATCCTCATTCTGTATTGTATCCCTTCCAATCTTGTCATGGTTTTTCTGCCATCTCCTGTCTGTTTAAACTTCTTTCAGCCATTTACAACCAATCTCATTTGTTAAAAATTAGTAATAATAAAAGTTAGCAAAATATCTTCATGCCTCTTCACTGCTTCCAGATTTGCCCCAAAACGTTCTATGAAGGTATATGTGCACTCAGTATCTTTACTTTTTCATTTGCCCCTCACTGAATACTCAAATCTCTGCAATAGGGTTTGGAGTTCCACCAATCCATGAAAATTATGTGATAATGAGGGCAAAGTTTGGAGTGGTGTGACTGCAAGCCCAGAGACACCAAGGATTGCCAACAACCACCACAACTAGGAGAGAGGTGTGCGGCAGATTCTCCCTCAGAGCCTCCAGACCTGCCATGCCCATCAACACTTTGATTTCAGACTCAATACGTTCTAGCTGTTATGAACCTACCAGCGTGTGGTGCTTTGTTCCAGCCACTCAAGGAAACTAACACAGATTCTGGGCTTCATTTGGCACTTCTGATTCTGACTACCTCCTGCTCAGGGGAGCCTCCCATGTTGGTTTCGACGGCACCGCACTCCCCCAGTTATCCTAGTCCTTCTTCCTCTTTGCCCCCAGCCAGCTCGTCCTCTATGCCTAAATGTGATTCTGAGTGCTCTGCTCTGGCCTCTTCTCACTGTCAATATTCTTTGCAGATGTTTTTACTGCAATAACCATAGCTTTGATCACATTCAATGTGATACAAAGCAGAGCTATGTATCTGATCATGCTCCAGGCTCAAGAGACAGAGGGAAGCTCAAATTGAACATAAAATCTTAACCCACTTCTGCTTTTATATATATATATATATATATATTAGATAAACATATATTAGATATAATAGATAAATATACATAATATTATAATTAATATATGTAATCATATATGTAATTAATATAATTTATTTTTTATTTTTTTAATTTTTTAATTTTTTAAAATTTTATTTATTTTGAGAGAGAGAGAGTGAGTGAGAGAGAGAGCACAAGCCAGGGGCAGAGGCAGAGGGAGAAGCAGACTCCTCGCTGACCAGGGAGCCTAATGCAGGACTTGATCCCAGAACTCTGGGATCATGACCTGAGCCAAAGGCAGACACTTAGCCGACTGAGCCACTCAGGTGCCCCTATAATTTATTTCTTAAAGATTTATTTATTTATTTGAGAGAGAGAGAGAGAGAGCATGGGGGGAAGGGCAGAGAGAGAGGGAGAGAAGCTGACTCCCCACTGAGTGGAGCCAGCCACTGGGCTCGATGCCAGGACCCTGAGATCATGACCTGAGCCAAAGTAAGATGCTTAAACTGACTGAGCCACCCAGGCATCTGAATATAATATATTTTTTATTTATTTTTAATTTTTATTTATTTGACAGAGAGAGAGACAATGAGGAGGGAACACAAGCAGGGGGAGTGGGAGAGGGAGAAGCAGGCTTTCCGAGGAGCAGGGAGCCTGATGTGGGGCTCGATCCCAGGACCTTGGGATCATGACCTGAGCTGAAGGCAGATGCTTAATGACTGAGCCACCCAGGTGTCCCAATATAATTTATTTTTTAAAGCACTTTTAGGTTCACAGAAAAATTGAAAGTACACTGTTCCTGTGTATCCCTTCCTATTATTCACATCATCTTGCATTAACGTGGTACATGGGTCACAATTGATAAGTCAATTTTGATGTATTATTATTATTAACTAAAGTCCATAGTTTATGTTAAGTTTCACTCTTTGTGTTGTACATTCTGTGAGTTTTCACAAATACATCTACCATTACAGTAGTGTACAGGATAGTTCAGCTGCCTTAAAATCCCTCTGTGCTCTACCTATTCATCCCTCCCTCCATCTTAACCACTGGCAATCACTGACCTTTTTAATGTCTCCGTAGTTTTGCCTTTTCTAGAATGTCATATAAATAATTATACAGTATGTAGCCTTCTCAGATTGGTTTCTTTCATTTAACAATGTGCATCTGAGTTTCCTCCAGGTTTTTTTTTTTTTTTTTTTTGTCTTGATGGCTCATTTCTTTTTGTTAAATAATATTGAATGGATGACACACTGTTTATCCATTCACCTAGTAAAGGACAGCTTGATTGCTTCTAAGTTTTGGGAATTATGAATAAAGCTGCTGTAAGCATTCATGTGAAGATTTTTATTTGGACATAAGTATTCAAATCCTTTGAGTAAATACCAAGGAGCATGATTGCTGGATTGTACGGTAAGAGTATGTTTAGTTTTGTAAGAAATTGCCGAACTGTCTTCCAAAATGACTGTGTTACTTCGCATTCCCACCAGCAATGAGCAAGAGTTCCCATTGCTCCACATTCTCACAGCATTTGGTATTGCCAATGTTCTGGATTTTGGCCATTCTCATAGTATGTAGTGGTATCTCATTGTTTTCATTTGCAATTCACTAATGACATTTGATGTTGAGCATTTTTCATATGCTTATTTGCCACCTGTATATCTTCTTTGGTGAAATGTCTGTTCTTTTTTTTTTTTTTAGTTTTCGAATTTTAGGAGTTCTTTGTATATTTTAGATACAAATCCTTTATCATACATGTGTTTTTTAAAGATTTTTTTCTCCTATTCTATGGCTTGTCTTTTCATTCTCTTGACAGCGTCTTTCACAGAGAGAAAATTTTAAGTTCAATGAAATCTAACTTATCAGTTTTTTCTTTTATGAATCATGCTTTTGGTATATATAAAATGTCATTGCCAAACCTAAGGCCACCTAGATTTTCTCCTATATTATCTCCAAGGAGTTTCAGAGTTTTGTTGTTTACCTTTGGGTCTTTGGTCCATTCTGAGTTAATTTTTAGAAAAAGTGTAAGGTCTATGTCTGGATTCACTTTTTTTGCACATTGATGTCTACTTGTCCCAGCACCATTTGTTGAAAAGACTATCCTTTTCCCCTTGAATCACCTTTGCTCCTTTGTCAAATATCAGTTGACTACATTTGTGTGTGTCTTTTTCTGGGATACTTCTGATTTTCATCTTCTATTATTTTAACTTCCCCATGAGAAGCCTGAGGTTCATTCTTTATTCTCTTCTCTCTCATAATCCTGTGCTAAGCACTTCACATGTATTATTTATTTATTTATTTATTTTTTAAGATATTATTTATTTATCTGACAGAGACAGACACAGCGAGAGAGGGAACACAAGCAGGGGGAGTGGGAGAGGGAGAAGCAGGCTTCCCGCAGAGCAGGGAGCCCAATACAGGGCTCAATCCCAGGACCCCAGGATCATGACCTGAGCAGAAGGCAGACGCTTAACGACTGAGCCACCCAGGCGCCCCATTCACATGTATTATTTAATGTAACACTACAGTAATCCTGTTCTACTATTAGGACCATATTAATAGTGAGAACCTTAGTTCAGAGACAACTCTACTTATATAAATAGACTGTTCTTAACCCCCATGATGTATTACCACCCACAGCTCACAAGCAGCAAGCCAACTGGACTTCTGGACACGAACCCTCAACCATTACACTAATTTCTACATATATTTTGAAATCATAATGTCTCTTCATCCTTATGGCCATCATATTAATTCAAGCACCATCACTTTTCAGAAAATTTACTAACAATACTCTCTTAATGGATTTCTTGCATCCAGTCTGGCTCTATTCCAGATTGTTATTTCTTAAGCACAAGTCTGATAACACTAAACATAAAACCATCTCATGGCTCCCCATCACCGCGAAAGAAAGCAGACATTCCAAAATATGTTTACAACTCCCCACTCCATCCAAAACTCAAATTCTGCCATAATGATCTGTTTGTACTTCACGACACTGCCTATGCTTAAATCTGCACCTTTCTGCATTTGGGTCCATTTGACGCTGATGGTCTTTTTTGTTTCTTTACCTGACTCTTTTCCTTCAGATTGTAATTTAAACATCATGTCTTAGTAGAGTTGCCAGATTTAGCAAATAAAAATACAGGACACCTACTTAAAGTATTGCATGATCATACTTATATTAAAGAATTATTCATTGTTCATCAAAAATTCAAATGTAACTGTGCATCCTCTATTTTACTGGCAACCCTATGTCTTGGGGAAGGCTTGTCTGTAACCCCATCACCTAAGATTGGGTTCATTACTTCTCTGATCTGCTCCCATAGCCTCCGATGTGTACCCCATCACAGTACTCACTTCCTGTCTATTATTCATGTAATACATCCATCTCTGCCACCATCCTCAAGGACAGAAATTGTATCTTTTCCAGCAGCATGTTTCCAGCATCCAGACATCCAATGCTTAGTGCTCATCAAATGTTTATTGAGCGTTTTTAAATAAATGGATTCAGGGCGCCTGGGTGGCTCAGTTGGTTAAGCAACTGCCTTCGGCTCAGGTCATGATCCTGGAGTCCCTGGATCGAGTCCCGCATCGGGCTCCCTGCTCGGCAGGGAGTCTGCTTCTCCCTCTGACCCTCCCCCCTCTCATGTACTCGCTCTCTCTCATTCTCTCTCTCTCAAATAAATAAATAAAATCTTTAAAAAATAAATAAATAAATAAATAAATAAATGGATTCAACACATTTAATTCTAGCCCTTTGTCATTGCAGTTGCTATTAACTGTGTGTACTATTAAGATATATTTCACAACTAATTTTGATATATCTAGTTGAAATTGCTTTTTTGTCTTTAGCTTTTGAAGTTCTTGGTTTAGAATTTTGTTTATTTATTTATTTATTTATTTATTTATTAGAGAGTGAGCGGGAGAGAAACAGCATGAGAGGGGAGAGGGGAGAGGGTCAGAGGGAGAAGCAGGCTCCCCGCTGAGCCGGGAGCCCGACGTGGGACTCGATCCCAGGACCCTGGGATCATGACCTGAGCTGAAGGCAGTTGCTTAACCAACTGAGCCACCCAGGCGCCCTTGGTTTAGAATTTTGTGAAATTATATAAATTACCTTCAAGTAATTCCTGGCCAGCCTCAGGTCTCCCAACCATAGAGACAAAAGTATGCACAGTGTAATGGTGGGCTGCCATCTAGACAGCAGCAAGCTGGTGGGCTCCTCTCCTTTCCAGAAGCTGGAAGTGATAGCTGAGATGCCAAATGTTGCTCATTTACCTCATCGAAGGGGAAAAAAATCATTATTTTCGATATTAGTCATCTACATTGATATTCGTTCTCCACAGTGTTTCAAGGAACACTAATTCCCCATGTTGATAGTAGGTGTTCTTCAAAGGCAGACATATGGTTAAGCTTGTTTTTCAGCGGGGTAGCATAATTTTGAATAGATTTCTGACCTCTAGGAATTTTCAGAACTTTTAACATGTCAATAGTGAATCTTCAGGAGGTGATATATAATACAGGGGATTTTACTAGTCTAACTAACCACAGAGGCTTTTCGTTAGTTATCACTAATTTGGAAATACTAATGTAGATTTTGACGTGATCCTCGGGGTAAATGAGTATATCGACCAGATTTTATTGTTAAAAACAGGCTCTTTGGAATGCCTGACTCAGAGATGTGATTATATAATTTATCTAATAGACCCAGCTTTATTAGGTCACATTCATCTGTTTTGAGCTAGAGCTCCAAAAAGTTTCCAAAATAAATGTCTTCAGGACTTAGGGTATATAAAATAAAGTTTGTATTTGACACAGAAATTGGTAAGCCCATACTATAAGGAGCTATGGAAAATCCTAGAGCAGTTATATATAATTCAGATTGCTGAATATTTAGTATTATTGGATTTTAAAACAAGAACTTCAAAAGTAAGATACACTTTTCACTAACGAAAAGCACATGTGATACGGCTGAAGCCCCTCCACCCCCCATAGGCAATAGTCAGGGCAAAGCCGGTGTGGGATCAGAGTACTCGGCCACCTGGGAGGTGCAGTTTGAGGGCCCTACCTTCCACATCACACTTACCTCCATCACTTGAATGAGGTTGAGTGTTACCAGAGGGTTAATATATATCGTGTTGCATCTGAAAGGTGGCACGTTACCTATTAACCCAGAAGTAAGTATGAGTTTGTTCCTATTATTGTTAAATACCATAGCACTAATACTTAATAATAATTTCCATTTGTTTAACCGCATATGCCAAGTACTATGCCCGTTGCTTTACGTGATGATAGTACAGCAACTAATGCTTTTGAACACTCAGTGTGCTTTGCACAACGCTGAATTTGCTGTTTGCATTATTTCCTTTAAGTGCTTCAATAACTCTTTGGAGTAGATCTCACTATCTATATCCATTTTATGGATGATGAAAATTCAAGTGGCTTACTCAGGAAGGTATGGTATGTAGCTCTGAGATGGGCTTTGAAATGGTCGCTATCTGGGACACCTGGGCAGCTCTGTGAGTTAGGCAGCCGACACTTGCTTTCAGCTCAGGTCATGATCTCAGGGTTGTGGGATCAAGCCCCGCAGGGGGCCCTGCTGTCCAGCCCCTCGTGGGACTCCATGCTGGGTGTGGAGCCTGCTTGGGATTCTCTCTCCCTCTCCCTGTGCCCCTCTCCCATCTCTCTCTCTCTTAAAAAAAAAAAAAAAAAAAGAAAAGAAAGAAAAGAAATGATCTCTATCTGTCCTGTGTGTCTGCATTCTTAAGCAGGACTATGCTATTTTAATGCCCCAGTTTGGATAGATCTCAGAACGTGATGTAGGTATTCTTAATACCTTTTTCTCGTGGAAGAAACTGAGGCTGAGAAAAGATATATATTTTGGCCAGGACGTTGAGGTAGTGGGAAAATAAAGGTAAAAATTATGTGAAACAAAATGAGGGTTCTAGAGGGGAGGGGGTTGGGGGGATGGGTTAGCCTGGTAATGGGTATTAAAGAGGGCACGTACTGAATGGAGCACTGGGTGTTATATGCACACAATGAATCATGGAACACTACATCAAAAACTAATGATGTAATGTATGGTGATTAACATAACATAATAAAATAAAATTTTAAAAAAAATTATGTGAAACTACGAAAGTAAGCAGGAGCACCAAAGGTAAGGTCTAGGGCAATAAGAACATATAGTTTTTGGCTGTGTGGAGAGGTGAGCAGAAGTAGAACAAAAATGGTCAGATGAATCCCAAAGGGCAAAATGTTCTTCCTAACAATTCTGTTTCAGATTTTAAGGAAAATCTCCAGCAATTTAAACTTGTTGATACTTTATATCTAATTTACAAACTGTATAAATAGTAAAATAAGTTTGATGTAATATGATTTTTTTTTTTCTGCTAAAAGCATTAGGAAATAGACCACTTGAGGTCAGGGTAACACCAAGAAGAATTTCCCAGCACTAAAGTGAACCACATTGCAAACTCTTTCTAAGTGCTTAGCAATGTCCTGAACTGCCTCCATTTACGTGAAGCTTGAAAAACCAAAGGGGCCTCTTGTGAACATTTTAACCACAGAGAGGAGTGTGCTTTAAGAAAATATATCCAAAGCAATATAGCAAGTGCTGGATATAAGTTGGTGAGTCTCCTTACTTAAAAACAAGTGTCAATAAAAGATATTCTTCCTGTTGAAAACCCAAATAGTTCCATCTTCAGACAGTAAGCTTCTGAAAGCCATAATAATGAAATATTATATGTTTAATGTTCTTTACTTTCTGTAATTGGTTTTTAATTTCTTCCATTATTTTTTCATATATGTACTACATCATTAAAGATCTCACGATTTCTTTTATTCAATGTCCTATTGAATGCCTGAGTAATATAGACGGATATTAATAAAAATGGACTTTTAATGATCTCCGACATTCAGCTAAGAGGCTTTGGAAAATAGAAACTAAAAATTTGTCATGGCTGTTGCTTGATTTCAAACAACCTCCCTTTCAAGCAAACTTCCCTTGGAGAAAATGATGTTTCAGCTCCTACAGCCCAGATGCAGGTGAGATTATTAATAACAGTTGATATATCACAAAGGCCGATAGCAAATTATTATTCTGCTAAGCACTTCATCACCAACTTTCAAAATCACTCCCATAAGGCAGTTATCATTATTATACCCAGTTTATAGATGAGGAAACTGAGGTTTAGAGGGATTAAGTAATTTATCCAAAGAAACACAGCTAGTCAGTGGTGGAGGCAGGATTCAAACTCTGGCAACCTGACTCCACAAACCAACACATGTAATAGTTATGGTCTATATGGTCTCTCATGGAGAAAACATTGTTGGGAAACCAGTTCTGACATGACTCTGACCTTAATTTCTGTGTCTTGGATTCCTCAGCTGTAAAATGAGGGGATAATCTAGCTGACCCCTAAGA
Source organism: Halichoerus grypus (assembly GCF_964656455.1). Classification (NCBI taxonomy): domain Eukaryota; kingdom Metazoa; phylum Chordata; class Mammalia; order Carnivora; family Phocidae; genus Halichoerus; species Halichoerus grypus. The sequence goes on from NC_135717.1 coordinate 145,624,512, forward strand.
TCCATTGAAAATCTAATGTTCTATGATTCTCTCTAATTGTTTTAGCAAAACCTTAGAGAAATGACTCCTTGTGCAATGTCCAAAATGGATTATATTATAAATGGAAAAAATATAGAGACTGAATGGTGATTTATGAAAGGGGAAGTTAAAATCATACATATTAATAACGTATGAAGTACAGTGAACTCATTTAATGTTCCCTGTACATATGAAAAAATTGCTTTTACAGATGCCTTTGGCAACTGCATACCTAGATGGTGGAATTTAAACCTGGAAAACATTTACTTTTTTTGGTTTTGTTTTATGTATTTGAATTCGGACAGCTAATATGGAGTGCCCCTTTTCTCAGTTATGTTCATAACTAATGGTAAATTAGAAAAATTTTGCCAGAGAGACGTTAAACCCCGATTTCTAAAATGTGCTTGTCTGCTTTCTTGGGTGTGACCAAAGGACTTTAGTCTTTGGATTTTCAAGTGAACTTTTCCTCTTTGTAACTTCATCTTCCATTTTTATTAACCAGTCAAGCATGTTTTACTTTACACTGTGATAAGGGGATCAGAAACAGCTTCCCCACATCTAAGACGATCTTAATCAATTGCAAGGAATACATGAGTGGCATGGTGTGGAAGCTTCCTGCCTTGAGGAGGAAGAGATCTCCTCTGGATTATTACTTTTGATTTCATTGATAGAAGGAGAAAATTAGGTAACCTTGAAAACAAGGTACTTTTGATTGTGAACCATTTTGAGAGGACATAAGGTAAATTGTCACACACGCCCCCTTGACCTTTAACTAACCTTTCACTTTTAACATATGTTTTGAAGTGCCAGCCATGTTGATTTCCATGGCTGTTTGGGTACAAGTTTCAGAGAAACTTACTACTTCCATGTCTTTAATCACTTTTTTGAACTTTGAATATAAGCATTTAAGATACTCTTAGGACTCACAGGAGACTGGCTAAGTGGCACTGACTACAGAAACTTCTCGCAAGATGTGTTAAGTCGTCCCTCATTCAGCAACCTAACTACGAGGTCTTATTATCCAGGATACAAAATAAGTAACGTGCACTCTCTGTGCTCGCGTGGTGAAGTGGTGATTGTATCACGGAATCTACTGGATATCTTGAATTCCTGTTTGTGGCACAGCCTCGGTAGGCCCACTTGGTTCTGGGGCATTCTCCAGGTCATTTCAGTGTGAATCAAGCTATTGTGTGCTGATATTTCTGTCTTTCAATGCCATAAAGAATGAGAGATGAAAAAAAAAGAAATGTATAGTTAACGTGATAGGAAACTGACATGGCAGAAATGAAAGCAAAGTATCAAGCGTTCATTTTCTTGCTCTTTCACTGCGGAGTAATCTAAAAGTGCAAATGTGCAATTAATCATAAGCATACATAACATGGCCCTCGGCAGAAGAGACTAGCAAGCGTTAAACACATTGGATTCTCTTGCTTTCTCTTTTGGCTCCTGTTAAATAACTTTAATTCTTTTTTTTCTATTGTTTTTGCCACCAATGCTCCCACCTCTGAAAAACCTACCACTATTTTATTTTATTTTTTTTTTAAGGAGAAGGGAGGTCACAGGAATGGAATGAAAATCAAGTCTCACTAAGGTCCAGGGCTGGGGCTGGCAGCCTTCCAGAAATGCTTTTCCAAAATACTGGTCTCAAGTTTTCATTGTGGAGGGGGAAAGGAGAGAACACTGAGAACCTCCGGGGATTATCGCTTGCTCAGACACCTCATTACAGAGCTTTCGCGGCGGGAGAGCCCTGGAGGCCAGGGAGATGGTGAAGAAGGACTTCAGGAAAGCAGGAGTGTAGAAAGAAAGAAATGGAAGAAAGAGAAAGAAAGAGAGAGAGAGAGAAAGGAATGTTTTCATTTGTGATATTAATGGTATTAGCTTCCAATCTTTGTGCCACCAAAAATTACCTACTGTGTATTGGCATCTAGATAACTAATTTCTAATGAAATAATCAGTATCATTATGTGAATTAAATATAGTGAGAGGATTTACCAACAGCGTATAAAAATGTGTATTCCTTTGCTCTTCTGTGAGTTTCTAATGGGCAACGATATATTACACCATGAATGGCGCATAGGAAGTGCTCAACAAAAATTGTTGAATTAATTTAAATTAAATGTCATGCATGGGCAATATAGCTAGTCATCACATCTGAACATATACTTTCTGTCAAGCAGTATGCTAAGTCTCATGGAGGATATACAGGAATACTTTCTTAGATATAGATTCTGGCCTCGAGGGGCTTACAGTTGAACTATGATCATAATACAAGTTTAAAAGAAAGTTTTATGTAATGTCAATTGCATTAAATTGATCTTGAGTGAATGAGAAAATCATGCCACTTTAAAAGTGTTTAAGTCAGACTTTCAGTTGGCAGGGATAGACAAACTTTAGCTTTTTAAAAAACTCATGTGTCTACAAAGAAACTAAAGTTTCATTATTAGGTAAATACATGTGTGTCGGTAGAATTCTCTCATATAAAGAGCCCAATCCCTTTACTATAACAGCACCGATTTATAGGGAGATCTCAGTGTGACACATGTGTGTATGTGTGTGTGAATGTGTATATGTGTGTGGTTGTATGTGTGCGAGTTAAGAACATGGGAGAGAAGGAGAATAAAAGAGAAAGATGTTCTAATGGCCTTAATGAACATATCTTTCACAAGTTAATGATTAAGTGTAGTTTGAAGAAAAAGCTGTTCCTAAATATTCAAAGTAAGCAAGATAAAAAGGGCAATTTCTCCACCTTGGAATAAACATTTAATCTATTCATGTCTACGTGGATTACTGCATCTCTGCGTCTAGTCTTATCAAGACCCACAGTTCATCTCTGTACCACAATAGAGTGGTCAATCACTTCTCTGCTTGAAACTCATCAGTGTCTTCAAGAGCCTCCGATTAAAGTCACAATCCTGTAACGTGGTTGACACGGCCTTCTGGGACCTGGTATCTGCTAACATCTCTAGCCTTTCTCACTTGATGTTCCAGCCCATGGCTGATTCTTGTGCAATCCTTGGATGCACATAAGCTCTTTTTGATCTTTAGGTTTTCCCATACACTAACTTAGCCTGGAAAAAAATGTTTTCTTTCTCTCCTCTGTGTCTAATGATCTTCCCACCCTCTGAGTTCAGACTTAAAATTCACCTATCAGGAGGTTTTTGCTGACCCTTTGCTGACACTGCCTTACGTGATTCTGCTCAGAGTCTCCCTAGCATCTTCTACTTTCCTAGTTAGAGCAATTGTCCGACGTTGCTAAAGCTGTTCCTATAAGTATCTATCTCCTCACTACACTGTAACTTTCCATTAACAAGGGGATAATGTCCGTTTTGTTCACAGTATCTGGAACATAGTAGAAATACAATATTTATGGAATTCATTCATCCAACAAATATGTGTTCATTGGTACTAAGCAGTGTTCTAGGTGCTTGGTATACAGTGAACGAAATGGACAAAATTCTCTGTCCTCATGGAGATTCTATTGTAAAGGAATAAGGAGGTTAGAAATGATGAGTGCTACATCAAAAAGCGAAGAGGAAAAGGGAGATAGAAAGTCGCTGGGGTGGAAAAGAGTTATAACCGAGATGTTAAAAAAAAGCCTCCTGGAGGGGCACCTGGCCGGCTCAGTCCGTGGAGCATGCGACTCTTGATCTCGGGGTTGTAAGTTCGAGCTCCACGTTGGGTGTAGAGATGACTTAAAAAACAAAATCTTAAAAAAAAAAAAGCTTCATGGAGAGGATTATTTGGAGTCACAGGAGAGGTCAAGGGGATATTGGGAGGCAGGGTGCTGCCACACAGCAGGTGACTGTCAGGCCCTGATCGTCCCCATTGTGTGAAGAATGTCAGGAGACGTGAGCTCAGACACGTCCCGGGACTAAATCACTCAGGTACTTACCAGCTCTGGTAAGAACTTGGACCTTCTGTTCACTTTTTATTTGGAAATAATCTTAGATTGGTAGAAGAGTTGCAAAGATAGTACATGGGATTCTCTCATACCCTTGACCTACTTTCCTCTAACCTTAACATCTGTCATAACCATAGTACATTTACCTAATGAGTATATTAACATTGGTACAATATTGTTAACTAAACTCTTCAGATTTCATCAGATTCCCCACCGATGCCCACTTTTTCTGCTCCAGTTTCCCATCCAGGATGCTGCATTGCACTTCCTCATGTCACCTTAGTCTTCTCTCTTTTTTGTTTTCGTAGTGTAAACACTCTATTTTTTTAATTTAAATTCAATTAGCCAACATATGGTACACCATTAGTTTTTGATGTAATGTTCAATGATTCATCATTGCATATAATACCCAGTGCTCGTCACATCACGTGCTCCCCTTAATGCCCATCACCCAGTTGCCCCATCCCCCCACCCACTTCCCTTTCAGCAACCCTCAGTTTGTTTCTCAGAGTCAAGAGTCTCTCATGGTTTGTCTCCCTCTCCTTAGTTTTCTCTTATCTGTGACAATTTCTTAGTCTTCCTGTGATTTTTACATTCTTGGAATTTGTGAGGAGTACTAGTCAAGTACTTTGTGGAATAATCCTCAATTTGAGTTTGTCTGTTTTTTTTGTTTTGTTTTTGTTTTTGTTTTTTTTCTTATGATGAGGGTGGGGTTATGGATTTCGGGAAATAATACCTGCAGAGGTCAATTCCATTCTTATTGTATCATGTCAGGGGGTACATGATATCAACATGGTTCACCACTGGTGATGTTAGCCTTGACCACTCACGTAAGATGCTACCTATTTTCTCCACTGTAAAGTTACTATTTTTTCCCATTCCATACTTTATTTCAAAGGAAAATTCAGCTCCACTTCCTAGAGGAGAGAGTATCAAATAATTTGTGGAATAGGTCAAAACTGCCACAAAATTAGTGGGTCTTCAGGGGAAATACTTTGAGGCTATGCAAATATCCCATTTTTCTTTAGTTTTACCTACTCATTATAGTATTCACTAGTGGATCTTGCCTGCAGTAATTATCATTGTGGTGTTCTAATGTTAATTTTCTATTTCCCTCATTTCTTCTGTTTTTATTATTTGAAATTCTTCCATAAAGTGGTTGAACTACATATATGATACATATATATATGTTGTATATATGTGATATATCTATTTAACTATGTATATTTAAACTCTATGTATCTTTTCACAATAATTCCATTTCTGCTTTTTTTAAATTTAAATATTTATTTATTTATCTGACAGAGAGAGAGACAGCTAAAGAGGGAACACAAGCAGGGGGAGTGGGAGAGGGAGAGAGAGAAGCAGGCTCCTGGCTGAGCAGTGAGCCCGATGCGGGGCTCGATCCCAGGACCCTGGGATCATGACCTGAGCCAAAGGCAGATGCTTAACGACTGAGCCACCCAGGCGCCCCTTCATTTCTACTTTTTAAGGGAAATGGGTTTTGCACATTTTAAACAGAAGTAAATTGTGAAAAAGTGGTTACTATCCCACATCTCTACTCTTCAGTTAGGAGCTCTGTGTGCCAACTTGAATCTGACTGGGTCCAAGCAAGAAGAGACCTGTACTCCTTGTGGTTAGTGTGTCTTCTAAATACCAGCCAAAATGATATAAATATTGTTCTTTGAAGAATGCTTCAAAAGCTGTAAAGCTTGATATTTTACCTGATTATGTAGTAGAATAGCTCATGAAATAAAAAGCAGTCCTGGGAGATAATAACATGTATTATAATTTAGTGACTATTATGTCAAATGTATTTTTACATCAAAATAATAAACAAAAACACCAAAAGTTTCTGAGGTTCAGTTATGGACATAGGTAGAATGCTTGAGGATACCATGCTGAGTAAATAGCAATAATAAAGAAGTTCCCCGGGGCCTGAAATTGGCTTGGTAAATACTATTCACCAGCTTGTTAAAATGACAGTTATTTTTCATTGTTTATCATCATAAGCCAAAGGAAAACAAACTTAGGGTAAAAGAGCTTCCTTCAAATTATTTTAATAAATATCTTTGATTCATTTTTATTCAAGATCCATGTGCGCATCTTCAGTGGACAATTGCAACAAGAATTTTAAGATGGTTAAAATAGAACCTGGGTCCCCAAAGGCTTCTTACACACACGTGAATAAACTGAAATTTTCCTGGATACACACACTCAAAGAAAACATTTTAGCGTGAATCATGTTGTCCAGGTGCCTAAACTCAACTGTCCTCTTACCCTTCCCACAAACAGGACCCACAGATGTTTCATCTTCATGTTTGCTGGAAAGGGATCCATACACATGCTTTTCCCTCCCTCTTCTTCCTTCTTTCCTTCCTTTCTTCCATTTTGTCAAATCTTACTTTCCTTTCAGCTTCTGATCCACTACCTCTCTACCACTGACTTCATATAATTCCTCCCTGTATTTCCTTAGCACTAATAATTCTATTTCTCCATTTGCTTTCCTTTTTTCTCCAGGCATTGCAGGGTAAAGAGGACCACCTGATCATAAAATCCATTTAGCACCTTCACTTTGATCACCTACGTGTCTTTTTTTGCTTGTGTGGCGTGTACGCGTATGTACACTGGTTCTTTCCAGACACAAACAAGTGTGATTGTTTTTTCTGTACCGGTCACATCAGTCACAGAGTACACCCTTCCTTTTTTTTCTCCTGACCTGACTGATTAAGTCAGTCAAAACATCAAACTGGTTTATATGACTAGACAGCATCACTCTGTGTCTTGTTATGACATGCCATGGTTCCCTGACATTTTTGTAAATTTCAAGTTATGACATTTTCTTTGAAATCTGCTGCTACTATTTCTTAAGAAAGATATCTGTGAAGTGTCCAGCTTTCAACTGCCCAGTTGGAAATCATCACTCTCTCCCGAATACTTCCGCTGTACTTTGATCAGCCCTCCATTAGTTCATGTGTATAGTTAGCTGAACATGCAAATGTTTCCTCTGCTGGATTATACATTCTTCAGAGAGTAATTTTAAACAGTAATTTTAGTATTTCAGAGTACTTTTTATTTTGTAGGTGCCTACATATATATTCTATGACTGGGTGAATGCTGGCATTCTAATTTTCAAAATTAAAATTTTGAGTTAACACTAGCCAAAATAGAAAAAGACTCTAAACAAATGGCAGCAGGAAATATGATACCTGATTTCAAAGAAAAATAGTCACTATGTAACTGTTAGGTCTTATATAAGATCATACGTAGCAAAAACTGGGAATAGTTCATTTTTTTTCTATTCCTCTCCCTGACTATATAGATCTGTAGGGAAAAAAATTAGATGTAGAGGAATTCTTGTGCTTATTTATGGTGAGAATTTTTTTATTTTTTTCATTGAATTAAAGGCAATGTACGTTTTCATAGGCCAACATGCTTTGAAGCTTTTTCTTAGATTTAAGTTTATGTAACTCTTAATTGGTAACATGTGCTCTGTGCATGTCTATGTATATAAATGTATATACAGTATACCTATGGATATAGACATAAAAAACGATACAAATCCTCCTTATCTGTTTATATGCTTCCCCTTTGCCACTTCTACAATTTACTAAATCCATCCAAGTACTATCGTACTTGGGCAAATAAAAAACATTTAAAAATGTATTTATGCCTTTGTCTCTCTATATCACAAAAGGACCTTTGCAAGCAGAGGAAAGAATAGAACAAAAAGAAAAAAGAGGAAAAGAGGAAAGAAATACGTATGTGAATGAATGCAATTGTGGGGTAACATGTTTACGTTTGTGCCTCTGGCAGGGGATCCAGGAACACTGGAATAGATGTACAATTACATCTACACCTTTGTATCTCATTCTCCATGTATCATCTGGAAATTTAAAATATCTTTTTGCTTGGGGCTCTCTCTGACCCTCCCCCTGCCCCCTCCCCACTCTCTCTCTCTCTCAAATAAATAAGTAAAACTTAAAAAATATATCTTTTTGTTTATGCATATGCTCTAAATTTGTAAATGAGCCTATTTTATGTTACCACAAATAACTATTAAAAATTAGAATAATAATCATGCTACCAATTATGTAGATAATGCAAAGCTGAAATCTTAATTTTTCAAATGTGGCTGTTTAACTAAAATGTAAATACAACTTTTGCCACTGCTAGTGAATTTTAAAAATTATAATGCTTTTGCTTTCTCCAGCAGAGTAAGATATCAAATTGGAATAATCAAAATAATTATGTAATTCATTTGATCAAGCCAGGTTTTTATTCTTAGGAGAGATTGTGCAATATGCCTGTGTAACTTAAAGTGAATAAAGAGCCAGATACTTTTAAATTTTTGTCATACAAAACATTTTTTTTGCTGTAATTATTATTTTTTCAATAATCTGATTTTACATTACAGTTCAAGGCAACAACAAGATATGATTTGCAAAGCATAAAAACTAAACATTTTTCCCCAAACAGGATAACTTAAAGTTAAAAATACCTTAGATTATTTAGTAAAATAGCATATTCAAGAAGCAGTCCCCATCTTTCTTTTAAATTCTTCATTCTAAATAAGTCTTTCCTTTTATCAGTAGTTCCATGTTGTATATAATTATAAGGAACATCACTTAAATCTCTAGTGTAATCTGGTAACCTGAAAAGTGGTGAATCCTAAATATATATAATCAAACAGCAAAATATTTGTTTCAGTGCCCAGGGAAATATAAATGATTTATTGATAATATAAATATGGACATTTCAGTTTCAGTAAATTAACTAGAAGTTGTCAGCCCTGAGTATGGTATAAGGAAAGCTTTTATTGAAAAGCATGTAGAAGAAAGAATATCTATTTAAACTAGAATACTTAACCATGAGTCTGAAACAGATTCATTGCTATAATTTTTATTCTGATAGCATTTAAAGGATGTGAAATAGTAGATGTCATGAAAATAAATAATGGTCTATTTGTTTTCTGGGATTTTATTTTAAGACCCGAAAAGAAAATCTTAATTAGTCATAGTGTCATAGTAATGAATGTATTTCTCTCAGCATTTTTCAAAACAGAAACTAATTTTTAAAAGTGTAGGCAAATAAATGTCTTTGATAATCAGGCAACAAACAAGGTTACTAACCATTTTTTTTTTCTGAATTCAATAATCTTCAAAACTTGTGTGTCAGAATAGGGCTGGATGTAATTATAAAAAAATGTTCACAAGCCGTGTCCTATAATATTTATGGATTAACCATATATTAGGTTTAGTGAGTCTAATTTTTTCAGTCTAGTTGTTCACTGTAGACTCATTGTTTCTTCTTCACGATTTACATACATAAACACATACACAAACACACACTCATTTTATTAAAAGGGCAAAAGAGCCAGGGGAAACTCAAACCTTTATTTCAACTTTTTAGTTTTTCTTCTGGGCACTGAAAAGGGCGCTGAAGAAAAGAAAGAAACTCTGCATTCACTAAACATAGGACTTGGGAGATTTTTAAAAAATTATCTTCTTTAAAAATTGACCAGATAACACCCCTTCCCAATTGAGGATTAAGGCCATAATGAACACACAGAGATACACAGTTGTTCTCTGCCTGGATGGCACCTGTGAGTCATTCCTGTGCTTCCTCACTCTGATCCTCAGATCCTTTTCTCCCTGCCTTGTGGTGCTCATGGAGTTTCTCCCTTCTGTCCTCTCTCTCCATCTACCATCACCCTCTTCCTTCTCCTTTAGGAAGGGATATTGGAAAATGATGATTTAGATAACATGAGAGAAGTGCAGAAATATAAAAGGCAAAAGTGAGAAAAAGAAGGGACAGCAGGAAAGGTAAGGGTGTGCAAGACAAGATATGCTACACGTTTTCCTTTCATTTCCTCTGATCTCTTCCTTTCTTGAAGATCACTCGACTATATGTGGATATGAAGTATAGGAAGAAACACAGATTATTTCAAAGCAAACATCTAATTCAGAAATTTATGCATGAAAAGAGAATTCAGTATCTAAGGGATTCTTAAAGAAAGAAATCTACACTTAAGAAGAATGTGACACTGGTCTTTCTGCTTATTAGAAATAAAGCTGTGAATTCTTAAAAAAAAAAAAAAGAATGTGACACTGATTTTATATAATCATCTAACCAATTATCATTTTCAAATGATTAATCTATTTTGTTCCAAATTTTAAATGTCTCAATTGCGAATATAGTACAATCCGTTTCAACTGCTGTGGCAGGTACAGTGATAATATTTGGTTCAAGGCTTCCGACTTTATATAAGTAAACTACAACTTCCAAAGGCATTGTATCCTAAAAATGTCTTCTTAATTTGGTTGATTGGATCTTAACAGACCTTTCATTTTCTCCAACAGTAAACAATGTTAAAAATGATGGCTAAGATCTCAGGATAATTCACAAAGACACGTTTAGCCTGACACTGAAGCCCAGATTACTCCTGAACACATATAAGAAACATTCCCCAAGAGGGAAAGATGTGCCCAACTTTACAATGTCCCCCGCAGAGGTGAGGCATCAGGTTTTACTGGCTTCTGTAAGGTATTTTCCTTTTATTTTTCCCTTTTCCTCTCTCCTCACATCATCTTTATTCCTCCTCTTTCTCCCCAAATCATAGTTGTGGGACATCAACCAGCACATGAACTTCTCATCCATACAGTGAAGTCAATTTTTATCTGCCTGATTTCATGAGGCAGAGAGTACTTGTCTAAAGTACTGGGATGGAAGAGAACCGAACAGTTGCCTTGTTTTATAAATGACAGATTTTATTTAAGGATAAGCATTTTCATTTTTCCTTGGACTTTTCTCAGACAGTTAGTTGCCATTGTGTGTGTTATGTCAGACAGAAAGGATTCTGATTGTCTCTGGCTACACAGCCTGGGATGTTTATTACATGGTCACAACAAAGTGCAATATGATGCTGCACTTCTGAGGAATATACATACTGCGTGTATTTATGGCTTTGCACATTAATGGAAGACTGGATTACAAATAACCATTTTTAGATTTTTTTTAAAAAAAGCAAATCTAAAACCAGAAACATTTCATCCTCTCCCGATGTATTTTATAATTCCTTTATGGGAATGATGTTCTGTTTCATGTCTGTAAATTTTACTCGATTGCATCCTCAATTTAGGTTTGGATGCAGTCTTGTGCATTTAATATCACATCTCTAGATCTGGTCAAGGCTTTCCCTTAAACCTAAAGGAAATAGTTGAAAGGAAAAAAACCAGAATATAATATCTTAGGAAGACTCAGACTTGGTCTGGCTATGTTTAGATTTCTTCCAAATTTTGGCTCAGTTTTAAGTTTTATTGGCAGACTCATTCAGAACTGTGGCTTTATCCTCTCTCTCTCTCTCTCTTTTTTTTTCATTTGGCTAATATGATTTGTTAAAACATTCTCTGTTTATTTCTTCTTGCTTAACATTTTTCCACACAGCAGGCATAATGAATTTTTGTTTATGATGGGCCGTGCTGCCTGAATTATGGTATGGAATCTGGATTTGGTTTCCTTGGAAAGGTATTTTATTGCTCTTTTAGCGGATTTATGCTGCTTCTGGTGTTCTCCTAGACATGAGTGTTTCTGAAGTTGATTGCTTAAGAGGAGTTATTTTTAAGGAAAACTAGGCAGTATCTGGTAATAAATAACTACCATAATTTATTAGAAATAGATTTCTTTGTATAGGTGTAAGCATATTCCCTACAAACTATCTTTGCATCTGAATTGTGAAATGTATGGTTAAAAAATATATGCACCTTTTAACTGAAGTTCATCAAGGCTCTTTAAAGTGCCACGTGCACTGGGGCTGGCTGATGCTGATCGATTACAGAGAACATATATTGAAATATACCCTCCCTAAAAAGAGTTAAGGAGATCGTATTTCTTTGTACAAGGAATATCGATATGGGCTACACTTTGAAATGAAAAGTTCCTGGTTTTAACTGAAGAAATGATTATACCTCTTTGAGATAGCCCATTGTAAATTTAAATGATATAAAATAAACTTCTAAAGAGACCAAACTACAGTTTCGGGGTTTACGTGTCACCATAGCGCATAAATGGACTGAACTTGTGAGAGCTTTCCATGAGAAGAATATTCATTAATTAGTTCGTTTTTGAAGTACATACTAAAATGGATGCATTTTCTTTTTACATCAGTTGTTATGGCATTTGTCTTGGTATACAAAGATAAATAAATAAATAAAAGCCAAACCCCTCCAAACCCATGTGGAATTATTTTTAGTTTATTTACTTGTGAAGTGACCATGCACATATCTGATGTCTTACAGAGTACAGAGCACAGGCTTTGAAGGTAGGCTGATCTTATTTGGAATTCCTGTTGTACCTCTGAGTAAATTACTAACTCTATGCTGAGTATCAGTTTCCTTGTCTGTAAAATAAAGTTAGGAATATAAAACTTGAAAGATTGTTGTACGGACTAAGTGATGTAATGGATACAAAATGACTACTATGACATCTGGCAAATATTATATGTTCAATAAATGGCAGCTAGTAGTACTTTTATTATTATGCATTCAGTGGTAATTACTGGATCTTGACAGACATTTTGAAATAGAAAGATGGGCATCTATGATATGTTTTCTGAAAATATATACTTTGTATTTAATGGCTGGCAAACAAGACACAGATCAGTAACATAGAAATGGTATTTTAAGACAATACTAATATAATATTGTAGCATAAAGTAATTTTCCTCTGATACTAATCCTATTAAAGATTTTGCATTCAACCACTCAGGATCAAAGAACTTGAATAGAATTTTCATGATTACATATGATTAAAGTAGTGAAAAAATAAGACCAGGGATAAATGGAGCAAAATAAATATTTGTGGGTATTTGTTGTTTCCTTCAGTTGAGAGTTGTATTGTTTCCATAGCGCAGTTGTTAAGAGCAGAGGTTCTGAGGTCAGACCGCCTGGATATGATCTACTTACCAATTTTGAGATCTTAGACAAGTTGGTTTCCTTTTTGCTTCCATTTCCTTGCCTAGTATTATAAAATTGGCCTAATAATAATACTCCACAAACTAATTTTTATGCTTCCATGTGTTAATACATGTAAAGTTTTAAAAATAGTACTTCCTATGGGGAGTAGGAGATATAGGCTCTTAGCTATGGAATGAATAAGTCACAGGGACAAAAGGTACAGCATAGGGAATATAGTCAATGGTATTAGAATTGCGTAGTATGGTGACAGATGGTAGCTACACTATAGACTTGTATAGACATGTCTAATCACTACGTTGTACACCTGAAACTAATGTAACATTGTGTGTCAGCTATACTTAAATAAATAGATAAACTTGTACCTATGCATAGGACATACTCAAGAAACTTATTTAATAAAATTATATAAAGAGAAGAATAATGATTTCTATTTTCATCTTACTTATATATACAAAAATCAGAAAAATGTGGGAAATTTTCCTTATGTGAATGACATTCCTTTGTTGCATATGAATCTAATGTTTTTCTTTATATTATTTTCTAGTGAAGATAAGCATAAAAATAAAACCAAAAATTAGTATTAGCGGACCTACCCTATTTTATTTTTCTTAGCATTTTCATGTATAATTTTTATAAGAGAATCATATAAAATATCAAAAAGTTTATGCCCTTGTGTTTTTATTTTTTCCCCTTCCTTTTAATGTTTTCAGAGATTTTCCCTTCCTTTTACTGTTTCCTGCTATACTGCCGGTTATCAATTCGATAGATACTGGCTTACGGTTCCTTTTTCATAATTCTAAAATTATGAACCTTGAAAACTGAAAGTGTTTGTGACTTGTTTGGTACACAAACCCAATATAACCAAATACATCATTTGATTACAAAACATGACCTGAAATAATATGATATCTCTAGTCATTTTTTTTGTCCAGTAAGTGTGAATACTTACGTGTGTATCTGTCGGGAAGAACCAGGGTATGCTGCAGTATAAACAACCTCCAAATATCGTGGCTTAAAACAACATGTCCACTATGGTTTGACTATAGTCACTCAAGAACCTGGACTGAGAGAGCACCTGCCATCCCAAATACTGCTAGCTATCATGTCAGGAGGATAGAGAGCTGGAGAAGATCTCCCATTAATAATTAATACTTGGCCTTAGAAATAACACATACCACTTCCACTCACAAAGAGAACTAGCCACATGGCTCCTCCCAACCACAGAAAGTATACTGCTACTCTACCTCCGGTAGGGAAGAAAATTAGAAATATTGTTGGTAAATAGCACTAATGATTGCCACACTATGTTTTACGGCAGAAATATTATTATGGTGATTACAGGTGATTACAGGGTGCAGTCCCCAGTACCTGATTGTGGTCTTATAGATTACACATTGTAAAGACCCTATTCTTTTTCTAAAATCTAAAAGATTTTTGGATTCCACCGAGAAAAAATTTCAGGTATGGTATTAAGGGTTAGTACTGTGTTGATCTCTAGGGATCAGAAGAATAAGACGTAATCTCCGTTTACATAGGACTCATAGTTCAATGAGAGACATAGAAGCCACAAACTTCCAATGCAACACATAATGCATTACGTTAGAGATTTGATGAGTGTGGTTACAGTAGAAGAGGAGTGGGTAGGTAGGCCCGCACTAAGTAGGATGGCTTCAGATAGAGGTTGTGTTTAAGCTGGGGTTTGAAGCATGGCCAATAGGTAGATAAGCATTGAAGGGGATGATAAGCATCTCTGATAGATTTTAATAAAAATGTTTTTGTTGTTGTTGCCGGGGTCTATGCTTTGCTTATACATACATAATTTATATGTGCATAATTTGATTGTACACATAATATTTGGTGCATATTAAATATGATGGTGGTTCCACCATGGGGAAATGATAAGAGACAAGTCTGAAATAGAAATTCATGCCCAATCATGAAGAGATGCTGTAGTAATGCAGTTTTAATATTATTCTGTGGGTAGCAAAGGCACTCAACCAAGTTTTTTGAAAAACTTGGGGCAGGAGATGATCTATTCTCTGGAAAGATCCTCTTGAACCAAAGGATGGGATGTAGGAATGTCAACTCATTGGAAACAGTGATTTATGAAAAGAGAAGTACATCTTTTGTTTTTGTTTTTCAGTCCTTTTTAATACCGTCTTTTCAACATAGAGCTTATATTCAATATTAAACACGCAAACTAAAATCTTAAACATCTTTATACTCATTTGAGCAAAATGGCATGTGGAGATATTCCTCATGTTTATCTTTAGATTTGGTTGACGTCGACTTGTCCTTATGTGTGTTGCATTTCTAGAGTCCTGTCTGGTGTCAAATGCATTTGCCACTGACATTCTATATTTTAATTCTTGAAATATGTGTGTAGAAAATGATGGATGAACTCTGTACAAGAAGTGGTGTAAACACCTCTTAAAAACCACAGCTGCACTTGCATCAGTCCTTGAAGTGAAATTGCAGGAAAATCTCTGAAAATGAGGAAAACATGAAAAAATGGAGCAGTTTACATTTATAGAGGAAACACTTCATTTAGAAAGAGATATGGTATATTTGAGAAATATTGAAGTCAGAGATTCATCATTATATTTTGCACATTTTATAAAATTATAGAATTTACGAAGTGTATAGTCCAGTAGGAGCATATGCTACTAACTTATGGGGAATATTTTGAAGTATGTTCCAGCATATTTTTTTAATAGTACATAAAGTTTAAAATGTTTTTCCATATATTAAGTTCAGTTACTAAATGCTAAACTTATTGAGGTAGTAAAGGTGAAAACTATGTCATATCTTCATCAAGCAGACAGCACTTGAGAAGCACACTGTACTTAACCAATTAAATAAAACTAGCTCATATTAAAAATACTATGATATGAATTTTCATGATAGAAAAAATTATGGAAGACCTTTTTATTGAAAAAATATCACTTTACAAGAGACTGATTAATAATTGCTTATGAAATATAATTTCCTTCTTATTTACTTCATCCTATAGACCAACATACCATGGAACAGTGGAATGAACTGGAATTTTTATTGAAATGGTTATGGATTGAAATCCAGTTTGTCATTTATTAGCTATGGTGGTTCAATTCTCACATGTAAATTGAAGACTGTGACATCAATATGCTAAAAAACAAAATTCAACTGAATAAACTTTAAAGATCTTATTGGCTTTATTTAGTGATTCATGAATTGAATAGTATCCCATCTAACAGATAAAAAGGAGCTCGGAAGAGTTGAACAAAAATGGGAGACTTTTGGGTGCCTGGATGGCTCGGTCGGTTAGGGTTGCGCCTCTTGATTTCAGCCCAGGTCATAACCTCGGGATCCTGGGATCAGCGTGTTCAGCGCAGAGTCTGCTTTGAGATTCTCTCTCCTTTTCTCTCTGCCCCTCCCCCTGCTTGCTCGCACACACAGACACGCATGTGCACGTGCATGCACGTGCTCTCACTCTCTGTCTCTCTAAAATATATAAATAAAATCTTCAAAAAAAGGAGGAACTTTCATAGACAGAAGTGAGCAGGGACAGGGAAAGAATGGATTACTTCCATCCTTTCTTTGGAGGAGGGTGGGGGTCTATCAGGTAGATTACCTCACTAGTACTGACCAGATTTTCTGGTTTAAGATTACCTTCCTGGGAGAAGTTGAAACTATAATTAGTTTAGGTAATGTGGATTTAGCCCACCTGACTTCATTTTGGGTCTGTTGTCTCTCTCTCTCTTGTTTTTTAAACATAACATAAAGAGTTCTGCATGTGAAAGAAATCATGCAATGATTTCAATGAAGTCAATTCAGTGAATAAGAGTCATTGATGGACGAAGAGAACTATCATACCGTTCTGATTTCACAGCTAATGGCCTATCACCTCCTCCCACAGAAATCCCATCTTGATGTTTGTCATCCTTTAGATGGAACAAACTGTTATTTCCCAAGAAGTTCGGAAGAAAAATATTCCAAAGAGAGGAGTCATATTGCATTCTTTTAATAAGAAGAATCAATTGCTGTATGCATGGAGTAAGTTGTACTACAAAGAGAAAGTTGGGGATATCAATAAAAAACAACAGAATGCCATGGAGATGGGTCAGGATAGGAGTACTAAAAATCAGTTTGAATTTGATATTATCTGTGGTATTGTGATTTATTAATAAGAAATATATGTTAGGTTTTCAACCCTGTTCCTGAAACTCCTAAAACTCTTGGAATTTCCTGTGATAAGAGTGGCAAGGGTGTCTTTTGTTGTGTTAATGAGGTGACTTTTGAAAGCCCTCAGGTGCCCCAAGGATGGGAACTGGTTGCCAGAGGAACCAAACTTACGATTAAGGGGTTGGAACTTTTGGTACCATCCCTCCATCCCATCTCCAACCTCCATGGAGGGGAAAGGGACTAGAGGTTGAATCGATTGGCCAGTGGCCAATGATTTAATCAATCACAACTAAGTAATGGAGCTTCTAGAAAACCCCAAAAGGACAGTGTTCAGAGAGCTTCCTCTTGGTGAGCCCATGGAGATGCCAGAAGAGTGGTATGCCTGGATTGGGCATGAAAGCTCTGTGCCCTTTCACTGTACCCCTATGCATTTCTTCCATCTGGCTGTTTCTGAGTTCTAACCTTTTATAATACACGGGTAATCTAGTAAGAAAAATGTTTCTCTGAGTTCTGTGAGCTGCTAGAGCAAATTAATGGAACCTGAGGAGGGGATCTTGGGAACCTCTAATTTATAGCAGGCATCTGAAGTTGGGGGCAGGTAGCAGTCTTGTGGGATTGAACCCCTAACCTGTGGAATCTCATGCTATCTCTGGGTAGATAATGTCAGAATTGAGTTGAATTTTAGGACGCTCAACTGGTGTCCATAACATTGCTTGATAGTGCGGGCAATCACATCACCCCAATCTGGACCCACTCAGTGGAATTGGGTCCAGAACACAATTTAGGATCAAAACTTCACATCAGATGAGACCCATAACATCATTAGTGTTTTGAAATATATATGCCCCAAGATGATATGCTCTCTTCCATTTCTAATTTCTTTTCTGGCCTAATACCTCTTACTTTTCCATTCAAACAGTTTATATGTTCATTAAATTATGAAAACCTTCATCCTGCATTTGACTCTACTGATAACTTCTTTCCATCAGTGTTTATAACACTGAGTTCTAACCCTGATGCTATAGTTTCCCGATACTGCTGTGTTCATCTATTCCTGGTCAATCCTCCTAAGTATTTTTCCTCTGATTGTTTCTTAAATCTTTGTAATTCCAAGGATGCTATCCTCTACATTTTCCTCACACTTTCTAAGTGTGTATCTAGCAGGCTGGTTTTAACTATCACCTACCTACATATTTATTCCTAGAAAATGAGTAAGTTCTTTATCATGAAATAAAAGTTTCTCTGTGATGGGACTGTTTCTTTCTCTCTCATTGAAACTTATTCTTCAGCAATAACAGAATTCATACATGATGGCAGACACACCATGTATTCAGGAAAACAATTTCTTTCCTTTCTGTGTAAAAAGATGGAATATACTTCCCAGCCACCCTTGCAGATAGGAGTGGCCATGCCACAGTGTTATAGATAAATGGAAGTGAGGTCAACTACTTCCAGGACTGGTGCATGAAAACCTCCCTTAGGCTCTCTTCTCCTTCTTTCAACTTGCTTGAAAGCTTGAAGACCTTGCCACCCATTGATGGTGGTGGTTTAATGTGGAAGGATCCTGGGCCCCTGAATCATCACTTTATGAGGAATCTCTTTGACATCAGGAGCACTTGCTTTGATAGTACAAGGATGAGAAAAATTACCTTCTATTAGGTTTGGGTCAATATACATTTTTGGGTTTCTTGTTGTAACAGCAGGATTTTGACTAATACACATGCCATACAGAATCAAAGCTCTGGGACTTTGTCCTTGCAATCCCCTCTGACCGGAAAATCAGTTTCACCATTGTCATTATTCAAGATTCAGCATGGGCATTACCACTTCCAGAAAAACCTCCTTGGGACCCATGTTTTTGGGTAGAAGCTTCTTCTTCCTACAGAATGTAAGCTTAGTCCTATCAGTATGGTTCAACATTAAATTGAAATTATGTTCACCTATCTTGTTACCAACCTCCTCAACCAAGATCGAAATTTCATAAAGGGTAGAAAGCAATCATTTTGTATCTTCAGCCAAGCTTGGCATTGTGCTCCTGGCTGAAGATACAAAATGATTGCAATAAGGTTGCAATAACTTCTTGCTGGACTGACCTCAACGCAATTTCCTCACCTATAAAAATAACATAATAATTCAGACCCCATATGGTTACTATGATGATTAAGTGAGGCAGTCTATGCAAAGCCCCTGGCACTTAGCAGGTGCTTACTAAGTGTTCCTTTTCATTCTTTCACAGAGCCTTCCCTAACGACTTTGTTGCATAGTTTCATCTTTTTATCTTAATTCTCTCCAGTCAGGATAGAATTTGTCTCTTAGTCTTTTGATAATTCTTTTACATGCGTATTAATTTTCTCTCCTCATCCAAACTGTAAACCACTTCTCGAAAGAGCTATGTTTTATCCTTCTTTCTAGCCTCATTGCACCTTGGACAGAAGAGGTGTTCAATATACACTTTTTAAGTTGGCTGAGATCTCTCTGTATGTATTCTATTATGTTGCATTAAAAACAGCTCCAAAGCCTGGTCTTCATGACAGAAAACAAATCTTTGGCCAAGAAATAAGCCAATGCATAAAACATGCTGTCAACTTGGCTTTCATACTAACCTATACAGGTGTGTCTATTTTAGGGAGTAGAATATTATGGAATATCAGTGCCAATTTAGGGGGGGAGAGGAGTGGTGAGGTGTGTGTGTGTGTGTGTGTGTGTTACAGATAATCTGTAAAACAGAAAACTTTCTAGTGCTTGGAAACCATTTATTGGATTTAATATCAGAACAGCAGGTTCTGACTCTAGAACCATATGAAGTTTTGTCAGGACTTGACCTTATATAGTCAAGGATCTCCCTATTTTATATCTTCTAAATTCCTCCAGGAATATATCCCCTCTTAAACCGAACCTTCTACGGCAACAATAATCTGCATTTATCAGTTCAATTTGCACAAGTTGTCAGAGTTGCGAGTGGTGGAAAGAATGGGTATTCAGGATTGAGGCAGAGATGAGCTAAAGGTAATCTCTGAATTACAGTACAAGGAGGAAGAGCATAGTCTGGAATCAGACTACTGGGTTTCAGCCCTGGTACAGCACCTTGCTTTAGGAGGCAAGTTTGTTCAAGTTTATTAGAGCATTTGAGAAGTATTTATTAAGTGCCTAATATGTGCCTGCATTGTTTTAGGTGTTTAGGAAAAAGTAATGAACAACAGACAGAAGTTCCTCTTGCCATGGAGCTTACATTCTAGTGGGAGAAGACGGACAATAGATAACAATAACCAAAACATGTAGAATGTTAGTAAAATTTTCTGAGGAAAAATGAGAAGGAAATAAGGAAGACAGATAAGGAGTGTAGGGATAAATCGGTATGAATTTTTAACAAGGACATCAGGAAAGACCTCACTGAGGATATAGCATTTGAGAAAACCTCCTTAAAAGGAGAGGAAGAAGATTCCACAGATACAGGTGAAAGAGCTTTCTAAGAAGTAAATAGCAAGTGCAAAAATTCCTAGCAAGAGGAGAGGAAGGAGGAGAAGTTATAGGCCACTTAGGGCCTTCTGTGTCATTTCTGGGACTTTGGTTTTATTTGATTGGTTT
Organism: Halichoerus grypus; assembly: GCF_964656455.1. Lineage (NCBI taxonomy): Eukaryota > Metazoa > Chordata > Mammalia > Carnivora > Phocidae > Halichoerus > Halichoerus grypus. The sequence goes on from NC_135717.1 coordinate 145,645,155, forward strand.
GGGAAACAATGAAAATGTTTTGAGCAGAATTGTGACCTCATGTTTTCATAGGATCACTCTGGTTGCTGTATTAAGAATAGATTGAAATGGGGTGAGGTCAGAAGCATGAGACCAATCAGGAGGATACTGCAAAAACTTAGCCAAGAGCTTAAGAGGAGGCTTTGACCATATGGTAGCAAGGATGATATAGTAAGAGGTCAATCCAGAAATATATTTTTGAAAATAGAGTTAGTAGGTTTTGTGAGTGGATTGCAGAATGAGGACAATGAGAGAAGATAGTCATGGATAACTCAACAATTTTTGGCCTGATTAAGCAGAAGAGTGGTCAATATTTACTAATAGGGGAAGACTGTGGAGCATATTTTGTTGAATAAAGATAGAAGCTAATTCATTTTGCTAGGTTTGAAAAGCCTATTATACATCCGAGGCAGAAAGACTTATGAGTGTTAAATTCAGATTGAAAGACTTAAACCGGAGATACAAACAAGGAAGTCAGTTCAGCATATAGATAGTATGTAAAGGAATAACATTAGATAACACTAGTATGTGAATATGTGTAGATAGAAAAGTTTAAGACCTATAAAGTGTACACAGTGATGGGACCTGCCTCAATGGATCATTGTGAGGATTAAATAAGTTATACATGTAAAAGGCTGATGGCATTCATTGTCTGGTACATAGTAAGTCTTCAATGAATAGTAAATGTAGTTGTTTTACTTTAAACACTATAGATTGAGACAGCCTTATTCAGATATCCTGACCCCCAAATTATGTTGTTAAATGAAGACTCTATATTACGATACAACAACATTCTCATATGTAGTCTTCTCTCAAACATATTTTCCTACTATTGTCTAATAAAAATAATTGATATTTAATATTAGAATTGGAATTGAGCAATGGTTTTATTTATTCTGATATTTCTTCCAAAGGGAAGTGGATTTGTTCAGTATCTCTATTCTTCCATGATATTCTGTTGCATACCTCTCATTTCATTTATCTCTATGTATCATAATTTGTGTGTGCATTTTACCCACTAGATTATGAAATTCTTGAGGATACAGATGTGTCTTATTTATCTGTGTAGTCCTAGTGCATAATTTATGAAGGATTCCAAACGCTACTCAATAAATATTTGGTGAATGGATGGAAAGGATGGGTGAATATCAACTATGTGTTAGGCGTTACACTAGGGCTCTTGATTGGATGAATGACTTACTTAATCCATAAAAGAACCTGGGCTAGATTGGCATTATTGGCTCCATTTAAAATATGGAAAAAGTTATGCACAGAAGCTAATGGATATGCTTGCGACTAACCATCTAGTTAGTTGCAATGTTTGTATTATACTACAGGAATAATCTAAGGCCCTCCTGTTCCCTCCTTTATCCAAAAATCTCTTATTAATACATAAGTTTCTTTTAAAATAATTATGATGATGAAAGATAGTCATTGCTCTTTGACTGAAAAACTTCCAAACATGTTAAGTTCACTAATAACAAATAAATCTATGCTATTAGATAACCTTAGTCAATAGCAGCCCTTACATACTTTAAACCCAAAGATAAATTATATTAATATGGTGATTAAATATTATGTGTAAAATCTGAATGATCACAAACCTACAAAAGAATTGAAAGTACACAGCATGTAGAATGTTTTTTTCTGAACTATTTAAGTGCATAGTGTCAAGATGATGCTCCAACATCCTCAAATATTTTAGTATGTATCCATTACCAATGCTATGCTGTATAACCACAATACGGAGCATCACAATTAGGAAATTAACACTGACACGTTATAACCATTTAATCTTCAGACCCCATTCAAATTTCACTGGTTGTCTCAACAATGTTCATTAGCACAAGAATCCAGTTCAGAATCATGTGTTATTTTGGTTGCCATTTCACTTTAGTCTTTTTCAATATGGGACAGTTCCTCAAATCTTATGATCATGACACTTTGGAAGATTACAAGTCATTTATTTCACTGAAGTGACTCTCAAATTGGGTTTATCTAATATTTCCCAGAGATTAGATTCAGATTATGCATCACTGACATCACCACATTCTTATTATTACATCCTGTTATATAGTATATGATTTCAACTAGTTCCATGCTGATGATACTCATTTTGATCACTTGATTAAGGTAGACTTCTCCACTGCAAAGTTAATCTTTTGCCTTTTATACTTAGTAATTATTTTGTACATAGTATTCCTCAACAAACTTTCAATTAATTCATCTTTTTATTTATAACAATATGGTTTCACAGTTTCTTATATTTTTTAATATGGTATAATCTGTTTTTATCAACCATTTTGATGCTCATATTTTCACTGATCTGGCCAATGGTAACCCCATTCAAGCTGGCTTCTGTATTCTTTTGACATGTCCTCAATCATTTATGAAGCACCTCCTGCTTCCTGATACATGAAAATATTCCAACCTCATTTTATATTTTTCCAGCCCCAGTCTGGATTAAAAAAAGAAAAGAAAAAAATGGACCAGCAAGTGATATTTTTACAAGTCAAAATATACATGCTTATTTCCAGTTATCATTTTAAAATTTCTTAAGAAACATTTTTCTTTATTTGTGTATATACTTCAGAGTTTCAATTCAAGCTTCTAGCAAATAATAGGCACAGAACCAGTTCGCAGTTTTTTTTTTTTTAACTCACGGTTGCTAGTTTGCTTGAATTATTTCACTGTGTATCTAAACATAAGAAGCAAAGAATTTTAGGGTTGAACAAGATCCTAGGGGCAGGGGCTGTACAATCCCAGCCCTCTCCCGTTGCAGAAATCTCTTTGTAGATTCTTAATTGACTGCCACCCAGTTTCTTGAACCATTATAGAGACAACTTCACTACTTTTTGAGACTACCTTTCTCTATATTGATAATTCTAATCTTTCAAATTGAATCAAAAGGCCTATTTCTCTGACTTCTACCCATTAATACTAGTTCCACATATTTGTGCAAGACAGAAAGGACATAACAACATTTTCTACCTAATGGTTGTTCAAATACAGAAGAAAGCTTTCGTGCCAGCCTTCCTGGCCTTCAGGTCTTCCTTGATCCTGGTGAAATATCTCCAGTTTCCTCATTTTTCACCATACATGTTTTCCTGATCCTTCAGTTTCTTCCACTATGAAAGTATATTAATCTACTAAGAAGATAGAAAATACCTCCAGGACTACAATCTTTCTATTTATTTATTTATTTATTTATTTTTTTTTTAAAGATTTTATTTATTTATTTGAGACAGAATGAGAGAGAGAGAGAGAGCACATGAGAGGGGGGAGGGTCAGAGGGAGAAGCAGGCTCCCTGCCGAGCTGGGAGCCCGATGCGGGACTCGATCCAGGGACTCCAGGATCATGACCTGAGCCGAAGGCAGTCGCTTAACCAACTGAGCCACCCAGGCACCCCTACAATCTTTCTATTTAAATCTAATAATACAAAATTGTTATTTTATATTTGGGATGTCTAAGAAACCCTCTCTCTGCTTTATTTCAATGAGAATTAATCTCAGTGAGATTTCCCAATCCACCTTGTTATAAATTCAGAAATTTCTTGGGCTGCAACTAAGAATGCACTGGAAAGTCTACGCTCTGGTATCTCTATACAGAGACTTTGCAACATAGTCATTTTTTTTAGTATTTTAATAATGCATTGCATTTTTCAAATTCTATATTTCCAATAGTTTTGTACCTTTAGTATAAATTGAATTAATTTTCAAATGTGATATTGAAGAATCTCCTTGAAAGAATTTTTAAATTTTAAATTAATTCCCGGAAGTAGATTAAAGAAGAAAAACTGAGAATGTTTCAGACCACTAGAAGAACTTTAATTAAATTCCAGACCCACGAGCCCTCTGTTGAGAAGAGCTTACTCCTGATCCCTAATCTGAAGCCTTGGCATTCTAGAAAAAACTGTATTCAGTTTCACTGGCATGGAGGTCCAGAGGCTGACTGGAAACTATGGTGAGAAAGAAAAAAAATGTCATGAATTAATTCTCTCTGCATAAGGGTACCTAACTGGGTGTCTAAGACGCTGAAAAGAGAATGCCTTTAGGAGAACTTCATGATATCAGCTCATGACCTTCTCTAAACTAGAAAGAACTTCAAGTAATTATGAGAAACCAGTGACTCTTACATTAAGCTCTGATTTGATAAATTACTTTTTAACACTTTGATTGAGAAATAATTGTGCACTTCCAGATTTCTTTGACCAGAACGTAATACATATTAGTGAGACTGTGCCACAATTTTTTACCTATTTTACCGTAATAAATTTAATCATGATGTTCATTTCAGAGGAAATGGAAGGAGAATAAGATAATAGCATTTGTGGGGGGGAAATGAATAAAAAGCAAAGAAGATAGAAAATAAAAGTGATAAAAACATACCAATGGTAATGCTACTTTAAACGATTCATTTTTGCATATTCATTCTGAAAAAAAGGGGGAAGGGAACAGGCATTACTTTAATTCCCTACAAAGGTAACTCCTCATGACAGATATGGAATCAATTAGTTCATTCTTTCAAGAAAAAAAATGCAAACTCGAATCATTTCGAGTGGGCAAGCAAAACGTTAACTTTTATATATATAGCTTCTTAAAATTTTGCAACATGTTTTGATGCATTTTTATTTTTTTTCTTTTTAAATGACAAAGTAAATCATTTACTAAAGGAAAGAAGCCTTTCTCAAAGTAATAACCTATTTGTCATAGCAGCCAGATACTGGTTATTTCATTTTATATTTCTCAACAATAGATCTTAATTTTTTAGTTTTGACAGGTATGATTAAAATTTTGATACTTTAAAAAAAAATAATTGATCCTATGTAGGAATAAGGGATTTTTTTTAGCTTATTCTACATAAAATGGTTTCATAGATGCATATTTTTCCTTACCTTCTGTTAAGATTATTTAAATTTGGCAATGGAAATAACAAGAAAGTATTTCTTAGCATGTTTCTTAGCAAACATTAGTATCTTTCTAACTAAAGAATAGTCTTTCAAGATTGTTCCTATAAGGCTAAACCATAACAATAATAGAGAAACTTTAGCATCAAGACCAAATAGAGAACAATATTTAGTGGTTTGTTTAAAGAGTGATTCTTAAATCAGTCTATTACAAAATGGTGGGCAAATGTTTTTCCTAATTATGTCTTATAAATAGACAACCAGATGTTCATGTATCAAAGGATTCCACAGGATACATATTTTGAAATTTAAAATTTTACATCTTCCTACATTTGCAGATTTTAGCCTTCACTAAAAGTAGATTTTAATATAAAGGATTTCAAAAGCTTAAACAAATGTAACGCTATATTAAATATCAGGAAAAAGGGAAAATTTAAATATCCCCCAAATTGATTTAAGGTGGCCATTGTAAAAAAGGAACAGGTTCACTGGTATAAGTCTTTTTCTTAACAACAGTTCACTCATCATTATTAATAGCTTGAAAGTTTCAATTCCAAAATTTATCAGATGATAAAAACTAATGCCAAGTGATTTTAAACCTTTGACATAGTAATTTTGTTCTGAATTACTGGAAATTTACTGAAAAGGACTTTTAAAATTTCATGGATTTAAAGTTTGGCATAACTTTATTTCTAAGTAATGCCCAGTTCTGCTGTATGTCTCCTGCCATTTGTGTCCTGGAGACATTCTGCTTTCCTTCCCTAATGAAGTGCATTAGTCAAAAGCTCAGTGACCTCTGACAAGGCTCAGTATGGGATTATAGCCTGACAGGAGGCAGCTGGAGGGAATACTTGACAATTCACACTTAGAGTAATCCCTGAAAATTGCAGGGCAGTTATGAGGAAGTAACAGTTTGGCTCCCTTGTGAAAAAGACTAGTAAAAGAAATTTCAAGTAGAGTTTGAGACACTAACTATAGTTTCTAAATTAAAACTAAATCATCAAGTTCCCTAAGCACCAGTCAATAGGGAACACATTTTCATGAATAGATTCAATCTACAGCCCTATTTCAAGCAGCTACCACTTCAGTCTGTTGAGAAACCTCATTTAGCGCATGGATTATCTATAATTGACTAACTTCTTTAATGCAGTTTTAACACGTCTCACATGTAAAAACATTTCAGCAAGGGCTCACGGAGAATAATAGTTGTAATCAGAAATATAAAATGGTCATTTTCTGTAAAAATTATCACAAGAAATCAATAATACACATTTTGTTGACTTGTATTTTTCTAACATGCTATTTAATCTAAACTGTGTATTTTTTAAAATAACTGCTCCATTATAATTTTGCTTAAAATCCCATTGTCGATCTAACAGCAAAAAGATTTTGCAAAAATAACTTTCAAAAATTAAATATGATAAATAATTTTAAATCATCATACATATTACATCATAATATTTTATATAATAAATAATATACATATGTTTTTAAAATACAGATACCTTAATTTCTCTAGCAACCTCTTCCTCTAAGTCTCAGACTATTAGAGGTTTCTTCGTGCTACCTGCTACGATTTTCTTGCAGTTGTGACTGAAATCCATCCCATAATTGAAAAATGAAAACATCAGAATGCAATTTCCTTGGAAAATTCACCATTTTTATTCTAACTTTGAATTTTCACCAGGTATAATCTATGTGGATTGATTTATACCTAGCTGGCACCAATAAATGTGTGATGGATAAAATTCAAATAATTCCTCATCATTGTTCTTCTAATTGTTCAAACTACAGGGAAATAGTTTTCCCCAGGTCATATAACAAATACTATCTGACATCCACTGTGTGACAATTACTCTGTAAAATGCTGAATTCTGTTTTGCTAAATGTCTTTAAAACTTTTTTTGCTCTGTGGTAAATTCATGGTTTAGCCTCTAAACTTACTCTGTATAAGTCTACAATGTGTTTTAAGAAATCATGGTTAATGAACCCATATTTAATCATATTAATCTTTGGTGTTTTGTAGCATTCCTTGTGTACAGGAAACAAACAAAAAAAACCACACTGAGCTCCTGATTTTCTACCTAATAATAATAGTTTTTTGATCAGCAAACCTAGTGTCTATGCATCTTTTAAAAATATTTGTTCTCTCAAAGATGATCAGAAAACTCGCTCAAGTATGACCCTAATGAACTATCAGAATCAGGGCTGAATGTCCACAATTAGGTTTGCTTGTTTTGATGATCTGAAGATGGCTGAAGGAAAGGAAGGAGACAGGATACCTGCTCAAACATCATTGATGTGTGAACTGCTGGTTTCTTTCAAAAGATTTTGAGGTGTGCTAACCTCTTGCCTGTAGGGGGAAATCAGGGCTCCGCACTAAGGGACTCGGACTCTGGACTGGGAGGAACTGTAGCAGCTGTAGGTAACATGGTAAGTTGAGGGGTCTCCTGGATCTCTCCTCTGGAATGTGCATTAACTACTGATTTACACCATGTGTCTCAGGTAAGAGAACTACTTGTTAGATGGCCAAATTCAGAGCTATCTTCAGTTAAATGTTACTCAAGAGAATGGCAAAATCTTGCTAAGTTTAGTTTTTTGCTTCCCCATTCTTAATTTACATTTTTAAAGAAAATGTTACCTAGAAAGATCTATTCTTCCTTTAATGATTTGTATTTATTGAGATCGAATGAGGGCAATATCATGCCTACGTAAGGCTTACAGGATAACATATAGTATATCATGTTCTCGGTTCTTGCAAATTACTTTAGGTGATTTGTTCTCACTTCACAGGTTGTTCATTTTGACTTTTTTTTTTCCTAAAGATTGATATTTTTCCCATTCTTGATGAGATTCTCAGACACTCTGCTAGATGGGTTAAGAGCCCGAGACTTTACAGAGTAAGACCCAAACTCTGACACTTAGAAGATCTCTGGTCTTGAACTACTTGTTCAATTGCTTCAAGGTTAGCCTACTTTTCTCATTGTTAAAATTGAGATTAAAGTTCCATAATTCACAAGATTGTAATAGTTAAATGAGTGAACATAACTGCACATATTTTGTAAATTTGAAGGCCTCCTAATCATTTAAAATATTAAGCTATGCTTTACTTGTTTCTTCCTTTAATCTACTTATTTATTGCTAATGTATGTAATACAACCAAAACTAGATTATATTTAAGGTGGTTTTTTTTTAAAGCTTAGATATAATACTATCTAAAAGATATTTTCTATAATTTTGAAAAAAAATAATCTGAGAGGTTAGTTTTTTGGATTTTATGGCTACACACTCGTACAGTATTTCTTTTATGGCGGTAGATGGGACTGAAAATAATGATGAGAAACATGAATTTTTTCCTGTTCTGAGCATATTCAATATGCTATGAGAGGCTTTGTATTGCTTGTAACTTTTAGGAAATGATGAACACAAAATGAGACTTTCAGAAATTTTGAGTTGCATTTAATACAAAGCCAATGGCCATCTAAAAACTGCTTACCAAGAATGCCCATGTTTTTTAGCTACTGTTTTGTAATTTTTTATTCCTTTTCTTTCTTTCATTCTTTTTTTTTTTTTTTTTTTTAAGCAACTGCCTTCAGCTCAGGTCATGATCCTGGAGTTCCAGGATGGAGTCCCGCATTGGGCTCCCTGCTCAGCAGGGAGTCTGCTTCTCCCTCTGACCCTCCCCCCTCTCATGCTCTCTCTATCTCATTCTCTCTCTCAAATAAATAAATAAAATCTTTTTATTCCTTTTCTAACCTCACTTTTAAAATGTTTAGGCACATCTGATTGTTTTGTTTTGCAAAATATCAATAAAAATGTGAAGTCTAGCGTAAAAAACTATATATTTCAAACTTCAGGTTCAGTGAATACGCGTTTCCTCTTAGATGTAGTAAAAAGTTCTGTGGTTCAATTGCTCAGCGGTGAGTCCATTTCTTTCAAAATATGCTCAGCATTTTAGGGGTGAGGATATGTCTTTTAAAATTCTGCTGTATAATATTGCAGAACTGCCTGATGGCTCAGACTTAACAGAGTTACCTTCACTTGAAACCAGCCAATGTTTCCTTTTGCCCAGTTAATTGGTTTTTTCAGACCTCATGACCTTCCATGCAGCAAAATCATAATGAGTAGCTCGTATATATGACTAAGGTTGATTATTTCATGCCATGCTTTTACTGAAAAAATAAAATATATTTGTTGTTTACCATTAGGTTTTATTATGTGGCTAGCATTTCTGTGATGTCTTTTTTGCTTTTCAAACTCATCTAGGTAATCTGAGTTGCTGATACTGATGTTCAAGCTCAGACAGTATGTAGAGCTGGCCTGTCTCCTTGAAACTCAGGGTTAGCATGTATGTCTGGATGTGAGGAATAAATCATTCACTGAAGTATCTCATGGGGAACTAGACATAAAGATGCTGTAATTCTCCAGATAATGAAACCTCAACATCAGAGACCACTTTTATAATTAGGTGTATGTTAGGGTCTAATATAATGCCTAACATGCATAGGACATGTTTGTGGTAGATTTCATTATTGAACAGGAAGCTAGAGATTGTTTAGAGATGATGACTTATAAGAACTGTGTGCTCTTAACCTGCTACCTTTCCATAATCTCCTACGTGACTGTTTTGCTCAGGTAATTATCTTCTGACCCTTACTACTCCTAGGATGCTCTAATTTGACGTTAGGGAATGTGCATATCATTTCATGGAATCCCCAACTGCCTGATATAATGTGGGCCTAGATAGAGACTATTATGTCAACTGTTTTTAAAGTGTGACCAACCTGATAACATTGCCTATTTGTTCAAAATTCATTGAAAACCATTTCATCTGGGTTCTATATATAGGCAATAAAGTGGAGAGCAAGATTTTCCTGTCTCAGAGGAAGGAGGAAGAGTACCTCATATTTACAAAGTATTTTCCCATTCAACTCCTTTAACTCATTTTCATTCATTAAAAATGAATAAGACAGAACCGGTTCCATGAAATTCTACGTAAAATTGTGTATACAGGTATAAATTTATCATGCTTATTCTTGTAGCTGAGGTAAATTCATTTTCATTGCAGTACACAAGGATGCAGTACATCCCTGTACACAAGGAATGCTACAAAACACCAAAGATTAATATGAATTAATATGTTCAATATCTTTTTTAATCCGATTTTCAAATGATTTTCTGACATCCTCTTTCCCCCAATTTAGAATCTTTGATGTTGAATTTTCTGAATAAGGCAGCAGAGTAAAAGGAACTTTTACTGTAAGGTGTAATGTGAGTAGAGCCCCGTGTGTAAGTATAGGATGTGTTTAAAGAAAAGTCACCTCATTTGGAGTGATTGAAGCAGAGGGCACAATGGATCATACCTGAAGAGGAGGCTGAGAGGCACTTGTCAGATGTTGTGAGAAGCCTTATGGTTTGGACTCATGATTTTAAGCTGTATCCTATGATTCATTAGAGGAAATTACAAATTTCAAAGGAGGGAATAACAGTGGATTTCTTTCTTTTTTCTTAAAGATTTTATCCATTTATTGGTCAGAGAGAGAGAAAGAGAGCACGCACAAGCGTGGGGGGGAGGGGCAGAGGGAGAAGCAGGCTCTGAGCTGAGCAGGGAGCCCGATGCGGGACTGGATCCCAGGACCCCGGGATCACAACCTGAGCCGAAGGCCAACACCTAACTAACTGAGCCACCCAGGCACCCCTCTTTCTTTTTCTTTAAGAAAGATGAGTGTGGAAAATGTACCGGTGCAGGTGTAACTAGAGGCAGGGAGCAGTAAGAAGGATATTGTAATAATTTAAAAGATGATGATCAGAGGATACCTGGGTGGCTCAGTCAGTTAAACGTTTGCCTTCGGCTCAGGTCATGATCTCAAGCCCCACGTGGGGCTCCCTGCTCAGCGGGGAGCCTGCTTCTCCCTCTCCTTCTGCCCCTACCCCCTGCTCGTGCTTGCTTTCTCATGCTCACTTTCTCTCTCTCAAATAAATAAATAAAATCTTTTAAAAAAAAAGATGATGAACAGTTTAACTAAGGGACAGTCATAATATATCCAATAGGAAGAGTCAAGGACGAGGAGCAATCCTTTGTGAAAACAAGAGAGCACATGGAGCTCAAGGAAGAAAGGGAGACAAGTAGGAGAAGTAGAGGAAGTATGTGAGAGATGTGTGTTGATCTAAGGGAGGCATTTTCACATTTTATGACACATACAAAACATTCAGTAATGGTTAAGCAAATTATAGAATGTTCTCTTTAGGAGTATCAAGTATCCAGAGAGGTCAAATTGTTTAAGGATTTACACTAACTAAAGACCCTTACAAGGTCACTGGTGACCTCTCTGAAAGCAAATACAGCAGATTTGTGGGCACGGAAGTCATAGTTTAGAATAATGAATAGTAAATTCGACCTGAGGAAGCTTTCATGGTGAGGATAAACTGCTCTTATAAGTTTCACCAGAAAGAGCATAATTCAATTCAAGAAATACTTATTGATTAATATTTTGCATCAGGTTCTGTGCTTACTACTATGTTCCCCAGTGGAGTTTAGTGCCTGGTGGAGAAAACAGGGGTTTAACGAGTAAGCTGAGCGTTAAGAAAATGTAAGCAAAAGATGCCAGGGGCTAATATAACAAAGGAGCTGACCTACTTTAGATCAAGGAAGACCTCCCTGGGAAAGACACTACTAAGATGGGAAAGGGAATATGAGTGGGAGGTAACCAGCAAACTCTGGGGGTTGGGGAGTGGGCATAAAAAAAGGGACAGAATATTACTGGCTGAGAAATATGTAAAAGGATAAAAACAAAAGAGATGATAAGAGTTTTTAAATTATAAGATAAATCATACTTTATGATATGACTTTCATGATATGATTTAAACTATCTAAACTATTTAAATAATCTAAACTTGATTTAGATTTTACTTTCATATATTTACCACCTCATGTAAGAAACAGAACAGTACTAATTATATTAAAGCACTTTGTGTTCCTATTCTTGTGTATCCTTCCCTCTTTCTCAATATGTAGAAGTAGGAATATATATATTACATAGTCAATATATAGTTACTGTTATGAATTTAGTGTATGTTACTTGTTTTGCTTTATATTATTAACAAATGTGTATATGTCTAATTAATTCATACATCATTAAATTTTGTTAGTTTCTGAATTTTATATAAATGGAATCTTATTACATATATTATTTTATGATTTTCTTTTTTTCATTCAACATTGATGTTTTGAGAGCCATCCATGCTTATTCTTGTAGCTGAGGTAAATTCATTTTCATTGCAGTATAATTGTCCAGTGTAAAAGATATCAAAATTTATGTGTCCATCTATTAGGAGTTTTTTGTTGTTGTTTTCAGAATTTTGCTTCACCAACAATACAGCTCTATAAATTCTTGTGTATCACCTGTTGCCCAAGTGTGAAAATTTCCTGGGGCATTTACCTAGGAGTAGAATTCTGGGTCGTTGGACATGAACATGCTTGGCATTATCACATAATACCAAAATGTTTTTGGGACAATAGAGTTTTTGAAGAACTGAAAGAATTTGAGATTGTTGAAATAGAGACAGGATGGTAGGTTATGAGGCGATAAGCTCAAGGAAAAGTTTGTCAGTGTGTGTATGTGTGTGTGTGTGTGTGTGTGTGTGTGTGTGGTTTGTATGTTTTCAGCAATGGAAACATAAGCATATTTATGAGAGCACATGGGAGGAAATGAGTCGAAGGAAAGATTCTGACGATAAAAGTGAGAAACTGCATGATTAATGGTACAAGTTCCCAAAGGAGGCAGGAGAATATGAGTTTAAAATCATAAATGGAGAGGGAAGAAACTGAAGCTCCGAGACATCAAGTAAACAGAGATCTAAAGGCTAGAGTGCAAAGCAGAGAATAAGAAGAATCCTCCAGTTACACTCTTGGTGTTTCTTTTCACTGGTTAAAACTGGTAAGACGAACAAACAAACATACACAATAGCAGTGCAGTGTAAAAGTAAATTAAAAAGTACATTATTCCTTTATAATTTAAAACAAATAATGTTTCAAATAGTGAGAAGGTATATGTGTTAGAGGTTTTCCCATGGACTAACTCAAGTTAACAGGGGGAACAAGCATGAATTAAGTCCATAAGCACAGTGTACATATTTGAAAGCTTCTCTCTTGGAGTTATCCCTTGAAAAATAGCTCTTGAAATTATGTTAGTCACCATTTTCCACAAGCATTAAGATGGCTCAACTGCATTTTTAAAGTAACAGAGCTATATTCTTCAAAAGGATACATGTCAGGTTGGATATTCTTTTTCTTACACTATTGCTTTTATTACAATAGTCAAGGGAACTATATTTGACCATCACATGGAACGTTAACAACACAAGGACCAAGTTGGGAAAATTCAAACATTTGACATGTGTCTATGAACAGCTATTTGATTCGGTTAGAATGACTGTATCTATTAATCAACTGCTCATGAAGAAGTGTGTATGATGGCTTTAAAATTTTTTTGCAAAATCCGTAGGTGGGTATGTGTATATATATGTGTGTGTGTGTGTGTATGTACATAACATTCTGGATATATATATATATATATATATATATATCAGATATATATAAAATACTTGTATTATCTTTTAAAACTATTGTTAATTGTTTTACATGGTTAGACTTTTTGGGAAAGCTAATTTTTCTGAAGTTAGAATTTGTGTTTCAGGAGTCTACCTTTTGCCTCAAGAAATGGCTTTAGAAGGGTCTTTTAAAAAATGTGCTGATAGGTAAAAATTAATCAAAGGAAGGATAAATGCTTCCAGACTTTCGCTACTGTTTGTATCTGGGCTAGACAAGCCTATCTCGGTTTATTATTATTCCAGTCTGCCTAATTTTCTTTTCATTTAATGACTCTGTTAGAAGTGTCTGCTTTATGTTTTTCAAATACTTAATCATCTACTTGTTTTGTCCCAGAGGAACGTTTTATTTATAGATACAGCTTAAATATATATGTGCTGCTGCTTCACTATTTGATACCCCTTGAGGATCATCTCACTAAAAAACCCTTCCTGTTCCCTTCCCCTTAAAGTCAATCAATATTCATGCCTTGTCTTTGTTGTTATTGGAGGTCAAAACAGCAAAAATCCTATAGCCATGCTGGCTTTAGCTTTAGTGAGAAGCAGGCAGCTATAAGTTTGAAAAACTCGATATAATTTATATGGTGTGGGCAGTATCTTCAGCAGTCTGCACGAAAAAGATTTCCAGTGAAGGCTTGCTGGTCTCCCACTCTGTGTAACACCTCTCTATCTCGCATGAGGTCATCAGAATCACATATGCATTTATTCCTTTGGAAAGACTACCATGTGAGGAACGTATTAAAGCTCGACATGATTTTTCCATCGCTGCTGGCTCTAAGGTCACAAAGAACTCTAACCTCAGCTGGAAAGATAACACTTTATTTCTTAGGGTCCTTTAAGAGGACGGGTTTCCATTTTCTTTATAACCCCAGTCACCCTAGAAAAGATTTGTGATTACTATTTGTAAGAGAGTGTTTCAGCTTCTGGCTAAAACTCCTGCTTTTTTATACCGGTCTGGTTTCAGCATCTGTTCTGTCCTTTGCTCCTGGTGAGGTACAAGGGGCCACAATCCATTACAAAATGATATTTTAATCTCCACTTCCCCCTTTCATAGATATGTTTGAAAATAGAAGTTATATGAAAAAAAGTTATACAGAATTCATGTGTCCAGATGTATAGTGGAATTTTGAAATGATCCTATTGTAAACTGAAAAGTTATAAGCTGGCCTCCCCAATCTCGTTGCTGATAACCTACTTCATCTGTCTTATGTCTGGGAGCTAAGCTTCACTCAGAGATGAGACAACCTTTCCAATTCTGAAGTCAACATGAGAAGAAACAGTGATGGTGTAGGTAGGAGATGATTTATATACCGCTGACTCCTCTTACCTTCCTCAGACACCCATGGAAATATTTCAGTGACTTTTGTACCTTATTTATGCCCAGAATAGTTTAACTTTTTTTTTTTTTTTTTTGCTTGCAGTAGATTAGTAACTATATTGACTCTAGGGCTCGCTTAAAGAATTCATTTAAAAAAAGAAATTATATGGGCAATTTTCAAAGTATGTTCTCAATCATTATCTCATTTAGCTACATTAGATAATTATAAATTAAGCAGATTAAACAAAATTACCCCCTTTTCCTATCCTATTGAAGAAACTGAGGCTAAAAGTATTTAAAACGACCTTGTCCAGGTCACACGATTAATTATAGAGTGGAATTCTAGATTCCTGACTCTTAATCTAGTCCTTTTTATTATGTTGAAATATGAAAAATTTTTCTCAACTCACATTCAGAATCTTATCCTGACATTTCATGTTTAATGTCTTTCTTGGTTAGAATCATGCTTAGACAAATTTGTTTTAGCCACTTCTCAGCTGCACAAAAGCCCCTTTATCTGTCTTAGTATAAATCAATTAACCTCTTTTACATTCTGCTGAAAGTTCTAAACTTCACATGAATTGGCCATTAACTTGGACTGTGTGCCGAGTGTACTAACAACAATAAAAACAAGCAGCTATATGATGTGCTGAATGTGCTGTTAGTATCAGTTCAGTTTTCTTAAGTATTCCTAAAAGGGGCCATCGGGAGTTGGCCCTTATCTATTGTACAGTGGCAAGTTTTGCCGATAGAGAAACTGTTATGAGCAACTCCACAGCAAGAATGGCTCTGATCATTTCAACTGGCTTTTTTCCCCTCAAGGTCTTATTTAGATTCCAGCTAGTTAACATACCGTCCAATCAAGTGGTTTTTAACTAGTCTCCTTCCAACAGGAATGGGGCAAGAATTCCAGCATTCGCTGCATGAAACAAGTGCATACTGAGTGAAATTCTCACAAGTACACGACGGGAAAATGAGCGAGAGATGCAATTGACACAGCACTTTGCAAATGATTTATTAAGCTTCATTTTTTTGGTTTTGTTTTTTTCCTGTGGGGTATAATAAAAATAATCCATTTATTTCACTGAACAAGAGGCCATCGAAAGCTGTTTGAAGCATAACTAAAATCAGGCACATGGCAGAGACGTTGGCTGGAGTTCCAAAGAGAGCATACTTGAAGTTTGCCTTCCTCCCTTACCTCCTTCCCTCCCTCTTTCCCTTTTTCTCTCTCTGTTTCTTTTTTTCTTGATGAAAGAAATGCTTAATCTCAAATGCAACCTGTCACAGTTTTGTAAAGTTCAGAGCATATGATATCAATAAATAACTGCATACACTTTCTCCATTTTTTATTCCCATTTGGGTAACAGTTGACTACCTACCCTAACATATCACACAGTGTGTAACATAGGCCTCCTACCCGTGCCTGATTTCTAGCTCCTAATACCAGCAACTCACAACGTGAGCTCCACAGAACCTGAGCCGGCCTACGCCCTGTTTATTCAAGGAGGCAAATCTCCAGATCAAATGCTTGAATGTCTTGGGAATAACAAATGCTATAGAAAGTGTCTACGTGCTTACCCTTAACTTCTGAACTTCTCTGGTCAAGGGTTTGTAACAAGCAGTTCATTAACCAAACCATGATGCCTTCTTGCCTGGCTTGTGCCAGTAAGTCGCTTTCCATTTGGATTTCTCTCTTCTACTAAAGTTTCCACGTAGAAGCCAGGGTGATCTTTTCAAAAATGTAAGCAATTGATTAATTCCTAGCTTGAAATCCATCATGGGTTGCCCTTTGCACTTCATGGTAGACACACTTAGTTGACAAGAAGACCTTATATGAACTGGCCCCTATCTCTCCTACTTAACTTTTTTCTGTGTTCCCACTTGTCATTATGATTCTGCCCCTTGGCTTTGTTTAATTTTAGAACTTCTGTGCATGTTCCTCCCTCCGCTTGGAAAGCTTTTCCCCTGATTCTTCCTAAGGCTGAATTCTGCTTATCTCTAGGTCAAGGATGGACAAAGTTCTGTGAAAGACCAGATGGTAAATGTATTTAGTCTTTTGGGTCATGCAGTCTCTATCACAACTATTCAACTCAGCCATTGGAGATTGAAAGCTCTAAATGAATGAGCGTGATTGTGTTCCAATAAAATTTTATCTATGGACACTAAACTTTGAATTTTATATAATTTTCGTATGCAATTCTTCTTCCTTTAAAAACGATTTTTAATGTTAAAAAACATTCTTAGCTCAAGGGCACAAAAACAGGTGGTGTGGCTTGCAAGCCCCTTTGCTTCACGTTTAGCTTAAATGTCATTTCGTAAAGACTTCCCTTAACATTCGTATTTGATTAAGTCTATTCCTTATTTCAGCACTGTTATTTTAATTTATATCACCTCTTCTTCTCTTTTCTCTTGGTAATTATTTTCTGATTTTTTTTTTTTTTTTGGTTTATTTATTCTGTCTTTTCATTTAGTTACATGTTCCCTGATCTTGTCTATTCTGTTAGTCTCTGTACATCCACAGTTAAAATAATGCCTGGTTACATGGTAAGTGCTCAGTAAGTATTTGTTGACTAAATTAATTCTGTTAACTCATTTCCCTATAACTCAAGTGCTTTAAAAACTGAGCTATGTCAAACTGTTTCATGTGTTTTAAGACACTGAGAATGGAACTTAACACAAACATTCTCTTTTCTCTCTCATTGTGTCCTGTCTTCAAGCTAAATTTGAGAGACTATTTACTCTTATTTGTTCAATCTACAAATAACAGTGCATCACAGTGAAAAAAAAAACCCTATTTTCTACACATTCACACTGTGTACCATATTTTGTTTACAAAAAGGTCATAAAAAGAGACAATGCATTATTCTAGTCTTAAGAAGACTTTTATTTGACATTCAAATTACAGTCATTATCACAGAAATGGATTCCTGTGGTATCATTTGAAAGTTTCATGACACGTCTTTGAAGACACGTCTGGGTAAAGAACCAGAAAACAGGAATAGTTTTGGCAGTCACTGTTGATGCCCATCTGGTACCCTGCTCTTCCCGCCCCTTTCTCAGTAGCAGAGCCCCTGTGTGACTGTGTGGCCAGGAAAGCGGACCCTCTTTTAGCCTCAGAGTGAATCTTGGTCAGTCTTAGCCAATCTTGATAATTTCATCCTCTCTCCTAATGGAATCACCAGACAGGGGCCAATGACACCGAAAGAGGTTTGTTAGAGGGTTTTGTGAAAGATTTTCCTCCCTGTCAAAAAAGAGACACCAAAAGAGAAACTGCCCTTCCCGTCTCTGAACAAAGTTATGTGAAGACATGACATCCAGAGCTGTGGAAGCCTTTTCTGGAACATGAGTGTAAAGCTAAGAAAAACACAGAGATACTGTCTGCGATGCTGGAAACTACCTTCCATTTCTGTGAAATGAAATATTCTCTGGATTAGGCTAGTGATTTTCCAACTGTAATGTGCATCTGAATCCCTTGGGAATCTCGTTAAATTTAAGATTATAATTGAGTAAATCTATCTGCTCGCTGGTGAGGTTGATGCTGTAGTCTAGGGTCTACACTTTCAGGAGCAAGGCTTTAGGCCTCTGTCAGCTTTGACCTACTTGGAGCTGAAAGCACCTCACCTGATACATTATGCAAAGCTAATCTGCCTCAAGAATGAGAAGTCGATTTCTCTGTCTCCATTTACACAGACTAATAAATATAGCTTATATAACTTTATGTTGCTTTAACCAGGAAAAAAACATGTTATTCTGTCTTAACAATGACTCTGCTTTTCTGTGAAAAAAGTAATCAAGCCACTAGAGACTGTCTCCTGTGATAGTGTAATAAGTTATATGAAAACAGAAGCTTTTGTTGAAACTTTAGCATTGTGTTTTCACTTGATAGTGATATAATTTTTTCATCACAATTTTTCAAAAATGATAAATGTTGGAAACAGATCATGTGGTCTGCAGATACATTCATTTGGAAAGTCAATCAATTAAAAAGAAAGTTTGTTAGGGCGCCTGGGTGGCTCAGTTGGTTAAGCGACTGCCTTCGGCTCAGGTCATGGTCCTGGAGTCCCTGGATCAAGTCCCGCATCGGGCTCCCTGCTCGGCAGGGAGTCTGCTTCTCCCTCTGACCCTCCTCCCTCTCACGTTCTCTGTCTCTCGTTCTCTCTCTCTCAAATAAATAAATAAAATCTTTAAAAAAAAAAAATTAAAAAGAAAGTTTGCTATTTGTTGGCTAATTGAACATAATAAAAAAAATTTAAAAAACATGTTTAAAATGTTAAAAAAACTAATGATGGGGCGCCTGGGTGGCTCAGTTGGTTAAGCGACTGCCTTCGGCTCAGGTCATGATCCTGGAGTCCCGGGATCGAGTCCCGCATCGGGCTCCCTGCTCGGCGGGGAGTCTGCTTCTCCCTCTGACCCTAACCCCTCTCATGTGCTCTCTCTCATTCTCTCTCTCTCTCTCAAATAAATAAATAAAAATCTTAAAAATAAATAAATAAATAAATAAAATAAAAAAAAACTAATGATGTACTATATGCTGGCTAACTGAACGTAATAAAAAAAAATAAAAAGAAAGTTTGCTCAACTAAACTTTTGGATAGCCATGCAAACCACCATTTTTTTGTTGTTGTTACACTAAATGTTTTTCAAATGTCCTTTTGGAGTTACGTCAACATAGACTGAAATGTACCAGAGCAGAGACAAAAGAATCAAGGTGGTAAAAAATTGAAGATACATCTAAAAACTAAAAAAATCCCATTTCCTAATTTAGGCCTTTTATTTTAGTATGTTAAGGCATAGCTTGCCCAGAACAATGCAAAGGTGATAGGGTACTGTTGTGAAATGATAAACAATGAACAAAATTGAGCCAATACAAAAATTGACCTGGGAAAATAGAAATGGCAGCTTGAAGATGAAAACTGTTGGCCTCTCGTGGTAAACACAAGATGACTTTCTCTGATGATCGCTTGTTGCTTAAGGGAAATAATATTCTTTGTATTTATTGCAATTATTGCTTCAGTTCAATGCCATTTATCCAATGAACTAAAAATATGTTTTGCGTAATGAAAGTAACTGTTGCAAAGAAATCTAATTTCATCACACTCCCTTTTTCATATTTTCCAAATTAAAATAAAGGTTATGTCAAAATCAAAAGTTCATTCTTTTCTGAGAATGAGTAATGAACTGGATTAGCAGCCAATCGCAACGCAGAGCCAATTGATGGGTCACGAAATAAATTCAGCAATCCAGGAACATGATGTTAATTTTGGCCAGTCTCTAAGAACGTTTGTCCAAATATTCAGGGTGGGGCTGACTCTAGTTTTTCTTTCTGCCAGCAGAATGCTTTAAATAAAAATTTCTTCTGCAAATCTCCTTCCTACAAGTGCTTATTCTCTGATGAAATAGTAAGAGAAAGCTTTTTAAAATTTCATAAATTTTCCTAAGCAAGCACCTAATCAGATACATTTCTACAAAAGACCCAGGATCCAGTCTAAAAGAGATAAGGAAATGGGATGGTTATCTAGACCCCAGCTTTTTAGGCAAATCATTACTAAGGACAGATTTATGGTTCCCTGATCCTATAGAATCAATGACAGTTCACACCTCTCTGAATTATAGAGTACTTCAAGTCTCTAACTGTATGCTGACTTTGAGTGCTATAGATTTATAAATAGTAATATCTATTGCTGTGTTCAGTTTTGGATGATTCTTATGCTCTTTGCTTTTGCATTGTATGGCTTGTTTACGTGTTTTATATACGGAGTTCAAACTGCATACTTTTAATATTCTATTACGGATATTAAATAACAAATTAATGATCTTAGATTAAAAATTACAGGTCAACATAGAAAAATCCCTTAGTTCTTTAATAATTGTTGTCATTTATTCTCACAACGGAATAATATTTAATAAGAAATTAAATAAAGTTGACAAAATGTTTTATAAATATTGCTACATAAAAAGTTATGTTCAGGAAAGAGTCTACATCATCACAGATGTTGTGGATTCATGTTACTAATGTACTTGATTGGATGCCACAATGATAAATATGTGAAAACAGGTCATTTTCATTTAAAACTTGTTGGGATGCATTACATAAAACCCATGTGCTCAGACTCAGCCCACTGGAGCAGACGAAGATTTCTAAACCAAGTTATACATGTTGGGCTCCACGGCATAATCTCATGCTGGACTACTCTGTTTCTTTATTGCCAAAACTAAAAAAAAAAAAAAAAAAAAGTGGCTGCATTTGGGAGCAATGCAGTTAGAATACTAGAATCAAAGATGTTACTATTCCATTTAGAAAAGATTCCTTATAATTCCATAAATTTTTCAAATTTCCTATCACACTTATAACTCTAGGTTTGCTTTCTCCAAGAAATATTTAATGTTCTGTTATAAATTATTTTTAAATATGGCTAAAGTAGGTCTGGCAATTTAACATCATACAGTTAGAAAATATAGAAAGAATTGATAATATCTGCATATGTTCGGCTAAAAGTCTTGTCTTCAGAATCTTCAGATGAAATTTACTTACAGTTAGAGTTTTTGTTTTCTACAGTAAAAGAGCAAGTGAACAAATCAATAGATCTTTAAGTTTAAAAAGATGCCGCAGGCCATTGTTAAACTCAAGTTTACTATGGCTATTGCAGAAAATTAAAGTTATATGATGCTGTTTTCTTTTTAAGAAATCAATAAAAAGTCATTTTATTTGAGCTGTGATTTTCAAAATTATAGCCTACGCATTTGGATTCACTGTATAACCAATTCAATGATGAGCAGCATATGATCATTAGGAGAGTTTTAGCAGAACAAGCTTTTATAAGAAAAATGAGTTTAGACATCACAGACAGCCTACGTATATTTGGTTTCCTATAAAGAGCCACAAGTAAAAATAATAATAAAAAAACCTATACTGAAGCTCATTTTGTGTAATAGTATTTTCTGGCGTAAAAGACCATAATACTGTGTTATCAAATGTAGAGGTGGCCCAATAATAATGCGTAACACACACTGAGGACTCACTGTGGGCCGGGTGCTGTGCCAAACAGCTGATATCGATCTCTCGTTTCGTCATGCAACAGGCCCTGAAAAGTAGCCATTCTTTTTCTATCTATTTTAAAGATCTGCAAACTGAGGCCTAAAGTGTTTGAATAACCTGCTTAATGTCAACTCATTAGCAAGTATTGTAGCCAGATTTGAATCTAAGCAGTCTGACTCCAGGGTGTAATATAGTTGTTCTTAAATTGTTGTCTTGACCCCAGTTTCAAAGCCCCTAATAGAGACTGGTTAGTTACCTTCTTAATCAGCTGATTAAATCCACATATCAACCACATTCCTTTTCGGGCTTGCATACACAGGACCTCAGTGCACCAGGCCTAATCACCCTAGAGCCAAGTACTGGACAACTGGGACCAGCGCCTTTTGGTGGAGTGGGTGCAATTATTCAAATTAGCCAACCCCCGGGAGCCTGGGAAGCCTAACCCCACCCCACTTGCCTTACGTAAGCTGCCTCCTTACAGCTCCAAATTGCCATCCCCTTGTCCCCAAGTGCAACCCATGTGACCCACAAACACTTTGGGTGTGTAAGTAGCAGAGTTCAGCCTTCCATCTGTTCCAGTGTCATGTCAATGGTGTCCCACCATCGAAAGAATCTTTAAATCCTATAAACACTCTATACTGCCCCCCACTGGAATGATGCACAGTGAAGGTACTTAAGCAGTTATTCATCAGTTTAGATCTGTAACTACTATGAAAACTCTAAACCAGGACTGTAAATAACAAATCTGTTAACTCTCTTTTTCGTATACACTTAATTGGTCTGGATTCATATGAGCTAGAATTCGTTATAAGCATTCCACCTAGTACTTTGCCCACATGTATCAATGAAGGTCATATTTAAGGTAAAATTGAATTTAATAGGACAAAAGAGAGGTTACAAACTTTAAGAACAAGAATAGGCCTATACTTTCTGGACACTTTATGAATAATAAATTGATAAGCAAATTAATCAGAGCAGGAAAAGAATTATAATATTTAAACAACTCAATACAGTACAAATATGAAATGACTCAAAGGACTAATTATTTCAAATAGGCCCCTTACACGTGGATACTTAGAGACGAAAGCCTTAGGTTGGTTTTCTTTCTTGGGTGTGGGAAAGAAGTGATTGAAGTGTGTAACCTGCTATGAATTACTTTAATAGTCTAATACAGAGTTCAGATAACCCTGTTTTTAAAGAGTCAGGTTGTAGGAGCGCCTGGGTGGCTCAGTCAGTTGAGCCTCCGACTCTTGGTTTTGGCTCAGGTCATGATCTCCAGGTGGGGAGATGGAGCCCTGAGTCAGACTCCACAATCAGCCCAGAGTCTGCCTCCCTTCACCCCTCCCCCCACTTATGTGTGCTCTCCCTCTCCCTGAAATAAACAAATAAGTCTTAAAAAAAAGAAGAGTCAGATGGCTTTGAGGGCCATAAGGTCTTTGTCCCAAATATTCAACTCTGCCTCTGTAGTATGAAAGAAGCCATTAAACTACTGGGTGTGTCTGTTCCAATAAAACTATTTACAAAATCAGACAATGGGTTGAATTTTGCCCATGGGTCATCGTTTGCTAACCACTGGTCTAATACTCTGAGTTATGATTCTAGCTTCCTTTCTTTTCCATGATTGACACATTTTTATATAAGGGGATCCCAGTTTAGGAAGTATGAGGTCCACATGCTAGAGACAAGGTAAGTCTAGAATGAACCAGCCAAAGACATCTCTTTGCAATTCTAATTGAATAATTCAACTAGACTTTCTAGGATAGTAGGTATAGATCACATAGAGAAAGAGTGCTTTACTGTAATGCTAGCAGCTTTAGAAGACCACCAATATTCACAGTAAAGTTTATCTGACCTGTTGCTCTGCACTTTCCATTCGCTAATGTCTTTCTTTTTTTTTGACAGAGAGAGAGACAGAGAGATAGGGAACACAAGCAGGGGGAGTGGGAGAGGGAGAAGCAGGCCTCCCGCGGAGCAGGGAGCCCGATGCGGGGCTCGATCCCAGGACCCCGGGACCATGACCCGAGCCGAAGGCAGACGCTCAAGACTGAGCCACCCAGGCGCCCCACCATTCGCTAATTTCTAAAAAAAATAATGTGTACCCACTAAAATACTCATCACGCCAGTGTAATGAACTATTGGTTGGAACTAGAAATGAATGATTATCTTTTGTATGTGTGAATAACAGTAATAGTAATAATAATAACTATAGTAGGTGCTAGTTATAGAATATTCACTGTGTGAGATTCTGCCTTATTCTTTAAGACTCAGGCCTATTTTGTCCAGGAAACCTTCTCTGATGTCATGGATCAGGTTTTATATCCTTTTATTCCTCATGTCTCATCACACCCTGATTTTCTTGTATCACAGCACTTACTACACTCGAAGGGCTTACTATTAATTCACTCCTAAATTGGTAATAAGTGGCTGGGTGTCAGGAATCCCCTAGAGTCCAGTACAGTCCACCCCTAGAGTCTAGCACAGTGCCGGGCTCCTAAAAGGCTCCCACTTCATAAGTGCTTTCAAAAGAAATGAATGAACAGATACCTCAAGCCACAGTACAGCAGACCAGCTGTTGGAGGCCTCGAGAAACTGAAAGGAAAGGTTGAACCCTGTAAATAACAAATCTGTTAACTCTCTTTTTCATATACACTTAATTGGTCTGGATTCATATGAGCTAGAATTCGTTATAAGCATTCTTCCACGCTCAGCTGCGTGGAAGAAAGGCCCATCACTCTGAATCATTCTAGCACAAATTATAGGCTTTAAAAATGGTTTGTGAAGTTACATTTTTGAGTTTCCTGTGCTGTAAGAGATCTTAAATTTCACTTTCTTCTCTGGGCAGCCCTCATTCTGATTGTATGTTGGTTAGTTCACTTAAGCAGAGGAGAAAACCTGTTTGAAAACAAACCACGAATCAGATTGCTTTTCTACTCTCGTTCCCCCTTTGTGTTTATCCCAGTACCAGAACTAGGATGCCTTTAGAGATGTGTGCAGATAGGCTACCAGGAATGAAATTTCAATTCCAGTTTGGCACTAAGTGAGCCACTCTCCCAAATGTCTTTTACAACGTGCTGACTGGAATGCTTTGACCATAAACCACTGGTAATAGCAAGAAATTAGGCCCTTGTTAGAAACATATTACTGCGTTGCCAAATCCTTCTGTGGAATTCAGCTACTACACATTTTTAGGTTAAAGAAAACTAGATCTCTGCACTTCAGCCAGATCTGAATTTGGTTTCAAATTACCTCAGAGAAGAATTCTTAGCTGATAATTCATTTGATATGGTTTGCTTCACATGGAGATATATTTACAGTATATTTGGAAATTAAACATTTTTTTCTAATAAAAAGGTGATACTAACTACAAGTTCCCAATGGAAGATACCAGTTATTTTCCGGGGGTGGGGAAAGGGGAGAGAAGAAGTGGATAGGAATTATGGTATCTTAGGTCACTCAAAATGGGGAAGTAGGGGTTTGAGAAAAGCAAAAAAAATCATGAGAGAAACAAACAAACAAACAACAAAAAAAACCCAAAAATAACTCTGAGGACTCGAGAAATATCTGGATAAGTCTAGGACCTTATTTTAAGGAACACCCTTGTTAGGTTAGTACCAAGGTCTCTAATTCTCATGGGGCTTATTTGGTTGTTTACGTATATCACAGATATGTACCTTCTACACATTGATATTTTTCGTTTCTCTCAATCTCTCCCCATTCCCTTTATTTTGAAAACATGTTGACAAAAAGAGACATCCTGGAAAATTTCCCCTAAACTCAGTTGGGTAAGATGTCAGCATGAAGTAGGCCTGCATTTCTCCAGTAACTTGCCATCTTCAGCATTAGTTAAGTGAGCATATCAGGAATACCAATGACTCAGAGAAACAAGCTTATTAGAATTTCTAAAGGAAGAAACAAAACATTTCTAGGGCAACAGTTTGTGCCAAGGAGAGTTCACTAATCATTTACTTATTCAACAGACATTTATTGAGTGCTTGCTATATGGAAATAGGTGAAAGTAGTAATAAAAAAAAAAAAAAGACATTATATTTCATAGTCCCTTCTCTAGAGGAGCTTATTTTGTAGTAAAAATTTCCAATTTGACATTTTAAAATTATGGGATCACTGAGAGATTCTAACTCCTAAATTCCATTATAGATTCTTATTTGTGATAAGCCTGAGCTGTGACCTTTGTAAGTATTACCTACTTGGTCATTTTTATAACCGATCTTAATTTGGAATTTCTTATTTTTGAGATCCCTCCCCAGTCATTTCTGACAATTAATTTTACTAACTACTAAATCTAATCCTCCAAAGTGATTTGTGTCTATAACTCTATGCTTACTGTCAATCTAAGAGATTTTAATGAGCAACACGGAATATATTCTCAGGAAAAAAGTTCCATTTTCTTTTTTTTTTTAAATGATGGTAAGTCTAAATTTATTTTTTTTAAGACTTTTTTTTATTTATTTGCCAGAGAGAGAGAGAGAGGGAGAGTACGAGCAGGGGGAGTGGCAGGCAGAGGGAGAAGCAGGCTCCCTGCTAAGCAAGGAGCCCAATGCGGGACTTGATCCCAGGAGCCTGAGATCATGACCTGAGCCGAAGGCAGACAGACGCTCAACAATCTGAGCCACCCAGGGGCCCCTCCATTTTCTTTACCTATATAAAATACTGTTAGTTTGTTTGTCCATAGTTTTTTTTTAATTTCAAAATTTTTTCTTGCATTTAAGGAATGAAAAACGTTCCAATTTTAATTCATGATTTATTACAATCATGAGACTTAAAATATAGACTTTGGTCATAGCAATTATAGTTTCTGCTCATTCCTGTTTTAAAAAGGAAGCTTTTAGTGAAGTAGAATATATATACAGATAAATGTACAGAACAAAAATATCTGCTAAGTTCTCTGGACTAATTAGCAGAGTCATATATAGTCCCAGGCCTCATTATACTTGTAAGGAAACATCACTTTGTCAAAAACCTAAATGTTTAAAATTTTGGATTTAATCCCCTGATTTCCTTTCCTAGAAAGCAAAGTTAGAATAAAATACCACAGTTTCCCTAAATTCAAGTCATGCCCTCCCCTTTTTAAAGAGAACTTAAAAGTATTCAGACAACACATTATGAAGGATTGTAACATTTACACATCGGCATATTTACATTGGCAAGGAGAAAGAAAATTCCCATCCTTCTGAGCATTATTCTTTGGCAGCTTTTCCTCAGCTCTTTGTGGAGGATAATCACTATGCCAAAATGTCAAGAAACTAATGATAACTGATACTGGGATGATTTATCTTTTTGCACACTCCTTGGAAATAGACATTCTCTTTGAAAATTAATCTTTCCATTAGTTAACAGATGCTTTACCTACTAGATACAAGAATAATAATTAAAGAGTTGTAACCTATTTAGTAATATGTCCAGTCGTACACACACAATCAAACTTCAATTTATTTCTCAATCTATGTATAAATACTTAATGTAATTGATTCATTCAGGTATATGAGGGTTTTCAGGCGCAAGTTTATTTATTCATGAGAGACAGAGACAGAGACAGAGGAGAGGCAGAATCACCACAGAGCAGGGAGCCCGATGTGGGACTCAATCCCAGGACCCTGGGATCAGGGCCTGAGCCAAAGGCAGATGCTTAACCAACTGAGCCACCCAGGCACCCTGCTCTTGCTTCTTAAATACCATATTGAATCATTACTTTTCATTCCTTATTTTACTTGACCTGTGCTTGATATTTACACTTCCTGGAAATCCCTCCTCCCCCCAGACATTTGAAATCTCTTTTCTCTCTTCTCTGGTTGGTTTGATTCAGAATTCTTTGCTGGCTCACCTTCTCTTGCCTGCATATTCAATATTGATTTACTCCACAGCTGCATTCTGGGATATCCTCTGAACTGACTCACTCTTAGGTGATTTTATGACTTCCGTACAATGCTCCGCCTCCCCCCCCAAATACCTATCTCTGATTTTCTTTTTTTTTCCAAGGATTTTTCATTTATTCATTTGAGAGAGAGAGCAAGCGAGCCAGAGCAAGAGCGGGGGGGAGAGTCAGAGGGAGACGGAGAAGCAGACTCCCCGCTGAGCAGGAAGCCTGATGCAGGGCTCGATCCCAGGACCCTGGGATCATGACCTGAGCTGAAGGCAGATGCTTAACCAACTGAGCCACCCAGGCGCTCCCTGCCCATCTCTAATTTTCAACCCAGTTCCAGATCCCTATTTCTAACAGCAGTCTGCTCCATTTAGATCTACAAGACCCTCAAATTCAACATAAACACAAGTAAAAATTGCCCGTCCCCCCACCCAAATGCTCATTCTCCTCTGGTGTTTATTTTTAATACTAGCATGACATCCATGCAGTCATCTAAGAAAAAAATCTGGTACCCATGTTACTCTTTATTCCCTGTGGTTTCCTAGTTATAAAAGCAGACTCTGGAGTCCTTGTCTGACTTTGAATTCCAGCTCTCCTTATTATTGGTGTGACCTTGGGGGAGACACTTGACAGCTCAGTGCCTTAGTTTCTTCATCCGTAAAATGGGGGTAATCATTGAATGAATGCCTGGGGGTTGCTCTAAGCATTAAATGGGTTATGTGTAAAGTCCTTAGAACGTGATCTGGCAGAGTGAGCGCTGAGTAAGTATGAGCCCTAGCATCACTACTTTCAGGAGGGATCACCTGGCTTACCATTAGTGCCTTTAGGACTTCATCACCTGGACCGTGGGGCTCTCAACGCCTCAATGTTCTCTTGCCGGCTGTCACGCCCTGTCGCAATGTCTGCTTTGCTTTGCCACTTGAGTGATCCTACATAGTTTTTAAAATCTACTTGTATTTTTCTCTACTTGACTGATATTTGTAAGGGGCACAATAATACCTTATCCATTTTTATACTTCCTGTGCTTGGCACAGAGCTAAATCTTTGTTAAACAAAATGTTGAGTGATTGTTAGTTTATTTAGAACTATGATGTCCTGCCAGGTTTAAAATTTCATGGTAATCAAATTATGTTTACTAAATAGAGTCCTGAACAGACACACACACACACACACACACACACACACACACACACACACACACAAAAGTAGATGGTGCTATTACTCTGTGTGTATTTAAAACATGTAATTAGTAAAACTTTCGGTGAGCTGCAATATATAAAATAATCTGTTAATTTTAAACTCCATAGTCTATTTAGAAGAATCTTACACAGGTTATTGCAGGAAGTTTCTAAGTCTAATTTAACACTTTTCTGTCAAAATACACCCCCTCTGGTTAATCTTTTACCATCGCATGAGGCTAATTAGAAGCCACTTTTTAATGTTTTCCTAGAGAATTAAGGATCCATGATAGGCCTCTCTAACTAAACCTGCTAGGGAATCCAAGAAGGACTTTAGTGACTGTCGAGCCCCGAATTAGGCCACAGACAAATATTTGACACCTCCCTCCTTGCCGGCGAACCCAGGACAACACAGCAGTCTCTCTCATTAGATAAGGTTCAAGGCAGAGCCTCCAATCCATGCTTTATTTGGGTTCGTCAGCCTCTAACAGATTGCTAATCTTTCAAGAAAACAAAAATGGTGGAACCTTTGCAGCTACGACTAGCTATTTTGAAAAGACTGGGATTCAAGAGTAATAATTTCTTCTGACTTTGTTTGGAGATAGTCTGTCTGTGCCATGGGACTCATTAATGCAATCAGTGCAAGCATCGAGTACAAATAATTCTTGAGAAAATTGTCGGTGTACTCAATAATAATTTACTTCACTTCAAATTTGGACATGACTATAAAATTATACTCAGAGCAACAATCCTGAAAATTGACTAAATGATGGGTTTGATTGGGCTTGACAATTAATTAGGCCTTTCTGCAGGCAGAATTGTATATTTTTCTTTGGCGGTCAATTACTGCCTGAGATTGAAAAGTCAATTTTCCATGGATTTAGATGCCAAGGACATTTACTTCTAAATGAATCCCAAGGACATTTACTTCTAAATGAATAAGGATTTATGTATAACTACCTTAATTATAAATACTAATTTGAGATTATAATACTCATTCTGTATGGGAATAATCCTGTATGGGAAATTATCATGTCTTCTGAAATCATTTCAATTTCTGTTCTCCTTCAGTTCCTATATTAGACTTTAAGTTTGCTCTTGTTTGTGCTTTGTTTCTTTACTAAATTATATGCTTCTGAACTGAGAAACTGCCTCCCGTATGTCTTTGTATTATCTTTCCACAGTGCTTTTAACATATTGGATATATACCAACCCCTCCCCCCAAAATTCCATTTATACCTTTAATTCTCAAAGCAACCTTATGGGATAAGTACTATTAACACATATTTTGTACATTGAAAATCAGAGGTTCAGAGAGTTTAAAAGAACCCTTCGCCCAGTTCCACCTGGGTAGAAAATAAACGGGAGGGGATGACCTATGACTCTTTCCACAGTGCGATCCTACATCACGTATTGATTTTGACTAAAGGTGGCACTTAAACAATAGTATATAAGTTTGGCTAAAGGTTACTTTGGCTAAAGGTTACTCAGCTGAATAATTGAAAAACATTTCACGGAGTTTGATAACATTTTTGTGGGAGAGTAAATGCCCAATCTTTTTTAAAGATTTAATGAATTTATTTGAGAGAGAGAGAGAGAGTGCTGGGGAGGGGCGGGGCAGAGGGAGAAGCAGACCCCCCGCTGAGCAGGGAGCCCAACCAGGGGGCTGGATCCCAGGACCCCAGGATCATGATGTGAGCCGAAGGCAGATGTTTAACTGACTGACCACCCAGGTGCCCCAGACAAGCAGAATTTTTAATAGAGATCCCAGAAAGAGGCCCTTTCTGTGACTGTGTATGGTGTCACCTTAGCTAAGTCAGAATTGTGCTTCTCAGAGTTCTCAGAGTTTTGCTGGGAATGACATTTTCAAAACCTTCACTCGTTATACCAGTTCAAGGGCTGATTCTCATTCCCTCCGATAATCTTTTCCTGATCACTTTAACCAAAAGTGGACCCCACCTCCTCTCTACCTCTGTGATTCCTCCTTACCTATTCTTTAGAAGAACAGAACTTCTGTAGGAGATTTAGCATGATGCCTTATTTCTAGGAAGTAATAACAGGGGAAAAATCCAAACATAATGTAGAAAGCAACTTATTCCTAGACCGGGGGCTTTAAAAGTGACCCATTATTTTTATTGGACAGATTATAAAGTTCCACCAAGGACATGTTGGAGGAATACCACAATATTTAACCTTCAATTTAAGTAAATAACCACAAAAATTTATCATTCCAAGGTTGCTGCCAGGTTGGACATTTTATTAAAACATGACATTTTAATATATAGAATAGAATTTCTCAAGCTTTGTTCCTTAAGATATTAATAGATATTTTTAGAGTGAAAGAGAGGAAAAAAAGTAAGTAAATTGAATACATTTGGCAAATACTGTCAAATATTAATTACCTATTGGCTACTAACAATGATAACTATCATACAAAATTCTCCGAAAAACCTAGGTGTAAAGAAGCCCTACATTTGTTTAAGGTAGTCTTTTCCATACTTATTTGTATACAAAACACATTTTTCTTACAAAATTCTTTTTTTTAAGATTTTATTTATTTATTTGAGAGAGAGACAGGGAAAGAGAGAGAGCACGAGCAGGTAAGAGAGGGAGAAGCAGGCTCCCCACTGAACAGGGAGCTCGATGCAAGACTCCATCCCAGGACCCTGAGATTATGACCTGAGCCTAAGGCAGACGCTTAACCAACTGAACCACCCAGGCACCCCATAAAATTCTTAAATTTCATAGCAGTTAGAGTAGAAAATTCTTATGGTGTTCTCGCTCAATCTTCATAAAATTTAGTTTAATAAATTTATTAAATAATTTAAGTAATATTAAGTAAATTTAATATTAAATAATAAAATAACTTAAAAATTAATAAATAATTCATTTGGTTCAAAAATCAGAAAAATGCAAAAGCATTACATTTAGATTTTTTTCTTCCATCTCTATCCTTGTCCACTACTCTGATTAGCCACTTTCTTAGATTCTTGTGTATGCTTCCAGTGTCTTTCTTCAAAGACAAGGAAATTAAAATACATATATATTTTATTTATCCCCTTATACAAAACATAACACAATAGGGTGCCTGTGTGGCTCAGTCGGTTAAGCGTCTGCCTGCCTTCGGCTCAAGTCATGATCCCAGGGTCCTGGGATCGAGCCCCCCATCAGGCTCCTTGCTCATCGAGGAGTCTGCTTCTCCCTCTCCCTCTGCTGCTCCCCCTTCTTGTGCTCTCTCTCTCTGTCAAATAAATAAATACATACATAAATACATAAATAAAATCTTTTTGTATTATTATGTTATGTTAATCACCATACATTACAGCATTAGTTTTTGATGTAGTGTTCCATGATTCATTGTTTGCGTATGACACCCAATGCTCTATGCAGAATGTGCCCTCCTTAATACCCATCACCAGGCTAACCCACCCCCCACCACCCTCCCCTCTAGAACCCTCAGTTTGTTTCTCAGAGTCCATAGTCTCTCATGGTTCATCTCCCCCTCCGATATCCCTCCCTTCATTCTTCCCCTCCTGCTATCTTCTTCTTCTTCTTTTTTTTTTTTTTAACATATTATGTATTATTTGTTTCAGAGGTACAGATCTGTGATTCAACAGTCTTACATAATTCACAGAGCTCACCATAGCACATACCCTCCCCAATGTCTTAAAAAAAGGAAATCTTGGTATTTGTGTCCTCAAAAATGTTTACTTTTTTTTTTTTTGGTGGTTGTTTGTTTCTAAATTTTGGTTCTGGAAAACTATGTTTTCCAAATGAGTACATGATCTTCTATCCCACATACTCTTCATTACAAAATGACTGAATTAGTTTGCTATGACTGCCAGGCAAAGTACCACAGGCTTGGAGGATTAAACAACAGAAATGTATTGGCTCACAATTCTGGAGGCCGGAAGTACTAGATGGAGGTGTTGGCCTGTGAGGTGGGCCTGGATCCCACAACTCTGGGATCGTGACCAGAGCCAAAATCCAGTCAGCTGCTCAACCGACTGGGCCACCCAGGCTTCGCAGGGTTGATTTCTTGGAAGGCTTCTCTCCTTGGCTTGAAGATGGCTTTCTCTGCCTTCACATGGTCTTTGTCCTAATTTCCTCTTTTTAATAAGGAGACCATTTATATTGTTTTAGGGCCTCTCCTAATGACCTCATTTATTCCTAATTATCTCTTTAAAGGCCCTTTCTCCAAATATTCTGAGGTCCTGGTGATTAGTGAATTTTGGTGGAACACGGTTTAGTCCATGACAGTGACTTTGACACTCCTGGCCCGAGAAGTGGGATCTGTTTCCTCCCTTTAAATCTTGATGGGTCTTTTGACTGCTTCAATCAATAGAATATGGCAAAAGTGATATTATGTGACTCGCAAGGGTAAGTCCTCAAAAGATATAGCTCCCAGATGAACCACTCCTTTTGGAATGTCAGGCTCAAAACCATTTGCTTTTAGTCTTTATACCTGAGGGAGCGTTTGAGGGAATGTTGTGTGGAAGTCTGATGCCAGCTTTATCTTTTTTCTCATGTATGTGACATGATCATTTTTGCCTGGCTCTTAAATTTAGAAGTCCAATAACTTACAAAGAGATGTCTCATTGCTCTGAATAAGGTTTCCTTGGCACACAATGTCTTTCAATGTATGGAAGCAATATGGTTCTTCCATTTCTGAACCATTTCTTTAGTCATATATTGAACTTTCTGTTTGGTTTCATATTTTCATTTTTTTTCTTCAGGAATTTCAATTATACTTATAATGAATTACCTTTTCCTGTCTTTTATGTTACCATTTGGCTATCATCTATTTGTATATATGGCTTCTTTAGTATCTACTCTCCTCTCTTCTTTCTGTAATTTAAGCCTTTATTTCTGAAACATTTTCACTATTTTACTTCTATTTCCTTCCTTCTACCAGTTTCTGCTTACTCTCTCCTGTTGTTTGCTTGTCACCTCCTGCACCCTGTACAACTATACTGAGTTCGTGTATTTCTGGTCTTTCGTTATATCAGCTATTGCTACATTAAGGTGTTTTTTGTTGTTTGTGGTGGTGTTTCTGTTGTAATGTTGGATTATATTTTTCAAATGCTTTGTGACAACTTTTCATTCTAGTGAAAATTTATTATAGTGAGTTTTTTCTCATATTTAGGGCAGTTTCGTAACTATTTTTTATTTCAATGTATGAATTTCTTAAAAATTTCAGTAAAATATTTATATTTAAGAGGGATGGATTTATTTGGATAAAATATTAGCAGATGATTTCTATGTTTGTATGTGCAGAGTGGGGGATAGTGGGCAGGAGGGCAAGAATAAGGTTAGGTTAGCTTCCAAATTTACCATCCTGACTCCTTCTCCCTCTAGACATGTAGGATTCTCTAAGTTATTTAAATTCTCTGGTCTTTGCATAATTGTGCTTATTTCACTGGTTTACTGTGAAGAAAAAGTTGAGCACAGTTCTGGTTATATAATGAGCATGCAGTATATGGAAATTTTTGTTCTAGCTTTTCTCTGACCTGATTTGACTGTGCCATAAAAGTTAGAAAATGGTTGGCTTCTAATGTAGCATATATTTAAACACAGAAAGCAAATAAATGTTGAAGTATGAGTAGCCAAAACCTTGGCTCAATAATTCTGTACTTTTTAAAAATTTTTTATTGTTATGTTAATCACCATACATTACAGCATTAGCTTTTGATGTAGTGTTCCATGATTCATTGTTCGCGTATAACACCCAGTGCTCCATTCAGAACGTGCCCTCTTTAATACCCATCACCAGGCTAACCCATCCTCCCACCCCCCTCCCCTCTAGAACCCTCAGTTTGTTTTTCAGAGTCCATCCTCTCATCATTCATCTCCCCCTCCGATTTCACCCCTTCATTCTTCCCCTCCTGCTATCTTCTTCTTTTTTTTTTTCTTAACATATATTGCATTATTTGTTTCAGGGGTACAGATCTGTGATTCAACAGTCTTGCACAATTCACAGCGCTCACCATAGCACATACCCGCCTGAGTATCTATCACCCAGCCACCCCAGCCCTCCCACCCCACCCCCCACTCCAGCAACCCTCAGTTTGCTTCCTGAGATTAAGAATTCTTCATATCAGTGAGGTCATATGATACATGTCTTTCTCTGATTGACTTATTTCGCTCAGCATAACATCCTCCAGTTCCATGCACGTCATTGCAAATGGCAAGATCTCATTCCTTTTGATGGCTGCATAATATTCCATTGTATATATATACCACCTCTTCTTTATCCATTCACCTGTTGATGGACATCTTGGCTCTTTCCACACTTTGGCTATTGTGAACATTGCTGCTATAAACATCGGAGTGCACGTACCCCTTCGGGTCCCTACATTTGTATCTTTGGGGTAAATACCCAGTAGTGCAATTGCTGGGTTGTAGGGTAGCTCTATTTTCAACTTTTTGAGGAAACCCCATACTGTTTTCCAGAGTGGTTGCACCAGCTTGCATTCCCACCAACAGTGTAGGAGGGTTCCCCTTTCTCCGCATCCCCGCCAACATCTGTCATTTCCTGACTTGTTAATTTTAGCCATTCTGACTGATGTGAGGTGGTATCTCATTGAGGTTTTGATTTGGATTTCCCTGATGCCGAGTGATGTTGAGCACTTTTTCATGTGTCTGTTGGCCAAAAAATTTGGATGTCTTCTTTGGAAAAATGTCTCTTCATATCCTCTGCCCATTTCTTGATTGGATTCTTTGTTCTTTGGGTGTTGAGTTTGATAAGTTCTTTATAGATTTTGGATACTAGCCCTTTATCTGATATGTCATTTGCAAATATCTTCTCCCATTCTGTCGGTTGTCTTTTGGTTTTGTTGACTGTTTCTTTTGCTGTGCAAAAGCTTTTTATCTTGATGAAGTCCCAATAGTTCATTTTTGCCCTTGCATCCCTTGCCTTTGGCGATGTTTCTAGGAAGAAGTTGCTGCAGCTGAGGTCAAAGAGGTTGCTGCCTGTGTTCTCCTTTAGGATTTTGATGGACTCCTGGGACGACTGGGTGGCTCAGTCGTTAAGCGTCTGCCTTCAGCTCAGGTCAAGATCCCAGGGTCCTGGGATCGAGTCCCACATCAGGCTCCTTGCTCAGTGAGGAGCCTGCTTCTCCCTCTCCCTCTGCTGCTCCCCCTGCTTGTGCTCTCTCTCTCTGACAAATAAATAAAAATCTTAAAAAAAAAAAAAGGATTTTGATGGACTCCTGTCTCACATTTAGGTCTTTCAACCATTTTGAGTCTATTTTTGTGTGTGGTGTAAGAAAATGGTCGTTTCATTCTTCTGCATGTGGCTGTCCAATTTTCCCAACACCATTTGTTGAAGAGCCTGTCTTTTTTCCATTGGACATTCTTTCCTGCTTTGTCAAAGATTAGTTGACCATAGAGTTGAGGGTCCATTTCTGGCTGGGCTCTCTATTCTGTTCCATTGATCTATGTGTCTGTTTTTGTGCCAGTACCATACTATCTTGATGATGACAGCTTTGTAATAGACCTGGAAGTCCAGAATTGTGATGCCGCCAGCTTTGCTTTTCTTTTTCAACATTCCTCTGGCTATTCGGGGTCTTTTCTGGTTCCATACAAATTTTAGGATTATTTGTTCTATTTCTTCAAAAAAAGTGGATGGTATTTTTGATAGGGATAGCACTGAATGTGTAGATTGCTCTAGCTAGCATTGACCACTTCACAATATTTGTTCTTCCAATCCATGAGCATGGAACATTTTTCCATTTCTTTGTGTCTTCCTCAATTTCTTTCATGAGTATTCTATAGTTTACCGAGTACAGATTCTTTGCCTCTTTGGTTAGATTTATTCCCAGGTCTCTTATGGTTTGGGGTGCAATTGTAAATGGGGTCGACTCCTTAATTTCTCTTTCTTCTGTCTTGTTGTTGGTGTATAGAAATGCAACAGATTTCTGTGCATTGATTTTATATCCTGCCACTTTACTGAATTCCTGTATGAGTTCTAGCAGTTTTGGGGTGGAGTCTTTGGGATTTTCCACATAAAGTATCATATCATCTGCAAAGAGTGAGAGTTTGACTTCTTCTTTGCTGATTTGGATGCCTTTGATTTCTTTTTGTTGTCTGATGGCTGTGGCTAGGACTTCTAGTACTATGTTGAATAGCAGTGGTGATAGTGGACATCCCTGCCGTGTTCCTGACCTTAGGGGAAAAGCTCTCAGTTTTTCCCCATTGAGAATGATATTTGCTGTGGGTTTTTCATAGATGGCTTTTATGATATTGAGGTATGTACCCTCTATCCCTATACTCTGAAGAGTTTTGATCAAGAAAGGATGCTGTACTTTGTCAAATGTTTTTTCTGCATCTATTGAGAGGATCATATGGTTCTTGTTCTTTCTTTTATTAATGTATTTTATCACATTGATTGAATTGAGAATGTTGAACCAACCTTGCAGCCCAGGAATAAATCCCACTTGGTCGTGGTGAATAATCCTTTTAATGTACTGTTGGATCCTATTGTCTAGTATTGGTGAGAATTTTTGCATCCATGTTCATCAGGGATATCGATCTGTAATTCTCCTTTTGATGGGGTCTTTGTTTGGTTTTGGGATCAATGTAATGCGGGCCTCATATAATGAGTTTCAAAGTCTTCCTTCCATTTCTATTTTTTGGAACAGTTCCAGAAGAATAGGTATTAATTCTTCTTAAATGTTTAGTAGAATTCCCCTGGGAAGCCATCTGGCCCTGGGCTCTTGTTTGTTGGGAGATTTTTGATGACTGCTTCAATTTCCTTACCGGTTATGGGTCTGTTCAAGTTTTCTGTTTCTTCCTGGTTCAGTTTTGGTTATAGGTCTCTAAGAATGCATCCATTTCTTTCAGATTGTCTAATTTGCTGGCATATAGTTGCTTATAATATGTTATTATAATTGTTTGTGTTTCTTTGGTGTTGGTTGTGATCTCTCCTCTTTCATTCATGATTTTGTTTATTTGGGTCCTTTCTCTTTTCTTTTTGATAAGTCTGGCCAGGGGTTTATCAAACTTATTAATTCTTTCAAAGAACCAGCTTCTAGTTTTGTTGATTTGTTCTACTGTTCTTTTGGTTTCTACTTCATTGATTTCTGCTCTGATCTTTATTATTTCTCTTTTGCTGCTGGGTTTAGGCTTTATTTGCTGTTCTTTCTCTAGCTCCTTTAGGTGTAGGTTGTGTATTTGAGACCTTTCTTGTTTCTCGAGAAAGGCTTGCTTTGCTATATACTTTCCTCTTAGGACTGCCTTTGCTGCATCCCAAAGATTTTGAACAGTTGTGTTTTCATTTTTATTTGTTTCCATGAATTTTTTAAATTCTTCTTTAATTTCCTGGTTGACCCATTCATTCTTTAGTAGGATGCTCTTCAGCCTCCATGTATTGCATTCTTTCTGACTTTCCTTTTGTGATTGAGTTCTAGTTTCAAAGCACTGTGGTCCAAAAATATTCAGGGAATGATCCCAATCTTTTGGTACAGGTTGAGACCTGATTTGTGACCTAGGATGTGATTGATTCTGGAGAATGTTCCATGGGCACTAGAGAAGAATGTGTATTCTGTTGCTTTGGGATGGAATGTTCTGAATATATCTGTGAAGTCCATTTGGTCCAGTGTGTCATTTAAAGCCTTTATTTCCTTGTTGATCTTTTGCTTAGATGATCTGTCCATTTCAATGAGGGGGTGTTAAAGTCCCCTACTATTATTGTATTGTTGTCGATGTGTTTCTTTAATTTTGTTATTAATTGGCTTATATAATTGGCTGCTCCCATGTTAGGGGTATAGATATTTACAATTGTTAGAACTTCTTGTTGGATAGACCCTTTAAGCATGATATAGTATCCTTCCTCATCTCTTATTATAGTCTTTGGTTTAAAATCTAATTTGTCTGATATAAGGATTGCCACCCCAGCTTTCTTTTGATGTCCATAGCATGGTAAAATGGTTTTCCACCCTTTCACTTTTATCTGGAAGTGTCTTTGGGTCTAAAATGAGTCTCTTGCGGGCAGCATATGGATGGGTCTTGTTTTTTTATCCAATCTGATAGCCTGTGTCTTTTGATTGTGGCATTTAGCCCATTTACATTCAGGGTAACTATTGAAAGATATGAATTTAGTGCCATTGTATTGCCTGTAAGGTGACTGTTACTGTATATTGTCTGTGTTCCTTTCTGGTCTATGTTACTTTTAGACTCTCTCTTTGCTTAGAGGATCCCTTTCAATATTTCTTGTAGGGCTGGTTTTGTGTTTTCAAATTCCTTTAGCTTTTGTTTGTCCTGGAAGCTTTTTATCTCTCCTTCTATTTTCAATGACAGCCTAGCTGGATATAGTATTCTTGGCTGCATATTTTTCTCATTTAGTGCTCTGAATATATCATGCCAGTCCTTTCTGGCCTGCCAGGTCTCTGTGGATAGGTCTGTTGCCAATCTAATGTTTATACCATTGTAGGTTACCGACCTCTTGTCCCGAGTTGCTTTCAAGATTTTCTCTTTGTTTCTGAGACTTGTAAGTTTTACTATTAGATGTCAGGGTGTTGACCTGTTTTTATTGATTTTGAGGCGGGTTCTCTGTGCCTCCTGGATTTTGATGCCTGTTTCCTTCCCCAAATTAGGGAAGTTCTCTGTTATAATTTGCTCCAATATACCTTCTGCCCCCTCTCTCTTTCTTCCTCTGGGATCCCAATTATTCTAATACTGTTTTGTCTTACGGTTTCACTTATCTCTCGAATTCTGCCCTCATGATCCAGTAGTTGTTTACCTCTCTTTTTCTCAGCTTCTTTATTCTCCATCATTTGGTCTTCTATATCACTAATTCTGTCTTCTGCCTCATTTATCCTAGTAGTTAGAGCCTCCCTTTTTCATTGCACCTCATTAATAGCCTTTTTGATTTTGACTTGGTTAGATTTTAGTTCTTTTATTTCTCCAGAAAGGGTTTCTCTAGTATCTTCCATGCTTTTTTCAAGCCCAGCTAGTATCTTTATAATCATCATTCTGAACTCTAGTTCTGACATCTTACTAATGTCCGTATTGATTAGGTCCCTGGCAGTTGATACTGCCTCTTGTTCTTTTTTTTGAGGTGAGTTTTTCCAACTTGTCATTTTGTCCAGAGCATAATAGATGATTGAGAGAACAAAATGCTAACAGGGTAACAACGACCCCAGAAAAATATACACTAAACAAATCAGAAGAGACCCAAAACTGGGGGAAAAGAAAGGTAAAGAAAGAAAGAAAGAAAAAAAAGAATATGATCAAATATGATCAGGTTGGTGAATAGATCAGTGCCAAACACTAGATTTTGGGCGTATTTTGGTCTTTTAGAAGAAACTGCCTCCCAAAATTTTAAAGAAAGAAAAACATATATATACAAAAATAAGGGTAAATACAGTGAAGGGATGGACTATGATTGTAAAGATGAAAATTATAAAAAAATTTATAAAAGGTATTGATAAGAAGTTGGTTGACATACGATCCAGCAATTGTACTACTGGGTATTTACCCCAATGATACAAATGTAGGGATCCGAAGGGATACGTGCACCCCGATGTTTATTGCAGCAATTTCCACAATAGCCAAACTATGGAAAGAGCCAAGATGTACATCGACAGGTGAATGGATAAAGAAGAGGTGGTATATATATACAATGGGATATTATGTAGCCATCAAA
Source organism: Halichoerus grypus (assembly GCF_964656455.1). Taxonomy (NCBI): domain Eukaryota; kingdom Metazoa; phylum Chordata; class Mammalia; order Carnivora; family Phocidae; genus Halichoerus; species Halichoerus grypus. The sequence goes on from NC_135717.1 coordinate 145,685,744, forward strand.
AGGAATGAGATCTTGCCATTTGCAACAATGTGGATGGAACTGGAGGGTGTTATGCTGAGCGAAATAAGTGAATCAGAGAAAGACATGTATCATATGACCTCACTGATATGAGGAATTCTTAATTTCAGGAAACAAACGGAGGGTTGCTGGAGTGGGGGTGGGTGGGAGGGATGGGGTGGCTGGGTGATAGACATTGGGAAGGGTATGTGCTATGGTGAGCGCTGTGAATTGTGCAAGACTGTTGAATCACAGATCTGTACCTCTGAAACAAATAATGCAATATATGTTAAGAAAAAAAAAAGAAGAAGATAGCAGGAGGGGAAGAATGAAGGGGGGGAAATCAGAGGGGGAGATGAACCATGAGAGACGATGGACTCTGAAAAACAAACTGAGGTTTCTAGAGGGGAGGGGGGTGGGAGGATGGGTTAGCCTGGTGATGGGTATTAAAGAGGGCACGTTCTGCATGGAGCACTGGGTGTTATGCACAAACAATGAATCATGGAACACTACATCAAAAACTAATGCTGTAATGTATGGTGATTAACATAAAATAAAAGAAAATTAAAAAAAGAAGTTGGTTGAAAAAAGAAAGAAGAGAAATTTAAAAAAAAATGGAGAGAATGTGATCAGGCAGGAGACTAGAACAAAGCCATACACTAGAGATTTAGGATATATTTTGATCTGTTAGAAAAAACTGTATCCCAAAATTTTAAAGAGAGAACAACTTATATATATACAAAAAATAAGGTTAACTACAATGAAGGGATAGAATATGACACTAAAAATGAAAAATACAAAAGATTTTAAAAAAAGGGATTGATAAGATATTGGTTGAAAAAGGGAAAAAGAAAAATTCAAAAAAAATAGAAAAAGAAAACAAAGAAAATAAAAAAAAATAACTTTGAATGACTAAAGAATCATGGGAAAAAAGCCATGAATTCTATGTACAGTACTCCTCTAGTGGTGGTGTTCTGCCATTCTCATTGATCAGTAAACTTGGTCTCGGCTGGCGGTTCTTGCTGATCTTCTGGGGGAGGGGCCTGTTGCCGTGGTTCCCAAATGTCTTTGCCGGAGGTGGAATTTCCCCGCCCTTGTTGGGGCGGGCTAAGTAATCTGCTGGGGTTTGCTCTCGGGAGCTTTTGTTCCCTGCAAGCTTTCCGTACAGGTCTGGAGGACGAGAGTGAAAATGGTGGCCTCCCAATCTCTGCCCTGGAGGAGCCAAGAACTTGGGGCCCCTCTCCTCCATGAGCCCCCAGAGAAAAGCAGTCAATCACTCCCATCTCCCCCGTCTCCGGCTGTACTCCATGCTCACCCGGCCTGTGACCGTGCGTTTCTATCTCTGGCACACGACCCCCTGTGGAATCTCCAAACCCAGCAGATCCCTGCGGTGCGCTCCTGCGCCGCTCTTCCCGGGGGAGGAAGGGGAGTCTCCCCGGATCTGCTGCTTGTTGGGTCCCTGCTGAAAAAGCAGTGGCCCGACTGTGCCGCGGATCATGGTTTATGGCAACCCCAAGCTGAGAGCCTGCACCTCGGCTCTGTCTCTGCAGCCGGCTTCCCTGCTCCGATACCTGGGAGCTCTGCTGCACTCAGGCACCCCCGGTCTTCCTGTGACCCCGAAGGTCCTGAGACCACACTGTCCCAGAAAGGGTTCCACCCCCCGCTTAGCCACTGGAGCGATGTCCCTCAGCAGAGCCGACTTCTAAAAGTTCCGATTTTGTGCTCCGCTGCTCTATCACTTGCTGGTAGTGGCTGCCAGAGGCCCCCTCCCACCGCCGTCTATCTTCCAGAATATCGCCTTGGATTCACTTCTCCTCACGTCCTACCTTCCAGAAAGTGATCGCTTTTCTGTTCAGAGAATTGCTGCTATTCTTTTCTTCGATCTCCTGTTGAGTTCGTAGCTGTTCAGAATGGTTTGATCCCTATCCAGCTGAATTCCTGGGACCAGATGAAATTTAGGTCTCCTACTCCTCTGCCATCTTGCTCATCCTCCCCCCCTTTTTTTTGGTATTTTTAAAATTAATTTTTAAATTTTAATTCTAGTATAGTTAATAAACAGTGTTATATTAGTTTCAGGTGTACAATATAGTGACTCAGCAATTCCATACATTGCTCAGTAGCACCATGATAAGTGTACTCTTTAATCCCCTTCACTTACTTCACCCATCCTCCTTACCCCCTACCTTCTGGTAACCATCAGTTTATTCTCTATAGTTAAGAGTCTGATTCTTGGTTTGTCTCTCTCTCTCTCTTTCTTTTCCTTTGCTCATTTGTTTTGTTTCTTAAATCCACATATGAGTGAGATCATATGGTATGTCTTTCTTGACTTACTTATTTCACTTAGCATTATGCTCTCTATCTCTGTCCATGTTGTTGCAAATGGCAAGACTTCATTCTTTTTTCATGGCTGAATAATATTCCATTGCATATATACCACCTCTTCTTTATCCATTCATCTATGGATTGACCTGTGGGCTGCTTCTATAGTTTGGCTATTGTAAATAATGCTGCAATAAGCATAGGGGGGGCATGTATCCCTTTGAATTTGTGTTTTTGTTTTTTTTTGGGTAAATACCCAGCAGTGGGATTCCTGGATCTGGGCTACTTCTATTTTTAACTTTTTGAGGAAACTCCATACTGTTTTCCACAATGGCTGCATCAGTTTGCATTCCCACCAACAGTGCAAGAAGTTTCCTTTTTCTCTATCTCTTTGCCAACACTTTCGTTTCTTGTGTTTTTGACTTCAGCCATTCTGATAGGTGTGAGATGATCTCTCATTATAGTTTTGATTTGCATTTCTCTGATGATGAGTGATGTTGAGCATCTTTTCATGTGTGTGTTGGCCATCTGTATGTCTTCTTTTGAGAAAAGTTGGTTCATGTCTTCACCCATTTTTATTTGGATTTTTTGTTTCTTTGGAATTGAGCTGTATTGGTTCTTTATATATTTTGGATACTCTTTATCAGATATGTCATTTGCAAATATCTTCTCCAATTCTGTTGGTCACCTTTTAGTTTTGTTGATTGTTTCCTTCGCTGTGCAGAAAAATTTTTACTTTGATGTAGTCCCAGTAGTTTATATTTGCTTTTGTTTCCCTTGCCTCAGGAGACATATCTAGAAAAAATGTTGCTATGGTTGATGTCAGAGAAATTACTGCCTGTGATCTCTTCAAGGATTTTTATGGTTTCAAGGTCTCATATTTAAGTCTTTAATCCATTTTGAGTTTATTTTTGTGTATGGTGAAAGAAAGTGGGCCAGTTTCATTCTTTTGCATGTGGCTGTCCAGTTTTCCCGACACCATTTGTTAAAAAGACTCTTTTCACATTGTATATTCTTTTCTTCTTTGTCGAAGATTGACCATACAATTGTGGGTTTATTTCTGGCTTTTCTATTCTATTCTATTGATCTCTGTGTCTATTTTCATGCCAGTACCATACTGTTTTAATTACTACCCCTTTGTAATGTAACTTTAAGCCTGGAATTGTGATACCTTCAATTTTGTTTTTCTATTTCAAGATTGCTTCGGTCATTCAAGGTCTTTTGTGGTTCCATACACATTTTAGGATTGTTTCTTCTAGTTCTGGGGAAAATGCTGTTGGTATTTCAAAAGGGAGCACTAAATGTGTAGACTGCTTTGGGTATTATAGATATTTTGACAATACTTGTTCTTCCAAAGCATAAGCATGGAATGTCTCCCATTGTTTGCTTCATCTTGAATTTCTTTCATCAGTGTTTTATAGTTTTCAGAGCACAGGTCTTTCACACCTCTTTCATTAAGTTTTTTCCTAGATATTTTATTGTTTTTCATACAATTGTCAATGGGATTGTTTTCTTAATTTCACTTTCTGCTATTTCATTATTAGTGTATAGGAATGCAATAGATTTCTGTACATTGATTTTGTATCCTGTGACTTTACTAAATTCATTTATCAGTTCTAGTAGTTTTTTTTTAGTGGAGTCTTTCATTTTTTCTATATATAGTATCATGTCATTTGCAAATAGTGAGAATTTTACTTCTTACCAATTTGGATGCCTTTTATTTCTTTATGTTGTCTAATTGTGGTGGCTAGGACCTCCAGTACTATGTTGAATAAAAATGTTGAGAGTAGACATCCTTGTCTTGTTCCTGACCTTAGGGGAAAGGCTCTCAGTTTTTCACTGTTGAGTATGATGTTGGCTGTGTGTTTTTTGTATTAGGTTCTATTATGTTAAAGTATGTTCCCTTTAGACCTACTTTGCAGAAGTTTTTTTCATGAATAAATGTCGTACTTTATTAAACGTTTTTTTGCTTCCATTGAAATGATCATGGTTTTTATCCTTTCTCTTATTGATGTGACTTATCACGTTATTGTCTTGTGAATGTTGAACCATCCCTGCATCTGAGGAATAAATCCCACTTGATCTTGGTGTATGATTTTTTTATTGTATTGTTGGATTCAGTTTGCCAATATTTTGTCGAGGATTTTTGCATCTATATTCATGAGAGATATTGGTCTGTGGTTATCTTTTTTTGTGGTGTCTTTGTCTGGTTTTGGTATCGGGGTGCCACTGGCCACATAGAATGAATTTGGAAGTTTTCCTGTCTGTTGTATTTTTTGGAATAGTTTGAGAAGAATGGGTATTAACTCTTCTTTAAATGCATTGTAGAATTTGCCTGTGAAGCCAACTGGTCCTGGACTTTTGTTTTTGGGGAGTTTTTTGATTATTGATTCAATTCCTTTGCTGGTAATTGGTCTGTACAAATTTTCTATTTCTTCCTGCTTTAGTTTTTGTAAGTTACATGTTTCTAGGAATTTATCTCTTTCTTCCATGTTGTCCAATTTGTTGGCATATAGGTTTTCAAAATATTCTGTTACAATTGTTTTTATTTCTGTGGTGGTAGTTGTTATTTCTTTTCTTTCATTAGTGATTTTATTTGGATCCTCTCTCTCTCTCTCTCTTTCTCTCTGTCTCTCTCTCTTTTATGAGTCTGGCTAGAGGTTTATCAGTTCTGTTGGTCTTTTCAATAAACCAGCTCCTGGTTTCATTGATCTATTCTATTGTCTTTTTGTTTGTTTCTATATTATTTATTTCTGTGGTACCCTTTATTATTTTCTTTCTTTTGCTGGGTTTGGGTTTTGTTTGTTCTTCTTTTTTCTAGGTCCTCTCAGTGTAAAATTAGGCTGTTAATTTGAGATTTTTCTTGCTTCTTGAGGTATGCCTGTATTGCTATAAACTTTCCACTTAGAACCACTTTTACTGCATCCCAAAGATTTTGGACCATTGTGTTTCCATTTTCATTTGTTTCCATGAAATTTTTATTTCTTCTTTGACTTCTTGGTTGACCCATTCATTGTTTAGTAGCATGTTATTTTTTTTTTAAGATTTTATTTATTTATTTGACAGAGAGAGATACAGCGAGAGAGGGAACACAAGCAGGGGGAGCGGGAGAGGGAGAAGCAGGCTTCCCATGAAGCAGGGAGCCTGATGCAGGGCTCAATCCCAAGACCCTGGGATCATGATCTGAGCCTAAGGCAGACGCTTAATGACTGAGCCACCCAGGCGCCCCTAGTAGCATGTTATTTAACCTCCATGTATTTGTGCTTTTCCAGATTTTTTCTTGTGGTTGATTTCTAGTTTCATAGCATTGTGGCCAGAAAAGATGCATGGTATGACTTCAATTTCTCTGAATTTGTTGAGACTTGCTTTGTGGCCTGATATATGATCTATTCTGGAGAATGTTCCTTGTGCACTTGAAAAGAATGTGTATTCTGCTGTTTTAGGATGGAATGTTCTGAATATGTCTGTTAAACCCATCTGGTCCAGTGTATCATTCAGAGTCACTCTTTCCTTGTCGATTTTCTGTTCGAATGATCTGTCCGTCGATGTAAGCGGGAGAAGACATAGTTCTTGAATATTCCGTTTGAATTTAAATTTATTTCTATTAATAAAGATACTATCTATAACATTTTATTGATGACTTATTTTCTGCCAAGCACTGTTTTAGATGTTTAATTTGAATAGTCACATTTAAAATTCATAGCCTATTGTTGATATTATACTACTACAATCTTTATTTACAATTTGAGAAAATTATAGCCCAGAAAGATTAAGTAATTTGCTCAAATTTATCTCAGTTAGTTACTTCATGATGGGGCACCATTAATCAAAGTTTTTGATCATCAAACATACTAGAAAGTAATCTGTTTTTCCTTTATATAAAAGGAATTTATATAATTTTTATAAAAAGAATTTTTACGAGATAAAAAATCTTGGAATTAAAGTCATCTTTAACATCTTTAACTGCCTTCTCCTCCAGATCCAAGCAATAGCTAAGGTGTAGCAGTTCTATTTCTTTCTCCTTGTATACATTAGTCTGCTACTTTTTATTCCTACTGTCTCCACTACAGGTTACTTTCTCATTATATCCTTGAAACCACTCTAAGAACTTCCGAACTGGTTTCTTACTTTTCAGTTTGTTGCCAGGTTAATTTATCTTTCACACTGCTTCCAGATAAATCTTCGTTAAGGCATGGGCATAATCATGTGAGTCACAATTTTAAAGCTCTTCTTAGACTATCTTTCCTGGTGAATTACATTTCTGTCTCTTGAGTTTGACATTCAAGACCCTCCATAAAATACCCTACCTATTTTCTAGCCAATAGAGATAGTTTATACCAGCTCCCAAGAGTGAATGCTAAATTTTCAGAAATTTTGTGAGCAAATTGTCAAACACAGCCATCATAAAAAATTACATTATATTAAACCTATAACTAAAAATTGTATTAAAAACAAAGGCAATGAAAAAAACAAAGGCAATAAATACTCAAGACTCATCACTTTTTAATCATTTAAAATATTTTACAATTATGCTTTTGGGGTTATTTACATATATCGTATCTGATGGTGGAAACACTTGATGATGGTATGCTACTTTGGATCTCTTATTAATCATATATAGAATGTGACCTTGGAAGATTGAAATCATCATTGTGGGAATATTTACGCCATGGAAATTGGAAAACACTGCAAATCAGTTATTAAAATGTATTATTTCATTGCGTATTTGGAGTCAGGGTCAGTAAACTATAGCCTATGGACCAGCTGTCTGTTTTTGTATTGGAATGCAGCCAGGCTCTTTCCTTTATGGATTGCCTGAGTGCTTTTGCACTGCATTGGAGAGTAAATTAGTTTTTTGTTTGTTTATTTGTTTGTTTTATCATCTAGACTATTTATTTATTGATGTATACTTGATACAGAGACTAGTTTTCGCAGAGATAGTTGGCTCCCAATATTTACTCTCTAGCCCTTTAAGGACACATTTGTGGACCAGGGGTTGCCATTGTAGCAGAAAAGGAGCTAAAGATAACAGGGAAACATATGGAAGGGTTTGTATGCCTATAAAATGTTATTTACGAAAACACATGGTAGACCAGATTTGGCCCATGGACTGTACTCCAATGACCCTTGGTCTAAGACTGGTCTATGACTTAAGGAAGTCACAGAAAAAAAATGATAATAATGCACTTCAAACTTAAACATGTGCCATGTCTGTAGCCCTCAAGTAGTGAATATCATAACAAACTGAGAAAATATTATTTCAGTATTCAAAAGCTATTATCTGATTCAACAAAAATGTTGCTCATGTCATTGATGAATGAATGGAAGTTAGCATACATCTTTATTGTTTTACTTTCATCTTACTAAGTAATGTAAGCAAAAATATTAACCAGTATTCATATTAGAGTTACACTGGATTGTCAATTGCATCTATAGTTTGCCTTTGGATACAAAAGTGCAGAAAAAATGATGAAAGCACTCTTTATATTTTATTATTATTTATAAAATTATGAGTTACATATCTTTTGCATCAGTAAAATTTATTAGAAATTCAGGTATATTAATATATATGTATGGGGCACCTGGATGGCTCAGTTGGTTAAGCACCTGACTCTTGATTTCGGCTCAGTTCATGATCTCAGGGAGGTGAGATTAAGCTCTGTTGGTGCTCCATGCTCAGCACGGAGTCTGCTTGAGATTCTTTCTCTCCCTCTCCACTGCCCCTCCCCCTGCTTGCACTCTCTCTCTTAAATAAACAAATAAATAAATAAAATCTCTCAATATATGTATTAATATTTACATGCATGCATTTTTTTAGGGAGCTGGTCATTAAACATTTGCCAGCAGACTGTATATAACTCTATTTTTAGCTCCTCTCCTTCACCTACATACTTTCAAATTAAAGTGATTATGTACTCTTTCATGGCGCACCTGTCATTTTTCCCTACTCCCTATGCCCAGGTTGCTCTTTTCTCATGGAATGACCTCATGATCTAATTCTGCTCATCAGTACTCTACATGCTCTCCAAGACTTGGTTCACATGGCGTCTTTATTAAGAGTTCTGGTACCTCTCAGGTCACATATGACTTGTTTCTGCCTTACATACTTATAGCACTGTTTTAATATTTCTTTCCAACATTTGTTAGAGTTCTTGGTGTATCTCCCAAATGCTTGATTAAAAGTTCCATGAGAGGGGTGCCTGGGTGGCTCAGTTGGTTAACTGTTTGCCTTTGGCCCAGGTCATGATCCCAGGGTCCTGGGATCGAGCCCCGCATCGGGCTCCCTGCTCAGTGGGGAGTCTGCTTCTCCCTCTACCCTTCCCTCCTACTCGTGATCTCTCTCTCCCAAATAAATAAATAAAATCTTTATTAAAAAAAAAGTTCCATGAGGAGGTATGCTCTATCTCTTCCATTTTCCTCTCCTTATGGAATCCAGTTGTCTGTCTTATGCATAGTGTTTAATGTACTTTTTTGAACTGAGTTGAAAAGGCACTGTACAAGTAAAATTGCTGAGATATTTTTGTCAGCCTTACTTCTTTCATATAACTCCCCTTAGCAAAACCACTCTATTCACTTTTTTCCTAAAACACATTTTTTACATGTATGACCCTTGCCTGTATTATCTCTCTAATACATAGGCTCATTGTTTTAATCTGTTCGGGCTGCAAAAATACCAGACTGGGTAGCTTATACAAACCAGAAATTTATTTCTCATAGTTCTGGAGGCAGGAAAATCCAAGATCAAATCACCAGCATGGTTGTGTTCTGGTGAAGACCCTCCTTCTGGTCATTGCTGATACCTTCTCACATTGTCTTCACATGGCGGAAGGGGCCAGCAAGCTCTCCGGGGTATCTCTGATAAGAGCACTAATCTTATTCCTGAGTGTGCAGTCCTCATGACCTAATCAGTTTCCACAGGTCTCACCTCCTAATTCTATCACCTCGAATGCTAGGATTTCATATGAATTTGGTGGGGGGGACACACAAACATTCAGACCATTTTTCTCTTCATCTATTTTTCTATTTCATTCATCTATTTTTCTCTCCTTATCTGAATCCCAACCTGAAAACCAAAGTTGGTTCCCTTCTCAAGCGGGAAATATTCCCTGAAAATAAGAGTCAAGGGAGGGTTTCTTTGTCTAAACTTCAGTATGTTTCATTTACTCAGTATTCTTCCTAAATTTTATCTGTAAAAATTTATGTGTAAAAAAAACCCTCCCTAACTGGTTGTAGGTTTCTCGAAGAAAGAAATGATATCTTCCTTATCTTCACAAAGCACGGAGTATTTCCAAAGCACTCAGGATAGAGCCTTGCACTCAGACGCTGAGTATGGTTTCACGAATGAATAAATTTCTCATAAGTCTCTGTATTCCCTACAGTGTTTAATGGTGCTGAACACCTTGTAGTCACTCAATCAATAGTTGTTGATTGATTGATATGTTAATGAAACATAAAAACGGAAAGTAATTGAAAATTAGACTTATAATTTATTGAAATGCAATAAAACTATCTTCGGTTTCTGAGTACTTTAATACTTTCCACTGTTGTTTCATCTTTACATCATGGACAAATTTTTATGCAATGTCATGAGGCTGTTGTGTGCTCGAATTTATAAGACACTTAAAAATGCTCAGGCCCCATAGCCATGTCAGGATCTAGGAAATCTGCAGTCATTTATGATTAATGATGCTCTGTGTTTTGTGAGGGATTATTAAAAACAGGAGCCTATGACTTCACTGTTTCTGACAATAACTTTGAACATAGGGTCAGTCCTTCAATTTTAACATGTCTTTGTGAGATTAAAAGAAAGTAAAAACATTGCATTGGAAGTTTCACCCAGATGTGACAAAATGGGAGACACAAGTTTTCAATCTGTTCCTTCCAATGAAACGTCACCTCATTCATAGAATACTGATGATGAGCAAATGTTACTGAAGGGCCAATCTAGTCATCAGAAAAACATAGAGTTCAGGACACTATCAGGCATCACATGGTCAATTCATAGAAGATGTTAACCAAAAGACTTAAGAGCGAGTTAAGAGCTGACTCATAACGAACGCAGTTTAATATTTGCATTTCCCTCCAGATGAGTAACTGGAATGAGAGTTATCAGGATTAAGAAAAATCAAAGTATTCAAGTTTCTATTGAAAATATAAGAAAGTACTGTATGTTTCCTGCAAAAACCAAAAAAGTTTGTATAACATAATGACCACTTTTACTCAATTACCTAAAAATAATAATCATGTGCTCCAACAATTAAAAAACATAGGAACAACATGACAGTTTGCTTTTAATGGACACTTCGGATTCAAGAATACACATAGTTCTCCCTCTGTTATCTTCTTATTTATGTAAGAATATCTATAATTTGCCTGTAATTATTTATACTAGTTTATTTGATTGCAATTATTGATGTTTTTAAAAGGATTATATGCTTTTACAAAAATTTATTCAAACTCTTCAACTCTGCTTACTGGCAACACTTTACAATCCATAAGAAATACAAACTAACTTCTTATAAGCATTGATATAGTCCTCAAAGTACAGCATTGCACTAATTGCATCTCTGCTAGCATCTTGAAAACACTCTCTTCATTGTCGGGTAGTATGCCTATGATATTCCGAGTAGCTGCACAGTGTGTAACTTCTGTGTTCTAAGCACCTCGCTAGTTGCTAGGCCACAGTCTGACCTTAAATTTGTATGAAAAATTAAGTGGAAGACCAACGATTGAGTTGTGGTTTTTCTCAGTTCAACATGATTGCCCCAGAGTCTGGCAAGGGAAGAAAAAACCAGCTGCTTGATTGGGATTGTCACTTTCCAGTCCTTCAGTGAAGCAGTACCAGAAAGGATTTAGTTGGAGCCAGCTTTCAGCCAATTCTTCTTCCTGAGAATGTGATGACGTGAGGATAGACAGGCCGAAAGGACAGAATAATTCAAAAAATTTCTTCCTCACTTTATTACTACAAGTTAACTTCCATTTTTTTTTTAAGGGCTCCACTTACTCCTCGCTTCAAAGCAGTGAAATGATGTGTCAAAGCTATACAGTTAAATTAAACAGTCCTGTGCTGTAAGAACAAAGATTCTATCATGTCACGTTTTCAGTTGTTACAGTAACCCCAACTTAAGATAATCAAACAAGAGATATCTGAAGAAAGAACACCCATTCATAACCATGCAGTTCAAAACTGTCTTTCCTATTAAACCGAACAGGATTTGTGAATTAGAGGGTGTTGTACACATGTGCTGAAATAAAGCTCTTTGCAGTTAATGTCACAAAGGACGTGAGTTATAAGTTTTTTAATAAGACACATTTCTCTTTAAGTAATATGAGTTATGGTGTTGCTTTCCACCAATAAAATGTCCTCCATTTACGGATTTTTTTGGGTTGTTGTTTATTTTAACTGTTTGATCTATCTTTGTATCTATCCCTTCAGTATTTGACCAATCATTTAAAAAATACTGTACATTGTAAATAGATCCAAATGTCCTGGGTGTGGATATCTAAAAGTGTTGGTTAAGCTCCAAGAACTAGAAAATACAAATAATTGGCTGGGAAAGATTGTTGTTAATGTTCCCTCTTTATATTTGGTGCACCAAACAAGCTAGAAACGAATAATAGAAATGCAAAATACCTTGCTGTGTTTTAAAAATCCTCCTAGACACCTAAAGTGAATCAGCAACATACTTTGTACCCCTCCTCACCACCAAGGAATTCAGTTTAAAAAAAAAGTTCTTAGGCACTCATGGCTTTTGTTTGTTCATTTCTTCTTACAATGAATATTTATTGAGCACTTAGGCTAGCACTGACGAAGCATTATGCTAGGTCCTGAGAGTGTAGCAATAAAGAAGGTGGGCCTGAGCCCGTTCTCATGAAGAAGATTTAGTGTTGTAGAATGGATCATAAATAAGTACCTTGAAAATAATAAAATATTATTTAGGAATATGTATATGTGTGTCTGAGGAACTGAAATAAAGGTGCCCATGGCTAGAGAGTCCAGTGCCACGGGGCCGAAGTGGGAAGAGTAGAGATCAGAGGGGGAGGCGAGGCCAAATCACATACCACACCTCACAGGGTGGGGCAAGGAGGTTGGCTTTTCTTTTGCTGTGATGGAATGCCATTGAAAGAGTTTAAGAAGAGGATAATACAATTTATGTTTTAAAAAGATCCTTCTATCTGCTCTGTAGAGAACAGATGATAAGGGAAAAGTATTTGAGGCAGATTCTTCATTGCTCTCTTATTGCTGTAGGGTAGACAATTCAAGACTACCCGCAAGAGGACAGGGGTTCACGTGTGTAATGGAATGACGACAAAGTCCTGGTTTTTTATTGATCTTTCATGTGTGCCGTGAACATTGCCTTGCCTCTGTTCCCTGAGCTGCTGTTTTCCCTCTACTTCCCAATCTGTTATATCTACAAGCTGCATCTCCTTTACGAAATCTTTTTCGATCGTTATAATTTTTTATTTCCATAAACACATATTTAATAACAAATAATTACTTATAATAATATGTACTACTAATACTTGCTGTAATAATAATATAATAATTGGGGCTGATTCCACCTATCCTAACAACTGAAGCAAAGATAGTGTTCTTATGTACAAATAATAAAGACTCAAAAGAGTCAATATATTGACCACCTGCCAGCTAGGGGAGCCAGGGTCTGAACCATGGGTTTTCCAACAGAAAAGCTCCTGTTTGTTTCACTACGCTAAGCTGCCCTTTTAATCAAGAATGTATCCTTTTTTGCTAATTAACAGGGATCTTGGCAGAATTGACATCAAAGAAAAGAATGCTTCTGTATATGCTTGCAAGTGTTGGGTATCAGTAGGTAGAAGTTATTGTTTTAACCAGGGCTAACATGCTCACTCTTACAAAATATGCAATAGACTATGAATATGAAATATCACAGCCTTCTTTCAAGGGACCAGCAAAGAAAGGACCACAGAGTAATGATTAATAAAATGGAGTTGTGTTAGTGCCTTTTCAAACAACAAAAGTGTATCCAGTTTGTGAACACAGTTTGTGAATACAGTATATAAAACTGCCTCGGGCATCACTATCTCCTTATTTTAGAGGAAACGATAGCCATAGAATTACACAATTGCCAAAGCAAAACAGATCAGAGAACAAACTGTCAGTTTCTCCCTTTCATCACCCCATCCCTCCATGGCCACATAAGATAGCAAGGGTATAAGAATCACGCACGTACATTTTCTATGAAGACTGATTTGCACATTTCCTGAAGAGTTCTTGAATCCAGAGTGGTGGATTTCTCTTATTGCACTATGCCAGGAATCTCTTTCAGGCCAAAGGGAGTAAATTATGGTACCTTATTTTCTTCTTGGCTGTTGGATTTTGATTATAATCTTAGCCCATTGAGGTAAACAGAGATTGCTTCTGAGTCATTAATAACTGGAGATTGATTTTCATAGAAAGACTAGAGGGAATGTTTATCAATCAGTCCCTTTGTACAATCGAATTGCCTACTAACTTTGATTTTGTATTAGCACATAATGGAAGAATTAATTCAAACAATGCTGGATTTCAAAATAGATTTCACTTTAAACAGAGAATGGTTGAAGAATATAACCACTCTAGCCGTTTAAAATGAAATTAAAAATATTCTACTTCATCTATGTAACAAAAGTGGATCTATGCTGTAATTTAAAAGGATGGGAAAAAGTGGGTGAAAATGTATCCTCTATTTTGAATTGCAGAATGTTTTTATATTTCCTTAATGTTCCTTTTCTACGGGTTTCTCACTTTTGCTATTGAAAAGTTGCATAATTTGGATTCATCTAAATAACTTATAGTCAGTTTTCAGAAACACTTATCTGATGTATGAAAACCTTATGAGTATTTTGAAACATGTTATGTAAAACCCCAAAGCTATGTTTTTTTCACCAGTATAAAACTGGATGTTGAATCCAGTTGAAAAAATGAGTTGGTTATTCTATCAGATTTGACAAATCTTTATTATATGTGATTACTCACAATGTGTCTTAATTTGATTACATTTAATATAATAATTGTAATGTTGATCATAGCCACTTTGCATAATATAACAGCTCATATTCATTTAATGCTTTGATTTACTATTATTGAGCTACTATAAAATTTTAGAAGATACATTAAATAAATGCTGCGTATTTTTTAAACAATAATGTGAAAGATTATATTTCGAAAGAGAACCTACTACATATGAATCTTCTACTACTGCATTGCCGTATGAAAAATGGAATACTCAGTCATCTAATTGCTTGGACTGTATAACATTAGATACCAAGATATTAAGGAACAATGAAATGTTACGAAGTATCAACATGATGGAATTTTTATTTTACTCTTTACTTAGATTTTGGTTATCATTTAGAAATAGTATTGTACTTAAATTTAGTTAAACATCTTTTTTTTTTATTTTGCATTCCTTATGCTGGGCCTTTCATTCCCTAACTATTTTTTGAAGCACCATTATTTAAAGTGAAAAGCACAACTCTATCTTTGTGTTTGAAGGGAGCAATGATTGTTAATCGGGGTTGGAGTTTTGTCCTCACGGGAACATTTGGTAATGTCTGGAGACATCTTTGGTAGTTGTCAATAGGGCCAAGTTTGAGAAACACTGAAGCAGAGAGGTATTAAAGAAACTTAATGCTAGAGAATGTAATAAAGATGAGCCAAAAATAATGTAAGCATTAAGAAGTTAGGACCGGGCTCTGTTTGGTTAACAACTTGTCTTGTACATTGTAGAAACTCAATTGTTCCCTGAAGATTTGTTCAGTTTTGTATATAAAAGGACACAAGTAATTATTCTTTTCTATACCCAAATAAGTTAGTAATCATTGCTGTAGGGCAACCTAGCCTAGTCAATGTATGGGAAGCATTTTTAGAATTATGTTTATGACACACTTCAGAATGCATATAAGTGAAGAGTTGAAATACGTTTCAGCTTGCTCTAGAATAAGGGACATATTAAGATGGATTTGGAAATACATACACATAGCCATTTTATTATACTGTAAAATTACTGCTCATTCTTATGGAAAGGTAAAATTTGTGGAAAGGCCCTTTTTGCAATTTTTAGCCATAAATGACAGAATTTTCATATACCCCAGGCACTAATATTACTTATAAATTTATACCATACACCACTTTTACTTAAACTTTTTTTTTTTTAAGGGGCGTGATCAGAGTCAAAACCATATGCTGTGGCTTTTGCCCTATGGAACTCTCAAATATACTGCAAGAATAATTATTCCTACTTAATGGAGTTACTGAAGAGAATGTGGTGCTGGCTGGTAAGACATATGTAATCTAATGAAAACCCTCTGTAAATCCTCTAAAGGCTTGTGTTAAGAGTTTTGAGTTTTGTGGGTTTTCTCTTATTAAAAGACTAAATAGCAGTTGAAATCTCTAAGAGAAATAAATGGATGCTAAGGACTCAAAAACTTTCCTTCTCAGGGGATTCTATCATAAGTGTATAATACAGAGTTTGTTCCTTTGGGAAATCAGTGTCTTCATGAACAGGAAGGAGGGAGAGAAACACAGAGAGAGAGAGGGAGAGGGAGATTTTTATTATATTTCTCAAAAATATATCATGTCAAAGTTTTGTTTATTTGGAAACTAAAACATAAATTTAGATCTTCACCATTTTCTTTGATTAGCCTCCTAAGTGTCTTTCTACTCACAATCTCTTCTCTAGCCCGTTCTTCGGAGCTTTGTTGTTCGTTTGTTTGTTTTGTTTTCAAAAGCACAGATCTGGAGATGCCTGTCCTCAGCCTGAAAATATTTGACCCCCTTAGCATGGCAGAAACATTTCTTTTAAAATCTGCTCCCTACCCTTTTTTGCCAATTACGTTCCCACCACTCACGCACTATCCACACATATCTCCCTATGTCTATAAATGTCATGATTTTTTATGCTCTTCTTTCCAGCCTTTCTAGTTGGGTAATGTGAAGGTCTTTCAAATGGCAAATCTATAAAAATCTTCTCTAATCTTTCTTTGACTTCATTTCCCTATATTGTTAAAAGAATTTCTAGGGGCGCCTGGGTGGCTCAGTTGGTTGAGCGTCTGACTCTTGGTGTCAGCTCAGGTCATGATCTCAGGGTCGTGGGATTGAGTCCTGCATTGGCTCTCTGCTCAGGGAGGAGTCTGCTTCTTCCTCTCCCTCCTCCCCGCCCCTCCCCCTGCTCTCTTCCTCTCTTTCAGATAGATAAGTAAAATCTTAAAAAAAAAAAAAAAAAAGAGAATTTCTACACACCTATATTAAACAATCATCTACCACACTCTACTAAAATTATGTGTTTGAGTATATATTTTCTCATCAACTGCTACATCTGTGAAAGAAAGGGCATATGTTATTAAACTTTGTATTCCTACTGCTATTGCCTGGTACGTAAGTGTTTTAAAATTCAAAGGTGAACCACCTATAAGAAATGTTAGAATTAAAAAGACTAACCAAACCAAGTCCGTCAAGGCAAGGATGTGGAAGAACTAGAACTCTCATACACTGCTGATGGAAAAGGAAAATCGTACAAAGCCTTTGGAAGAAAGTTTAGTAATTTCTTAAACAGTTAAGCATATGCTTATAAATAACTGCCATTCCCCTCCTGGATACTTACTCAAGCATATATCCATACAAAAACTTCTACATGAGTGTTCATACCAGCTTTAATGTCCATCAACAGATGAATGGTTAAACAAACTGTGGTATACCCAACACAATGGAATATTTACTTACAGTAATACAAAAAAATGAACTATGGAGAAATGCAATGATGTAAATTAATCTCAAAATAATGTTAAGTAAAAGAAGCCAGACATAACCTAGTACATGTTGAATGGATCAATTTTAATTTGATATTAAGATACACTTAAAACTCTTAAAATGCAAACTTCTATCGTGACAGAAAGTAGCCTCATGTGTGGTTGCTCGGTCAGGCTGAGTTGAGTACTGGAGAGTTGAGGAAAGGCTTAGAGAAAAGGATTATAAAGGAGATTTGAGGGGAGTCTCAGGTCCTAGATATATTCATGATCTTAACTTTGGTGATGGTTTCATGTGAATAAATATATGGATAAACTTACCAAATGGCATATTTTAAGTATGTACAGTTTGTTCTGAGTTAGTTGTACCTCAATAAAGTTTTTTTTTTAAAAAAAGAAATAAAATTAGAAGGTGAAATCATGATGAAAAGACATTTTGCAAGTAATTTACAAAGTAGATGCTACTACATTTCTTAGGGTGGAACTGGGTAAGTATTTATATTTGTTGACATAATTTGACCATATATACTCTCCTTTTTCAAGAACTCACAGAATTATCAATTTCGGATATTATAAAGTCAAACACTACTCCATTAAATAATATATATTCTTCTCTGTTAATCAACATATGATTATTTAATATCTATATTTAATGTGGTGTGCTGTAATGGGTAGAAAAATTAAACTGAGCATAAGTCTTATATTTCTACCATGGCCACTGTGTAGCCCATGAGCAGATAATTTAACCTTTTTGCCGGATCCGTAACTTTTTTGGGCATTAACTCTTCATTTTGTAAAATAAGGTTGTTGGTGTGGAGTGAAGACAGTTCAACAAATACTGAGGTAATTTTTTACAAAAGCACTTGGGAAAGATGGTAGTGGTGGAAGTTTTAAAAGATAAACTGAAGGACATTGAGATTTTTATTTGATCAAACAGCGATTTGAATCGGGCAGCACCAAACCCAAGGTAGGTGAGGGCATGCTGTTCCAGCAGGAGGGTGGGGAAAGGCTTTTGTAGTGCGGTGCTGGCTCACGACCTTGGGGGCTTCCTGGGTGAAATCTGAAACTGGCCGCTGTGCTTGAAGGGCAAGGAGAAACTATAGAACAAGGCAGACCACTGAAGTTTGGTGGGTAGCAGGTTTAATAAGCAAGGGAACTAATACATGAGGCTGATCTCCAGTAGCTGCAAGATGAGTAGATCTCCACACCCTGCTAGAATCTTGAAAGTTTATATAGAGGCTCTAACTGAGTTTAGTCATGTGCATGGCCCAGGTAATCTCATCAATACATTACTCTCTCAAGGCTGCATATTTAAAAACAGCTCCCAGGGACTTCCTAATGTTGACTGGAGCAGGCTATGCTAAAAAGCAAGTAGGAATAGGGGTGATCTGGAAAAGGTGCAAATCACCAAGGGCCTTGAATGCCATCATTAAGAGGTTTAGATCTGTGTTAATAGAATCATGTTTCAGAAAGCAAGTTCATGACACTCTGCACTTAAGCAAAGCCACAGAGTAAACATGAAAAATCTTTTACTCTACCTAGTCTGGAGAACATTGATCCTCAAGACCGAGATAAAGCACACAGTTGGATCATCTGGTTTATAGGAAAGGTGATTAAACCCAGTGTACACATTATTGATTTTGAGGTACTAGTGGAATGATTAGATACAAAAGACCACTGGGCAATTGATACTAAAATTGTATGTGTATATTATGTATTTGATACTAAGAATTTTAGGCTAAGTCCAAAGCTAGAGAGGTTTACTATGAATAAAAAAATATGCTATTTATTGATGGTTTATGATACACAATTGTTAAAAAAATGCCCAATAATTTTATATACCCACTAGCTCATGTAAATTCTCATAAGATTCCACTGAGGTAGATTTTGTCTCCTTGATTGGTTTTAACTCACATCACTGACCTTGAAAGGTGAGAGTGAGCCAAGGCTCAGGCTTTGACCCTCTTTTCTCTTCTGACTATACTCATTCCCTAAGTGATCTTTCATCCAATCTTGCCTTGAAGCACAACCTTTATGTTGAAGACACCAACATAAATGGAGTGGGCTGCACTTTCCGAGAACTTTGCATGTCTATTAGATACCTTGAACTTAACATAGTCAAAGGCAAATCTTGAATTTACTTTCCTCACCCACATTTCCTTCTACTCTTGCATATCTCAGAAAATGGTAACTCCATCCATTCAGTTACTGAGGTAAAACAAAACAAAACAAAACAAAACAAAACAAAACAAAAAGAAGCTATTCTATACTTATTTTCCTCTCTCACAGTGCCTATCCAATCCATAAGTAAATGCAGTAAGCTCTACCTTCAAAATATATCCAGAATTCATCCATTTCTCACCACCTTTACTCCTACTATTCTGGTAAAAAGCAACATTGTGGCTCACTTGGATTAATACATTGTTCCTCAAATAGTCTCCTTTCACTCTTGCCCCATTGCAGCCTATAATCCATATAACAGAGTGTTCCTTTAAAACATATGTCAGACCATGCTGTTCCTCTGCAAATAATCCTTAGAATAAAAAAAAAAAAAATTCTTTAGCGAAATGCCTAATAATCTCTCTAACCCCATCTAACTTCTCCATCCCTTGTTCTAACTAGAGATATATTTCTTGCTATTTCTGGAACTCACTGAGCAGGCTTAACCCTCAGGGCATTTACATTTGGCTGTTTCTTTGACCTGGAATGCTCTTCTCTCTTACATTTCCAGAATTCACCCCTTCTCTATCTCTAGGTCGCTGCTCAAATGTCACCTGATCAAAGAATCTTTACTTAACCATCTTATATAAAAAGAAATTTAAAAAACAACAAAAAACAAGCCTCCCAATCCTATCACTGACACACAGTAGGTGTTCAAAAATACTTGCATGGATACTCAGTATTTCAAAGAGTAGTCTGTATATTGAAAATGAGGACCATGTGGCCTAAATGAAGTTTCTAAGTTTCATATCTGATAAATTATAGGACTGGAATTCGAATCCAATTCTTTCTGACTCCAAAACTTTAGTTGTTTTATGGGGATTTAAATCTTAATGTTGCCTTGAAAATCTTCGAAGAAAACTTTTGAAACTGTAGGAGGAGATGGGATTATATAATGGCTAGACCATATAAGATGGACCAGGGATAGACACTAGACCATATAGATGGACCAGGGATAGACACTGGAGGAAGGATTCTTAATCATTTTCAGGTCATGGATTCCTTTGAAAATTGGACAAAACTCTTTGGCCCTCATTCCACAAAGCACATGTAAGCACGTACCATTATCTTGCTTAATATTGCATGCAATTTATAGACTCGATATCATGCTCTAGCCGAAAGGGACAGAAGATAGCAGAAGAGGGTGGGATTGCAGATAGTTTGTGCAGACTAGTGTTTGGGAATTTTGAGAACAAATGTAAAGGGGTGGCCTTCCCAATCTAAAGTTTATGATTCTGACTTCTCTGTTCATGCCTAAATTATTGAAACACTATGTTCCCATCGAGTCAAGATAGAAGGGACAAAAGAGATCTTCTTTCACCCTCATTTTGCACGTGAAACAGCAGGGGCCAGATGGCCCCAGTGGCATGCTTGTGTACCTCCAACTGGCTAGTTGCAGAGCAGAGATTAGATTTCACATGTCATGAGTCAAGGCCCCTGCTCCTTTTTCCATACCATGCTGCCTCCTTAGAAGAATGGGGTTGTCCTCCTGTGCTTCTTAGCTGTTCTTGAGGTGTTTCTGTGTATAAGTTATTGGTGTTTTTCTTCATCAAAATGTATATTGAATATAGATGATGGACAATGTTTTGCACTGGAATTATTCTTTTGTATTGCTGAAACATGCTGAAAAGTCATTTTGTAACTAACTCATGGTTAGTTTGAGAAATTGGTTAGCGATAGCTGATGAAAAATATTTGATGGTTAAGTGAGAACTTAAAAATCTAGACAAGGATTAAAATACTAGTGCAAGAATTTCATTCCATTTTCCAACTTACTTTAATCTGCAGTTTGGTTTTCATTGTGCAGATGGCTGAAATGGTGCAAGATTGTGCCATTGTGGTGAATTGTGCAATTATAAAGAATGTTACACATTCTAGATCTTTGTAGCAAAATGCCTGTATATTCATTCATTTGGAGAAACTTAATATCTAAAATCTTCAAGATCTGATGGTAACACTGAGGCACAATTAAATGAAATAATTAATTCATGTATTTATCTATTTGGCTATCCATCTATTCATTCACCCACTAATTTAAAAAGGTTTTTGCGAATAAAGTGGAAATCCTCATACATTATTTACGAGGTCTCTTAGAGTGACTGACAAGACTACCCAGAGTGCTAATGGACTCTGCTCTAGCTTATCAGTTAACTAGTGAAGTTTAACACGAACGGTGTCAGCTTTATATTTAGAGTGTAACTGTATAAACAAAAGAAGCCACTAGGAGAACCTTGTTTTAGAGTTTTCACCTCATTTAAATTCTTAATTTGTCCCTTCAGTTTAGAAAAGACGATTGCAATGTGGTCCTGCTTCCAATTAATGAGCTTCAGAACAGGATTAGGTTTGCCTCACTCAGTCTTTCCAAAATAGACTAACCTTGAATCACACAAACTCCAAGAAAAGGTAAATACTCTGTTCTGATTCAAATTAACTTCAACAGAGAAGACAATCCTAGGTTGTTTGTTTTATCATAGCCTGAGCTAAGAGTCCTAAAAGTTAAAGTTGATAAAACAGACATTTTTTTGTTCGAAAGTTAAAAAAAGAAAAATATTAGTTTGGCATACTTGTTACTTTTATTCAGTTTTTTTCCTGCTTATCTCATATTTTCTGTTTCTAGTTATTCAATAACATAGTAGCAGTAACTAATAGCTTGTATTACTCTTGTAAGATTGAAAATACTTGGCTGATTTTGTTATTTGGAGTTAAATCAATTATATAACCAGTTATAAAAAAGCCCCTAATATATCAAATATCTTAAGCATATTATGAGATTATAAAAGGAATAAAGTTGTGTATATATTTGTAAAATCACTTTAAGAATATCCATTCCTCTATAATCACTTTTGGGGGATTTCATAGAAATCAGGACATCTGAAAGTATCACAATCTAGTTTCCTTTTTCATGAAGGTAGTCATCCATCTCCCTTTGAAGCCATCCCCACATTCACATCCAAAATAAAAACTACCATGTGGGGGGAACCAAGATGGCATCCTTTTCTATCTTAGTCCATTTTTGGCAATATTTTTAATGTACTGCCACCTGAGTCTGATTTATTTATTCCTGAATTCTTTGACTTCAAAAATATTCTGATCATGCTGATAAGCACATGTACATTCTAGTCCCTTCCAAAGATAAAATTAAACTCATACCCTATTTATATAAGAGATGAATGCAATACATCTGTTGGTGTTTAATTACGAAACATCAGTTTTTTTTTTTTTATAAGCAACAAGGAAATTCATTGATCTAGGGTCAAATTATTCCTGTCGTTAAAAAACATTGATTTTAAAGTTTTGTTTCACATTAGTTACTCAGCCTGGGTTAGGGCAATCAACACAGTTGTAAGTGAAAATATGTTTGAATTAAAGCAATTAGGCTTGATTTTCTTGTGTCTTGCATCTCACAGCAGGTATTCAAGCACAGCCAAACCTTGGATGTGCTGACACCTGTAATCAACACAAACGGTCTCTTTCAAACTAACAAATCATCCCTCCCAGTGGAAGTATAAACAAAACCCTAATTGGAGATTTTGCTAACTATTCTCCCCTGCTGTGAATACTAGTTAGTGTCTAGTGTTTAAGCAGTAACCTCAGCTATAATTTATAATTGCCAAAAGATAAGAGCTAATTCTCTCGATTCAGTCAATGTAACTATGTGTGCTTAAATTGAGCCTATACCATTCAATGATCAATTACCAGCTAGTATCAAATATTTTGAAACTATTTTTTAATTGCAAGGAGGCAAATAATAATTAACACATGTAGTGCTGATAAAGTGCCATACTGTCCTAAGCACTTTTACATATATTCGCTCATTGCTCTTCACTAAATACATTTGAGGTAGATACTGATATTATTCCCAATTTACAGCTAAGGAAATTGTGGCTATGTAGTGGTTTGTTCTAAGCATCACAGCTACTAAGCAGTGTAGGTAAGATTTGAATTCAGGTTGTCTGTGTTCAGGGTAGGGGCCTTGCATTCGTCACTAAAAAATAAAGATGGAAATAAATAAAAATTAGCTCCTATCCCATTTTAGACAATTGAATTGAACACATATGCTGGTGAGATCCTTCATGCAAACTTCCAAGATCACCCAGGGAAGGGGTTCATGGATTCTGAGATCCATAGTTTGCAAGCAAGGCGTATCTTTGATTAAAACAATTGATTGTTGGAAATCAACGAAATCTAAGTGCACAATGAATTAACACAAATGAGAAGCAAAAGTGGTACTAACTCAATAATCAATATGTGCATCATTTCAGGAAATATTTCTTCCTAAATCACACAAGAATGTAACTTTTCCCTTACTTCTTAATGTGGTTATTGATATGCCTTAACAGCTACATTCTTCTGTTCCCTAAAGTATTCTTGGGCTATAAATTAAGAACCTTTGAAATTTTCATTAATTCTTTCAGATATTATACTAGTGTAATCAATTTAAATAGTGCTACAATTTTATCCAGAGCCTCGTTTACTTGTTTAAATCTTGCTACTCCCCTGAGGCTATCAACCAGCATCAGTAACACTTGGCAGCTTGTTAGAGATGCAGAATCTCAGGCTGCAAAACACAGACCTATTGGATTAAAATCTGCACTTTAAGAGGATAACCCAGGTGATTTGTGTGCAAATACAGTTCAAAAAGAAGTGGTTTAAGCCACTCTATTTAAAGATGGGGAAAAAGCTGAGGTTTCAATTACCATTAGGTTAAGTTTTTAAGAATTGGATATATTCCTCTCTTCTGCTTGTACAATAGAAAAAGGGTAAATAAATCTTAGCAGAAAATGTATATGACTATATAGGTTATTGGATTAATGAGATTCGTATTTTCTTTTTTACTTTTATTTTATTATTATTTATTATTTTATATTTTATTATTATATTTATTATATATTATATATTATATTTATTATATTATTTTATTATTATTATTATTAAGTGTGGGGTGTTAATTATGTACATCTGTGGTTTTAACATCCTCGATATCATTTTTATTTCTTGAAACCCATCCCATATCCATTTCAAGTCTTTGTGGTTCAGTGGGACCAAAATCTAAGGGTGGATCTTAGACCCTGGCTTAGCCAGTAAGAGTCTATAATGATTGGTCCAGGGGTAGCACGTGACCCCACATTGACCAATGAGAGCATTTCCTAGGGCTTTTCCCACCTCCCTGTGCAGTACCTGGAAGGCTGCTCCAGTTTGCTGGGGTGGTGAGCGCTAAGGGCCAAGAAGCCTGGAGTTGCCATGGATCATCATTGCCACTCTAAGGGTGGGGGACGCTGCCTGAGAATGAAACCTTTAGAGAAAAAAGCAAATCCAAGAGGCAGATTCAGACACCTGGATCCAGTTACAGCTTTGGATCCATCACATGGACTTTCCAGGTATGTGAGACAAGTCTATTTTTTAAATTGAGATATAGTTGACATATAAGATAATATTGGTGTCAGGTGTACAGCGTAATGATTTGGTATTTGTATATAATGAAGTGACTCTAGTTAACATCTGTCACCATACATAGTTATAATTTTTTCTTCTCATGAGAACTTTTAAGATTGACTCTCCTAGCAACTTTCAAACATTTAATCCATTATTATTAACTACAGTCACCATATTGTGTATTACACCCCCAAGACTTATTTATTTTATAACTGGAATTTTGTACCTTTTGTCCCCTTACATCCATCTCCCCTCAGCCACCAATCTGTTCTTTATATCTTTGAGCTTGGTTTTTTGTTTGTTTGGATTCCACATGTAAGTGAGATGATATGGTATTTGTCTTTTTCTGACTTTTTTCACTTAGCATGGTGCCCTCAAGGTCCATTCCTGTTGTCGCAAATGGCAAGATTTCCTTCTTTTTTACAACTGAATAATATTCCTGTGTGTGTGTGGTGGGGGGGGTGCACACACACACATCTTTATCCATTCATCTGCTGATGAACACTTAGGTTGTTTCCGCATCTTGGCTATTGTAAATAACGCTGCAGTGAACCTGGGGGATGCATATATCTTTTTGTTAAGTGTTTTTGTTTTCTTCAGGTGAATACCCAGAAATAGAATTGCTGGGTCATATGCTAGTTCTATTATAATCTTTTGAGGAACCTCCATACTGTTATCCTTCAGGGCTGTACCAATTTACATTGCCACCAACAATGCACACATGTTTCCTTTTCTCTGCATCCTCACCAGTACTTGTTACATTTCTTGTCTTTTTGAGAGTAGCCATTAAGTGATGGTTGATTTGGATTCCCCTAATGATTGGTGATGTTGAGCACTTTTTCATGTATCCATTGGCTATCTGTTTGTCTTCTCTGGAAAAATGCCGATTCAGATCCGTTGCTTATGTTTTAATTGGACTGTTTGTTTTTGCTACTGAATTGTATGAATTCTTCATATATTTTAGATGTTACCCCTTATCAGATGTACGATTTGCAAGTATTTCCTCCCATTTGGTAGGTTGCCTTTTCCCTTTGTTGATGGCTGTAGATTCTCAATGTAGCTATTTTCTAGTTTCTAAAAAGATGTTTCCCATTTTTACATCTATTTATTTAATTGATAATGTGTTTGTATCTTAGCTTACTCCCAAAATACTTTAAGGTGACTTACTAAGACACAAGTGTAGCCTTTGTGAGCTATATATTATTTTTAAGATTTTATTTATTTATTTGAGAGAGAGAGCACAAGCAGGGGGAGTGGCAGGCAGAGGGAGAGGGAGAAACAGGCTTCCTGCTGAGCAAGGAGCCCAATGCAGGACTTGAACCCAGGACCCTGGGATCATGACCTGAGCCGAAGGGAGATGCTGAACTGATTGAGCCACCCAGGCGCGCCCCTTTGTGAGCTTTAAATATGAAGGCACACTGCCTATATTTGCAGTGTTGCCTGTCTTTAGCTGTGGGAACTTGGTCAGATGACTCCTCTTTCCTATCTGCTTCCTTGTTTGCACAATATGGATGCTACCATCATCCTCTATACCTCTTAGGGTAATTAAGAGGAGTCATTGATTCATATTTGAACTGCTTAGCATAGTCCTAGCATATGATAAGTGCAATGAGCTTTAGGTACTACTCGTATGCAACAAAAGAGTTTGTATAAAATTTATTCAAAATAAGCAAGGAACATGGGAGAAAGCAAAATAAGGATTAAAAATGAGAATATGTCAGGTGGAAATTAAAACCATAAAACATGTGTTACAAAATCCTGCACCTACCAGAAGCAAGCCCAAATTTTGGCTCTCAGCATCTTAGTTGCCAAAGCGGATGTCGAAGTGGAGACCATCAGTTATTTGATTCATAACCCAAAATGAAAACTGTTTTTATATTTATATTATACTTTATATTATACTGAATATTCTTATGAACAATAAAATTGCCAAATAATATTTAAACAAAAAATTATGTGCCATAATTTACCTAGTATATACCTTTTACTTTACATGTAGTTTGTTTCCAGTTTTTACATAACCAAATTTATAACTGAGATATTTTTTGTATAATTTTTTATTATTTATTTATTTATTTATTTATTTATTTTAAAGATTTTATTTATTTGACACAGAGAGAAGGCGCATAAGCAGGCAGAGCGGCAGGCAGAGGGAGAGGGAGAAGTAGGGAGACTGATGCAGGGCTGGATCCCAGGACCCTGAGATCATGACCTGAGCTGAAGCTACATACTTAACCGACTGAGGTTAAGCATCTAGCTTAACCAGGCGCCCCTGTATATCACTTTTTAATGTGTTTACTATAATTTGTTTTGGCTCACATCACCAAAATTGAAATTGAGGTCAGAGAGTTTAAGCATTTTAAGATTTCTAATAAAAAATAGTGTACTTGTAAATATTGCAGAGGATCTACTGGATACAGAAATATTTTCTCCAGTCAACTCATCAATACATTTTGACTTTCAGGTAATTAGCTATGAATATACTTGTTAACCCTGAAAGTAGTTTGCATTTGTAATCTTTGTAGTTTGAGACCTCGTGTTGCTGTATCCATACCATCACCAGGAAAACTATTCACGACAGATATCTTACCAGTGGCAGTCCAACAATTAATTTTCTACATGAAGTATTTTCCTTTAACACATACTAAACATTTACTGAATACCCTATTTTTCTTAGAAGAGTTTAAATGTGTAGCATTTCATCTTTTTGACTGCATTAGTAAATGTTTAGAAAGAAACACAAAACAAAGTGCAAACGGTTAATAGCTGAGCATAATACAAATTTATATTTCACTCACCTACCAATCCAATGTAGGTATTTCTGATTGGGACTGAGGAGGACCTCTGCCCCATTCAGTATATTCAAGGACCCAGGTTGATGGAGGCTCCACCACCTTTGACAATGGCTTCCACAGTCACCCTGAATATCAACATCCAAGTGGTGAGTGGGTGAAAGAGAGGGTAGTGAAAACATATCCTTTTTGGTCTTATCCCCAAAGTGACAAATCAGTTTTACCACCATTCTGCTCACAAAAACTAGTCATATGGCCTTTTCTAAGCCTGGTTTGTATAACCTTGGGAATATTACTTAACCTTTCTAAGTTTCAGTTTTCCCATATGTGAAATGGGGATAACAATAGCAATCGGCTCCCTGGCAATTGTGAAATTTAATGCTATGTATATAGCACTAAGCTCAGTGTCTGACTCCTACTAAGGGCTCAAATAATGATAATACTCTTATTATTGTCAGTTGTAGTATTAGATAGGACATACAACCTAGACATATATTACAAAAACATTTTTTAATTACATATGATGACATTGAATAATTTTTAAAAGAACCCCAAGAAATGGGAAAAAATGTTATCTACAAAAACCAAAAACAAACAAACAAACAAAAACATTGTGGTCTCAGACCTCTCTGTAGTACTAAATACCAGGAAGGGAAAAGGGGAAATAAATGTTGTGGCCAAAAATTTGAACACTGGACTAATGTATAAGGCAGTAGGAAGACACATTTATATGTGTAGATACCTGGAAAATATAGTATATGCTTCATTAAAAGAAGGCATGAAGATACGTTCTAAAAGCTGAACTTAGGAATGAATAACACATTGGATAAAAGGGATGGTGATAAATTCTAACATTTTAAGTTAAGTTTAGGGATTATTACAAACATTAGTCCAAAATAACTAACGATTAAGAATAGTTATTGAAAGACAATGTGTATTGTGAAATTAACGACGTAAGTTTGAAGCATGCGACTCTTTAAATAAAGGAGAAATGTGGGCGCCTGGGTGGCTCAGATGGTTGAGCGTCTGCCTTCGGCTCAGGTCATGATCCCGGGCTCCTGGGATCGAGTCCCGCATCGGGCTCTCTGCTCCTTGGGAGCCTGCTTCTCCCTCTGCCTCTCTCTCTCTCTGTCTCTCATGAATAAATAAATAAAATCTTAAAAAAAAAAAAAAAGGAGAAATGTGAGGAAAGGTACAGTGAAGGGTGCTCTGCTGAGAACAAGGGGAGGGGAGTGGCATGGGATGAGGCTGAGAAGCAAGCAGGGACTAAAGCAGGAAAAGCCTTTCTCAGTGTATTAGAAGTATGCATTTATTAGAAGCTAATACATGATGAAATCTGAGCTTTCAAAAAAATCACTTAGATGCATTTTGGTAAATGGATTGGAGAAATCTAAGAGTGGATGTGGTGAGTCTGTTAAAGAAGTTGAAGTAGAAATGCTGGTAGTTCACACAAGGTGTTTGGCATTACAGTAGAGAAATTGAGGTGATTGAGAATATTTAGGCCATAGAAATGGTAGAACTTAGTAATGGATTGGGTATGTGGATGAGAGCGATGTGAAGGATGATTCTGGGTGTATGCTTATGACCCTCGGTAGTGGGTGGTGATGCCACTCACTACGATTGGGGTTGAAGACTCATAGGAGAGAAATTGAGATCAATTTGTAACAAGCTGAGTTTGAGTGACTCATGCATGTGGAGATGGCCATGCAAGTGGAGAGGCTATATAGACATTCGGATGTTTAGATCAAAAAGATTCAAAAGGAATATTTGTAGTAAAAATATTGATGCATAGTCAATGAGTAGCTTAATCTGGAGTTTCTCAACCTTGGCACTGTTGACATTTTAGGCCAATAATTCTTTGTTATGCAGGGTCTACTGTGCATTGTAGGATGTTCAGACCACCCCTAGCCTCTACCCACCAGATGCTAGTAGGAGCATGACAATGCAAAATGTCCCCAGACATTGAAAATCGTCCCCTGATAGGCAAAATTGTCCCATTGAGAAACACTGGCTTAAATGATGGTAACTAACAGGACAGTATTAGAGTAATAAGGAAACCCTATAACCCTAGTGAGACCCGTAATTCAGTTCTAAAAAAATATGGCTCAGGCAATTTTCCTTATTTCAAGTAATTGTTGTGGATACAAGAATGGATAACAGGAAGAGGAACACTATTTGTATGTGCTATTGTAAAACAAGTTAAAGTAGGGTCTGATGTAGATAAATAGAACCAGGAGGATTAGAGATTTCAAAACTGTTGAAGATGGGATTTACTGTACTAGGGAATAAAAAAAGGTATACGATAATCTGTAAATTCTAAATTGAAATTTGTATAACCTCTTTATATAGTTGGTTAATTCCTGCATGTCCATGAATAGGCTTAACTGAGAGACAATGTTCTTGCTGATCCCATTTTCAGAAAGAGCAGGACTGAACTGCATTGCCACAGTCACATGGGCATGAAAGATGAGAATCTTTCTCATTTGAGTTTTTGGTCCTGTTATTGACCATGAACTCTAATGGCTTCATGGAGAATCTTAGTATTTTTGGGGGTTGATAGAGTATTAGAATATTGTTGAATCCTGTAGACTAACATTATCTGTTACATGGTACTATTAACAGTATTTCCAATACATAATTTTTATTGGTTTGCATACATTTAGATTATGTCTGTTAGGAATATTTGAATTGTTCTGTTTATTTTGTTGGTAAATATTTCCTTTGTCCCCTGAAAATATGCAAATATATGATTATTTTACAAACTGAAACTAGTATAACCTGAAGTACAGTTAAATTATGCAACATTTGCTCCTTTTTTAAAATTAAAGTTATTGTCTTCGTGTGAAAATATTCAGTTGAATAGTGTTTTCTAAAGTATTTGCATTTAACTTTCACTTGACTGTACTCTGGAACGCTCTTGATATTATACATTTCAGAGTTTCTCTGCTGTTTAACTTTGATTTGGCATACTCAGTATGGTGAGTTGTAATTTGCCTGTAACAGCCGACTCCTTTGAAAATAAGAGTGAAAAACATAGAAATCTCTTTTAAAATTTAAAGATCTTTTTTTCCCTAAATGACCAGAAATTTCTAAATCCTGGTTTCTAAAAACTGTGCCATTTTGAAATTTATCTGGCGGATAGCACTGCTCTGCTGCATTACATGTGGTTGATGTTAGTCACATCCTTGATGTAACGTAACACAAGATGGCTAGGGTAATCCAATGTGACATATGACAGCATTTTGAGCCAGTCTGGGATATTTGAAAATATGCCATCTTTCAAAGACCATGGACAGATAGCATGGTGAGCCAAGATTGTGAACTCTGCTGCTTTCATTTTGAACAACCACAAAGCAAGGTTTTGTGATAATTAAACTGTGAATTCCAACATGGTAGACTCCAACAAATAATAACAAAAGTGCAATTTTTTTGATGGTGAGTTTATACTTGAAACTACTGAAGTGAAATCATTAAGAAAAAACAACAACTAAAGAGATGTGATGATGTATTATTACATGGATGTGAAAAGATAATGCAGAAACCAGCTAAGAGTATCTGGTAACAAACATACAGAGGTAACCAGTGGGCACCTGGTTATTTACCATTTGTTAAAAGTGCTCAGGTCAAGTCAAGTATCATTTTAGTAGTGTTAGAGGAAAAACAATCTAGAAACATGAGCACCCAGGCAAACATCTATGTTTTCTACACATGTTGTTGCATTTCTCTGTGAAAAGTCTCTCTGTACTCAACCTAATTTATTGTGCAGGCTGTGGAGAATTTGAAAACCACGTTTTCTTCTAGGATTACTTCAAGATCAGCTCCTTTGATTTTAAATTTGTTTCACATTTGTTGGAGCAGAAAATACTAGCACTAATAATACCTGATAAATAGTGATGAGTTACAGAAATGAAAATAACCTGGACACTGAATTAGATAGAGGACGGAAAAGGAAATTGAACATAATGTATACATCTTAGAATGCAAAGGTAAAATTGAACTACACATAAAGGGTCAGCAAAACTGTTCTTTTTATGAGATTTACAACTGAAAGTTGTAATATGTGATTGCCTTACTCAATTATATTTTAAAATCTCTTCTTTCATGAAAAGCTCTTCTTATCTTTCCAGGTAGGTCAAAATCATTAAGTAATTCTGGTACTAATCTGTTAATAATGTGATTTAAGTAAATGTGGAAAACAATTCACTTCCCTGCAAATTAAAAACACATAGTTTAAAAAAAAATACTTTGTGCATATATAAATATATATGTAAATACATTTTAATTATTTGTGCATATATTTTAAAAATATTGAGATTTCCTGAACTGCCTAAGATGACATTATAGCATAGGAAGAAAATGCTGTTTTTTTTTTTTTATAATTACTTTAGGTACAATAGCAAAAATTCCCACTACTTTAATATCACTCTTACAACTTATAAGTAATGTTTTTCTAATGCTTTCTCCTTTGAAACTCAAAGGTATGTGTATATCACAAAGATAAATTGTTTTATCCATTTAACAGAAAGGAAAATTGAAACTTAGGGTTCTAGTAATTGATAGGATCTTAATTTCAAGTCAGGTTTTGAACTTGAAGTCTACTGCCCTTTTTTATGGTTCTCATAAAATTAGGATTTTGTTAATTTGACCCAAGACCTAGTGACTGGTAGCAAAATTTAATGTAAAGATAAACAATTTAACATTAAGTGGAGACTGGATCGATCACCTTGATGTTATACTTTAACAATGCTGAAAGTGAACAAAACAATTACCTGTCGAATTCTGGTTGATAATTAGATTAATGGAATGCTGTAGTTAAAAACATTGTGGTATTTTGTACTTAGGGCTATAGCAAGTGTTGGAATAAAAACACAGTAATGCCCAATGAATCTAATATAGAAGATCTGATATTTTTGGTTTAATAGAAACAAAATATATTGCCAAAATAACCTAGAAAAGCCAATTAGAAAAACAAAACAAAATAAAAATCATTTTGTCTTTTTGGAGGAAACTAAAGGTTAAAAGGTATAAGCTGAGGAAAACCAAGGTCAAGCAGATTATTGTATTTGCTGGGTTGCTTTCAAACATACTACAAATCCATCTATCAGTGACCCTTGGCTAGCTATTCTAGACGGGAGTTGCCTAGCCAGAAGGAGAGATAGGATACTAGAAACAGGATTTAATGTTTGTTATGTGCCTACTGTGCCTACATTTTTTTTATAGATTATTCTCACAGAAAGCTTGTGAAAGCAATTTTCCCATAATATACACCAAAGATTGCAGCTCAGAGATTAAGTGACTTGTTCAAGGCAATATCCCTAACGTGGCTGACGAGGGATTTGAACCCAGTTACAGAGTTGAGATTTGAATATTGAAAATATTAAAATATATTAATCTTAGAAGAAATATAAGCAGATGATAAATGACAGAGGACAGATGTGCAAATAAAAGAAAAAAGCAGTTTTTTCAAACTGATGGTCTAGCATTGGTAAGAGCCTACCCAGGAAGATTTATGTGATTCAGTTGGATAACATATCATTCTGTTTGGTTATCTAGTTGAATGAGGAATTTCCTGGATAATGAGTTGGCATGCATTTTGACCTTCTAAAGTACTCTAAGGTAGAATATAGGGTATGGAGCTGGGCAACTTTGAATTCATTTCCTTGATGGTTAGTTTATTTTCTGTGTTACTTCGGGTGACATACTTAATTATGCTGATCCTCAATGCATTCATCTGCAAAATGAATATTAATGATACTTGTGTGCATTCTGTTAAGTTACACTGGGGTAACAAACATTACCAAAATGCGAATGGCTCACAACAAAGGTTCTTTTCTTGCTTGGATTGCCAATCCTTTTCAGGTCAGGCACAGCTCTGCTCTGTTTTCTTCCTTTTGGCAGAAGGAGCCTCCCCTTTCAGCATGTGTTTGTCTCAAGGCAGAGGGAAGGGATGCAGAAACCATAGGATGACTCTCACAGGGTCTGCTTATATGGTTTGTGCATTGCTCTCACTTACCTTTAAAATTTCCAGGGGAAGTCACATACCCAAGGCTTATGAGAATGAGGCAGAAAGTATTGTCTAACAGGGAAGGCACTGAATAATTGAGAACAATCTTACAGTCTACCATAACACCCACATTATTGTTGTGATGATTAAATGAGATGAAAAAACAGAGTTCCTAGCAGAGTTCTAGGCACATAGTATATGCTCAAGAAATTCTATTTCACTTCTATCCCATTTGGGATCCAGGGTCAAGTTGAACAAAGGCCAAGCTCAGGAAATATTGCAACTGTATATAATAATTTTCAAGAGTTCATTCCATGACCTTATTATAGTAATTGAGGGAATTACAAATAAGATTTACTATGTTTCTCATTAGAGACTGGGAATTAAAAGAATTAAAATCCTATTGAAAAATCATGGTAAGTTAGAAAGACCTTAGTCCTCTTCCTTAACTCTTAATAAAGAATTGACAGATTAAGACCTGGCTTTTAAAAGTACATTCTTAATTTCTTAGGAATTCCTAACTTCTTACACACACACACACACACACACACACCCAAAAGTATATAAAACAATTAAGTGAGCATTATTAACAAAATAACAAGGCAGTTTCAATTGGAAGCTGGCATTTGGGATAACAGATGAACATAAATTTTGGTGAGAGTTATTTTCCAGTATAAAAAAAAATCTCTCAGGAATTTTGCAAACTTTAGCATGAGAGGAAAATTCCCTATTGAATGTTTCTGAAAAGGTCTCTTTTCTATGTCATGTGGTCAACGCCAGCAAGAGTTTTGCATGAGTAATGGATTTGGTCTTGTGGATTTTTGGATGAATCCTTGAGGAAAAAGCCAACAAGTCTTGCCTTCCCTCGATGAGATCAAAGACACCACTGTATTTTTGGTATGAAAAGGGTTTTACCATGTTGCCAAAAATATGCTGTTTCCCCATCAGCTGTGTAGTGGCCACACAGTGATTGACAGACCATGGAGTCTCTCCAGGGTGGCTTCGTTTCAACTTAATGGTAGTGTTTAATTTGAAAAATACTCTGAGTCCCTTTTGGATAAAAATTGTGACAGTACACAAATAGTTTTTCCCTCAGCAAAAAGTTAGTCGACAAAACGCACTGTGTGAGGTGTCGCTCTAGTACGAAGCAGCCCTTTGTGAATTCATGGAATAAATTTCTATCTGTGTAAGATTAAAGTACTCAGCTAATCATTTATCTGACTCTTTTTTTCGCAATAAATTCAATGGAGAAAAAAATAATTTCTGATGAAGACTAAATTGTTTAAATGTTCCCAGAGAAACAAATTTGAGAATTATTTTTATGGGGAAAAAATGTCTAAAAAAGTCATTGGTAGGCCATTCTTCATTATAAACTATTTAAATAATGGAAACTTGTTATCATATGATTTTAATATACAATGGACTGAAACACAGCTTCTCATACAGCAAATACTCAACTGGCAGGCAATGAGCAGTGACAGGTGGATATTAGTCATGTCTCATCAAGGGTCCCCCAGTGTATGAACTTTATTACATATATGAGAAAAAAAATGGAGAATTCATTTGTCTGTAGTTTAGTATGTTTATTTTTTAAAAGTTTCAATGTATCCAATCTACTGCAAACTTAGATAGCAAAAATAGCAAAGTAAATTAGAAAAGGTTAACTAAAAACCCCTCTCAGTAACTTGTGGGAGAGAGGAAGGATATACAGATAAATAAGCCCCCTTTTAAAAAGTGTACCCTTCACACTAAGGTTCAATATAAGCGTGAAGAATCCAGTGGCGAGTCCAACAAATCCCAGAAAACATCCTCCACTCTAGGAATTATCTGGTCCTGCACTAGTGTCTGCAGCCCTCAGATTGGCAGCATTCCTTGGCTTTCCTCTGAATCTCTGGTCCAACTCAGTGAAGTGATGTGGAGAGAAAAAACAAAAACAAAAACACACCAACACTTTAAGCCCTTTATGCTCCAAGTCCTGAAACCGATGAGATGGTATCTTGAATGATTAGGATAAACTGGTGACTGCATGCAGAGGTCACATTCACCAGAAATCTGCCTTACTTTTTGCTTTAGTTCACAGGAACTGTTTAAGATCAGAGGTAAAAAAGAGCTGTGTGTTGTGCTGCATCAGGACTATGTTTTCTGCTCATTTTTGATGCTATGAAGTCAAATGAAACAGTTTGGAATGAGGACTGAAACAAGAGGGTTTGTGGGTGTGGCAGCCCCCATGGCCTCAACTAGTTGGTAGAATGCCAGTAAGCATTCATTTAGTTCTACCTCTGATATTGGGGCCTTGTTCTGGGAGTTTTTTTGAAAAAAAATATAAAAAGGCCTATGTGAAAGTGATAAATACTCAGTGAAGGCTCGAAGGTTTTGTTGTCTCAAATATTATGCATTTCATGAATTCTATTTCATCCCATTTTTCCAGGTTGGTATTTAATGTCTCCACTTCAGTTTGTATATATCTCGTCTTAAATATTCTATAGCCTGCAGGGGACATTAGGTCTATAGTCTAGAATGCCTCATTTTAAGTCTATAATGCACAATGTATGTCTTAATTATTTGACAATATAAGGCTTTTAAGTGAAATCCATGAAAACATTAAAAACCCATACTAAATCTAAAGTTCACTTGAACAATTTTAATTTTATTGACAAAGCATGCTACTTTTAATAATAATACTGGTATATATGTATAAATGCTTCTTTTCTAAAGTGAAAATTGATAGACCTCTTTCTTCTAATTCCTGCTTTACAAATGTCCAGTTTATACTTGATATCAGAATGATCTGTGGCAGAAAAAAGTAATCCATGCTCCTTGGCAGAAATACAGGCTGTAGACCTCAATTGTAAGATTTTTGAAATTCAAATAAAATATTTGAGTGATGGTTATCTATAGCTCAATCGCTTCTGATGTTTGAACTTGCCTTATCACTGCCTGAATCATTGTCAGGAAATGCCCCCTTTTTTTTTTTTTAAAGATTTCTCTAAATTGGGAAGCTTTTAATCAGTTTTGTTCTTGTTATAAAGTCCAGTTCTACCACTGACGGCAGTCAGTAAGCATAGAGGCTTTTGCCCTTAACAATGTGTTTATCTTTAGACTAATGCTATTTGAGTCAGAGGTTAATAACACTTACTAATAAAATATTAATAAAGTAACTAACAAGTTTAAAATATGCTAAAGTGAAACTCAACCCATTTTGTGTTTAAATTCCTGAGACTTTGATTTAATCCTAATACATATCATCCAGCTGCATTGAATTCATTTGATGGAAACACTTGATAATTGTTCACCTTATACCCTTATCATTTAGACACATTCTCTAGCACACTCTCCTTACTATTCCTTGATACAATAAACTCAAACACCAAAGTAAAAACAAAACAAAACTTAAACAGCACTTCGAACACTGAAGAAAAAAGTAGCATACTCTGAAAATAAAAACAGAAACCTCTAAAATAATGTTTTATTTATCACATATAAATGTGTTTTCCTAAGAATTATTTCCAGTACAGGCCACCATATGGAAGTAGAAAGCCATTATGGGAATGAACTAAGATGGTTTGTATCACCTGCATAACTTGTTTTGTTCTATGCCTTCAGGCTTCAAAATCCACTTCCCATATTTTTTTCCTTTCTTAAAAATAATGTACATCAGTTTAATTTATCCCAGGTCCTGACAGAAGGATCGGATTTTAAGCATTTAATGCTGTGGTTTCAAATCCAATTTCTCAGTGTTCATCGTTTCAAAAGTGGTAGAATTCAGTTTTTGAAAAGGTTCAAGAACTTGGGGAGGATTGGCATACTTTCTAAAGTCTTACATTGATGTTAAAGGCAGCTCTGTATGGAGACAGCAGTTTGGTCTGAATTTTTCTATAGTGCTCCAGGAAATACTAAACTCTTTGCCTACTCCAACAAGAGTCTCTTCTTAATGGTGTCAACCTAGGAAAATTTTTAAACCCATAAAGCATATTGAATAAATAACCTATTTACAGATTTTTCTGGGCTAGGACACTGATTGGCTGGTACATTTTCCTAAAAGGAGGGTATCAATATATCTGCTTAAGGCTTGATTCCACCACATGTGTTTGGAAACAACTTTCCTTAAGACCAATGGGATTTTTATCCATTCAGACGCTGAGGCACTAGATCCTTTCACAGTAAATTCATTGTAGGCTCTCTTTATTGGTGGTGGGTGTACCTCAAAAGGTCAGGAGTTCAGATTGCTTCAAATAAACATCCAGAATCTCAGATGATTTTTTGAAATGGGCCCAAGTTTACTTGAACCTCTTTTCTGGTTTGGAAATCAGGCTGAAAATTTTACAGAAACAGATTTTCTTGTGAGATCTCAGAATGTTGTGGTTTAAGTAAAGTAATAAACAAATTTGAAAAATGAAAGGCAAAATTGGCTCAAACTCACCTGGTTTCATTCTATTAAATGCCTGAAACTGAGTGGCATTGTGCAATATTTTAAAAAGAAAAAAAAAGACTTTGGCTGTGGTTTTGCCTAGAATCATCAAACATTCCTGTTGAGGAGGTTTAAGAGAACTTTCTGTCACTCTGTCCTCCTCCATCCTTACGTTTCAATGAGTTTCATCTTTTCTTTTATTTGTTTATTTTCACTTTCATGACTTCGGCATTGGTCTTCCATTTTTATCTATCTATCTATCTATCTATCTATCTATTTATTTATTTATTTATTTTGGTTTCAAACTGTTAGTGAAGAGTAACTCTTTGACCTTCTTTTGAGATGGAATAATTTCTCTTTACTTATGAGTGTGGTCTTCTTGAAGTGCATATCATGGCATTTGCATGGTATATATAACATGGAAATAAAGTAGAATTTTTGAAATACTTACTGTTAAATACCAGGCATGAGGTAAAACTTTCACATGCATCATATCTCATTGTCCCAGCAAGACTATTAAGCAGGTATTATAATATCTATTTTATAAGTGAGAAGAAACAGTTTATGAAGGGATGGTAACTTGCCCAAATGTGTAGCTATATTGCTTATAGCTGGGAAGTAACAGAGGAAGGACTGAAGCAGAGGCTGTCTGACTTCAAAGGCCATACACTTTACTACTACTTTCCAAAGTTTCCTGCATAGTTGCGGAGGTTTTTCCGAGAGCTTTTTTTTTGTAAGCCCATTTATCCCTTCCTAATAAGTTTAACCTAACCATTACATATAATGGCTTATATACATTAGATGTTAGCTGGAAAGAGTATTTGTTTTGTAACTCTTAGATGTGAATAGGAAATTTCTATAGTTAAGAAAGTTTGTTATAATCATGCCTTAGATTTGTGAAGCTCTGTCCTATATACAAAGACCTTTTGTGGGTGTTATCTCCTTCTCATCTGTCCAGCAAACCAGGAGGTAGGCAGATAAGTCATCTTGATCCACTTGTACAAATGAGGAGAACTGAGGCTCCATGAAATTAAGATATTTTTCCCAAAGTCCTGAAACTACAAGAACTCCAGAAGAAACTCTAACTGAAATCTTTCACCTACGTGAGTTGCTCTTTGCAAGTCAATGTTTCAGAATTCCATTCTGTGATCTCCCAGTACCTAGTTTTATTTTCTCACTCTTTTCCCCTTTTCAATTGCACTATTTTCTCCACAGTACTTTTGCATATTTCAGCTCTGAACATACATTGTGCTCCTGATAGAAAGTGCTCTGC
The DNA here is from genome assembly GCF_964656455.1 of Halichoerus grypus. NCBI lineage: Eukaryota > Metazoa > Chordata > Mammalia > Carnivora > Phocidae > Halichoerus > Halichoerus grypus. Next base: position 145,724,955 of record NC_135717.1, read on the forward strand.
ACTAACTGATAAAATCCAAACTACTTTTGCAGAGCTCAAAATAGTCTGGACACATGATACCAAAGCTGTTCTTGTGCTACCCATTTAAGTTATGTATCAAGTCTAAATTTAATCAAGGCCACATTTTATTTATACATTTCATGCATTAAACTCATTTAAACTTTTAGTCAGATTTCATTAGAAGAAATACTACCGTGCACATCATGCAGTAGTAAAGCTAATGTACTTCAGGAATTTGAAAGGAGTTCGAGATCGGGGGTCTGATTTCAAAATTTCTCTTTCTTTCTCTCCTCAGTGCTTTGCAGCAGTTCTGTGAGCAGCACACGGTTTGTCTCCTAGGACACTAATATAGTCAACATGCTCTGTACAAACGTGTAAACACAGACATTCCGTGTAATCAGGGAGGTTGGTGTCTTAAGGCAAGATTATGTTTTTTTAGGAAATGCAATTTATGTTCAGGATTAAGTTTCACTCGCAGACTGATAACGGCTGAGGTTCAGGGAGATGATAATAAGTATTGTATCCTTACTCCCTGCCCTGCATCTGAAGCCTCAGATCCGTCTTCCTGGATGGCCTTCATCCTCCTGATCCCAAGTACAATTATTTGGGTTCTGCATTTCTTAGAAAGACGAGAAAAGTCAATGATGTGAAAATACAGAACACATTTTAAGAAACATCCGGCATCTATAAGCCTTGTTGGTGGGTGTGAGGAAATCTAGAGAGACGTGAGGAAAAAATACAGATGACACCAGAGTAACATTCTTCACAAGTCAGGAAATTTAAATTTCTGTTAGGTACTTTGTATTCCTGAGGTTGAGGTGGGATTGGGTAGCAAATGGGGAGACATGATTCTTAGAATGTAATCATCTTTGTCTGCTTGCGGCATGGTCCTAATACTAGAAAACAAGTTAAACATATGAGGTTTCTGGCAGATATTCTCTTTTCACATCAAAGTTGAAATAAATCCACTCGGAATATCATGTAAGCCCTTCCTATAAATCCTTTTTACACAAATTGTGGGTCATGCAAAAGAGAACTATGGCCTTGATCAGTCAGCTGAGTTTTCTCCATCTTTAACTTTTTTTTTTGCCCACAAATGAATTAAGTACCTAGAACTGGAACTTTTTGGACAGCAAGGAAGACTAAGGTCCTTTTTTATCATGGTAACAGGTACTGCCTGGGTACGGGCCTTACCACGGAAACCTCAGGCTGCTGAGGCCGCGACTTTGAGCTACGAGGCAGGTTGGCGGCGGTGGTGGTGGTGGGGGTTGTTTGTTTGTTCAAACATATTTTCTAAATTATTTGTTTGTGTCAGTTAGGAGGCTAGAACTGGAAAATGCAGCCTTGAGCTGGTTTTTACAAAGTCCTTGTGCAGCATTATAATAATCTTAGCAACTAGATAATGCTCCTGTGGGCAGAGAATCAAGTCTGATAGGGCAGGAACAATTCTGTATTGTGATGACTCCTGCTGTTTTCTTCCAAGACATCAGAAAGAAAACACATAGTAGTTGAGAAAAAAAAAATTCCTTTATCCCCCCTTCTAAAATCCCACCTCTTCTAAAAATAGAATTTTATGATGTTCAATCTAATTTATTTTCAAGACTATTTATTTAATAAGAAGAATGTTCTCCTGGACTGAGATGCAATATAACTGAATACATATATCTTTTTTTTTTTTTTTTTCCCACGGAGTTAATGTTTACAACAGAGGGCTAAGCATTGAAAATACGGAGCTGAAATGGAAACTCTGACGTCATTTTAGCTGCAGTCCCGCTGCCTTAACTGGGGAGAAAAATATTAGCCCTTGTCCAGCTTACCTTTTCCATGAGGTGTAAAAAGCATCCTATACAAAGAGAAGCTATGAAACCCAGAAATGTTACTCATATACACGCCCATTGTTGCACACTGGCCCTGGGCGAGCCTGCTGATTCTAACCATATGGCTGCATGCAGAAGTGCACTGAGAAGTTTCCTCTGGGGTGCCCACACAGTGTCCGACTGGCTTCCCGGGCTGCAGGAGAAAATAAAAAATCTGCGTTCTCCCATTAGGAGATTTAATCCAGATGCTCACGAGGTTATACATTTAAAGAGTGGGTCTTGGACTTGAAGGAAAAGTAACGTTTCCAGGCTTTGAAGGCTCTTTGCTTTTTCCACTGGGTGGCGCCCAAAGGCCGTGCTGGTGAAGACATCTCACAGACTGGAAACTGAAAATCTAATTTTTAAAATGTTTTAAGGGTGGATTAATTCAGAACTACCACTCTTCTAATCCGATTACGGGTGCACAGCGTCAAATGTCGCTCAGACTGTGCTTGTATTGCCTGCTGAGTGGCCAGTAATAATTCCGCCTCACAGAGAGCATATGGAAACTTTGGAGGTATGGAAATAGTTTATGCTGGTAAACTAGAATTCTTGGAGAATAAATATTTTGTACTCAGTGTATACATTGAATGCCCAAATTACTATGATAATTTCTCTGCAATTAAGTTTTTTTTTTTTCCGTCAACATTTTTCAGCTTTTAAGGAGGATCTTTCCTGTCCTAAATACCTTTCAGAATTCCAGAAAAACACCATTTCACTTAATAGCAGTTTTCGATTATGGCCCATTATTAACAACTCTTACAAACCCTCCTCATTATTTCTGGAACTGGAAGTTTTGGGGCTGTAGGCTACATTCATTTTAGTTTGATGACAATCAGTTACTGCATGCCTCATGAGCCATCAACTGTAAATCGGAACTCTGACGTAGAGACTTATGCTTTCTGCATATCGGCTCTGCAGATCTTGCTTTCTAGGTCTTTCTTGGCTTCAGAACAAGCAGCATTACTGGTATACGTAGGGTATGCATTAGGCCCAAACTCTTTTGCTGCCTCTAGGACCTAGTTATACGACCCTGGCTCAATCATATATATTTTGTTACTAAGCAGAGCCAGCTATATGCAAAATATTGAAGTTAGGTGATGTTGTTTTTGATCATTATGTTTTCTTTCCCTGGCCTTGTCTGCACATCACACGTAATAGAGCTGATCAAAGTAAAACACAGGTATTAAATGGACTTGGGTTAAAATCTTGGTGTTTATTGATTATGTGATCTTGGGTTATTTACTTAATATCCCTGGACTTCTATGACCTATTTTAGAAAATGAGAATAGTAGTCTGTATAACCATAACTCAAAAGGGTGCTTTTGAATATTAAGTTATATCAAATGTATGGGAAACTTAGTGGTCTGGCCTGTGCGAACTTCTCAATAGATGATAGCTGTTGTCATTAGGAATAAGCATTTAAAAAACCTAACTCTGTTTGTCTTATAATCAGTCTATTGCAGTGCCGTACACGCTGCCCTAAGATCTATGCAGTCTAGCTGGGTTAATAATTCATTTGTTCACTCATTTACTCATTCAACAAGTATTTATTAAATACCTACTATACAACAGGAATGTTTTGATGATGATATTACAACCATGAGCAGAAGACACATGAACGCTGCCCTCACGGAGCTTAGTTTCTTGGAAGAAACAAACTCTGAACAAAAACGCATTATTCAAACAAATTTTAAATTAAAGGTGTGATAAGTATCATGAACAAAGTACAGAATAGTGAAAGCTTCAATGTATCCAGGGTCACCCTTACTTTTGAATTAAAAGGAAATAATCTGAACTTCTTTTATCATGTTTTTTTTTGCAAAAACTACTATCTTCTTCATGGCTATGCAGATTCTTCTAGATTTGTTTTTCTTAGGGTCAGCCTTTTCTCTAATTTCATATTCCCGCTAAAATCTTTATTTCTCTGTGATGTTAAGTCCTACAGTGATTTTCTTCTCTCTGCTTCTCATGGACCAAGATAGATTACTCAGCCTTTCTAAACTAACAAGGTTTTGATTTAAAAAAACATAGGCCTCTCATTCTAAAATTGATTAATCTGGTTACTATTTATTAATGGCAATGCTGATACAAATAAAGATTTATGGTGAAGATCAATGATAGTGATCCTAGTCTGGTGGAAGAGAGATTTTATAACAGAATTCCTTTCTTGTGTTTCTCAAATAAATTTGTTTACCAGGCTTATTTGCAAATTGGCTTCCACAAACTTGGAACGCACGTGCACAGGCACACGTATGTGCATGCGTGTGCTCTCTCTCACGCACACACAAACACACACATACATAAATTTGATGAAAAATTTCATGAAATTTTTTTTTAGTTATCTCAACTATCATATAATAATTAACAAAATTATTAACATCAATAGAACTAAAATAAAAAGTAAAATGAATTAAATACAAACGTATTTCTCATAAGGTGTTTAAGTCTTCCCTTGTATATAAGTAGCCAGTTTTGATGGTCAGTCACATTTACTGTGGTATCAAAGATGAGTGAATTTGGAGTCAGGAGGCCTGGGTTCTAATTATCCAAGCAACTATAAATAAGTCTCTCAAACTTTTTGAAATGCACTCTCCAGTATGGTAGCCAATAGCCACATGTGTGTTATTTATATTTAAATTTTAAATGATTAAAATTAAAATTTAAAATTTGATTTCTCAGTCATACTAGTCACATGTTAAATGTTCAGTATTCACATAGGTTAATGGCTACCATATTGGAGAGCTCAGTTATACACATTGCAGAATGTTCTATTATTTTTTTTCCAGATTTTATTTATTTATTTATTTATTTATTTATTTATTTGAGGGCAAGAGAGGGGGAAGACCGAGGAAGAGGGAGAGACAGAATCTCAAGCAGACTCTGCACTGAGTGCAAAGCCTGACGCAGGGCTCGATCTCACTACCCTGAGATCATGATCTGAGTTGAAATCAAGAGTTGGAAGCTTAACTGACTGAGCCACCCAGGCGCCCCGAGAATGTTCTATTCTGTAGTATTGTTGTAGAATGACTATCCTGATCTATTGTATCTCTTTTTGTGTCTTGCCTTATTCTTCATTATTTTCTTAATATGTTTTGGGGAACAGAAAACTTTAATTCCATGTACTTCAACTATTCATTCAACATAACTGTAGAATTTTCTTTTTTGCTTACTTTTTATTCTTTGTCTACACCAATTAGAATGTAAACTCCATTCTAGCTGTTTTCCGGCTAACAATTTACTGAATACGGTACCCCACCCCCAAACTTATCTACATTTGACCTATTTTTTCTTAGTATGAGAAGAAATGCAAACAACCTCAATAGATTAGGTTAAGGCCAAATACAAAATAAGGTATCAGTTATAAGCAAATTTTGTGACCCTATAATTTTGCTGATCTTGTTTCCAGCTCTATCCCTATTATGAAGAATACTAACTGGCACATGGTAAGACACTCAATAAATATTTCTTGAATGAATAACTATCTTCCCAATTTATTAAATAAACAAGAAAAGATCATTCTGTGGTCTCAAGGCAGACGTGGGATAGACATACAAATGTGCTGAGCGTTCAAGCTCATAAACTTTCCTTAGAACAATCTGCCTCTGAACTTAATTTTGAATAACGACTTGGTGGTGAAGTAGAAGTCTCAACTCACAAGATATGGTAAATTTCCCTTAAGATTCTGCTAAATTGTATTTCACCACCAAGTCCTTATTATTCAATAAGGACACCCTTACAGGATTTCATGTTTTCTAGGACAAATGAGTCAGATTTTGAAGTGTGACTCAGGTCTATAAAAGTTATGAATGAGACATCATAGAAATGTAGGGCTATCCTGAAAGGAAGTCAGAGATAGGGAAATTAACAAAAGGGAGAGGAATTCATGGCAATAACTTTAGTGTTATAAATTTGACATCAGTGCTTGGTAATTTCTAAAATATTTACTGAAATTATAATAATTAGTATTCATTGATCACTAGGAAATGTAAAATCTCTTGGAATAAAGTTTGCCAAGAAATTTAGTGGATCTGAGATTTTAGCCTACTTGCAAACTAACAGGTTAGTTTAACTTAAAGTCTAACTTTAGGTTAGACTGCCAGAATTGCATGGATGCTGGCAGGAGATACGAGACTCCTGGGTCAGAGACCAAGAAAATTCTTATTTATGTCAGAGCAGACAATGTGTGTGTCAACATGTTTTGTATCAATTCGCTTTGCATTGGGTGATGAAGAGGGCCAGATAATGCCTAAAAATACAGTTTTACAGGAAAGAAATTCCAAGTCTAGGGCACTAGAATCTTTTAGTCAGGGCAGTAGCCCTTTGCTTTTGAGACACTATTGCTGTCTTCCAAAGCTGTTTGGTCTAGGAACATTCTTGAAAAGACTGTCCAGGAAAAGAGGAAGTTAATGCTTCTCACAAGGTGTGAAGAAATGCAAGGGAGCTGAGAATTGTCTCTCAACAGAATTATGCAAAACTAAGGTCATTTTTCTTGCTAGACATACTATTTCAGAAGAATTCTTATAAAATATATACTAATTTCATTTTTCGATAACATTTTCTTTGGACATGTTTACACATAAAATGTAGAAATCTGTATCGATGGATAGATGTTGCAACCGGACAGATTTGTTGCTGATTGAAAAACTATATGCCAGATCTTAATTTATGACAGCTTAATTTGTGGAAGCCTGAAGGCATTATCTCAGGTAGTTATCACCAACATTGTAAATTCTGATATAATGATTTCAAGCACCTTTTCTCTGACCTATGCTATAGGTCAGAGAAAATATATTTTGTTCAATATAATTTAGCATCCCCAATCCAAATACTCCTTCAGTTGTTCTCATTACTTTCTCATTATATCAACCCATCATTACCTTATTTCTTACACACTTTACATTCTGTGGTTTCTCATTAAGATAATTTTCTACAACTATAGTCTGATTCCATTGCATACAAGCATTTTGGGGAGTGGAGAAAAAAACAACCATAATCCACATGCCTGCAACACACACACACATACACACACACACACACACACGCACTCACGATACACATACACTCAGACACACTGGTGCTGCCTTTTTACTTGTCTATCACCACAAACCTCAGATGTGCTATACCCTTAACACCGACAAACCATCCCTTTATATTGTTAGTGTATCTTCCTTCCTACTCATTCTCTCAGAGCTTTTATGGCACATATTCCCCTCTGCATAGACTTCCAATGATCTCTGAACTCAGATAAAGATCTTCACTCATATTTAGTTGGAAAATAATACAAGATTAATTGGATTCTAGGAAGACAGCTGTCTCCAGAGATTTGTAATGCCATCTAATATATTGGTCAAGAGGGCTGATGTAGGGTTAACAGAAGTTCTAGAGAGACTGAGTTCCATTTACTGAATATAAAAACCTGCACCCAGATGAGTTTGAGTTAGTGAAATACTTGAGGGAGAAGCTAGACAACTGTTTATGCACTCCTGTGTCTGAAAAAGAACCAAATTTGAGTCACTATGCTTGCAATAGTCTGGTTAAACCTAAATTTCTAATTCTCAAGTTAGTATAGAGAACAATTTCTGTATCTTCTAAGTAAATGTTTAGAGAGAAAAATCAGACTCACCAAAAATGAATAAAAGAAAAATAGTTGATTTACTTCATGCTGCCTACCCTCCAAGCTTACCGGAAGGGCTGGAAGAAGAAGACCTGTAGACAGGGTAATATTAAGGGTTTCAGATCTCACATACCAGCCCTGCAGAGCGGGATAGAAGCTGGAGGGGGAGGGCACATTCTGCTGCTAGGGGGTGGAGGACAGAGGTGGTGTTCTAGTAACCACACTTTCCCTGAGAATTTCTGATTCAGCTCTTTAGGTCCACAATTCTACCAACAGGTTTTAGTTAATGACCTATAATGAAGTTTATGTTGGGCTACTCCAGAGTGCTCCAAAATAATTCCCGAGAATCTTCCTGTGTCAAAGGGACTGGGATTCAGTCTGTGGTTTATCCATGCACAATTCTTTGGCATTCTATTGCTGAAAGCTAATCATAATTCTCATTCATTCATTGATTCATTTATTCTTTCAACATATTTATTGAGTACTTGTCACTGTTCTAAATGTAGAGCATACAGTAATGAAAATTTAAAAAAGTAACAAACTTCTCTCTTGAAACTTGCATTCTAATGAGGGAAGGCAGAAACTAAGCAAGTTGAATAAGTACAATATATCATATGCTGTATAGCACTATGAGCTACGGACAAAAATAATGTAGAGAATGGGGGGTTTGTGTGTGTGTGTGTGTGTGTGTGTGTGTGTTACAAGATTAAATAGGGTGGGCAGCAAGACTTGAGAATGTGACATTAAAGAAAGGCCTGAAAGTTCAGGGAACAGGGGTGGGAGAAAAAGAAATGTAGGGAGTAATTGAACACACACGTGTCTGGAGGAAGGGTGTCCTGGCAGTAGGCACAGTAAATTCCAACCCCTTAGTCCGGGCTGCTTCATGGGTATACAATCTGTGCTGTTGCTCAAGACCCATACCATCTTGAAATTCTTAATGAATTTTGAGCAAGAAGATCTGCATTTTTATTTTGCACCGGGTTACACCACGTATGCAGCCAGCCCTGTCCTTAAGGCACTTTAGGGGAATAGTGGTGAGGTCCCCATGGTTAGAGAGAAGTGAGCAGGAAAGAGAGCCATAGATGTTAAGGATATAGGGAGGTCACACCTCTTGTATGACCTTGAATGATCTGAATAATGTTCTATCAGTATTATTCCAACTGGTGTGTTGGAAATAGAATGAAGAGATCAAGGATAGAAATAAGGTGATCAGTTTTGGGAGGATATTTGCAATGAAATCTCAGCAAGACTTGATGGTGGAATAACAATCTGGCCCTAAATTTAAAATACCATTGTGGGGTATAGAGATTACTTAAAATAAATAAATAACATTTAAAAAATAAAATAAAATACCATTGTATTGTCCTGGTTTTAATTAAGGGCTGATAGGTTTCAGTGCGTTTAGACGACAGTTGATGGACAACAGGGAGAAAGCCTTGTTATTAAGTGTCATTTGCTTGTCGGATGCAGGCCCAGAAAAAGGATTGTCTTATGTCCATGTACCACTTATGACCTGTACTCTAAAAGTCTCATGCATATTAAAAAATGCCTTATAAACTATATGAAGTTGTTACGATCATTTTTATAATTGGGGAGTTTGAACTAGATGATCTGTAAAGGCTCTTTTCCAATTCTTATTTTCTTTGCTTTGTGCATTCTTTTGCCACTTAACACTATTCTAAATCTGATTTCCTTTCACTTACTCTGGCCCCAGACTGACTGGGTTTCTTTTCTATTTATATTTAATTTTGAAGGTTGTGGAATTGTCACAGGTTTTACATTTTTATGTATAATTATATATCTATGCATATTCCATCTATTGGCATCAAATGAGATAATGTATATAAAATGCTTTAGAAAGTCTAAATAATTCTATAAATGCAAGAGATTAAGTAGTATATTAGGAAGATTGCAGTTTAAATCTGTTTGAAATAGTCTGAAATCTTGCTTACATTTTCCAACAATCTGAGAGAACTATGTACATACTCATTACTATAGCTAAAACATAGAACTTGCTTTCATTTTATAAAATTAAATTTTTGGAGAAGGATTAACTAGCAATTTTCTACATAGTGTAAAGATTGTTCTTCTGATATTGGCACTTGTAGGCTGTTTAGAATTTTCCTGCCAAATGTGCAGTTTCTTGACTTTTTTTTTTTCAGTTAGTGGGAGAGAATTAATTTTCTGTGCTCATGCTTGTTTCCAACTTTAGACTTCTATTTACAAGCATGAAAATAAATTCCCCCAGCTCCCCCTTAACAAAAATGTTAAGTTTGAGTACTCATTCCCTGGATCAAGTTGTTGGCAATTAAAATGTTGCTTACAAATTTATCTGTGTTCTTATGATCCAGACAGTGATGTCATTTTAGATATATTTCTTTAGGAAGATGGCCATCTTTGCAAAGGTTAAGTCCTCCATAATTGCTCTTGATCCCAGTCTCAAACATCAAGTATCAGCTCTTACTCAGATATCACTTTCCAGCCCTCCCTAAATTCCCAGATTAGGTCACACCCCTTTACTGCCCTCTACTCTCTTCCTCCAGGACATTTATCATGATTAGGTTGATAAACAACAACAAAAAAATCAGTTGTCTCCCCAAGAGATTCTAAACTTGCTTATAGTAGAGACCATGCCTGTTTGTTCTTCCAATTCTATCACATTATTTAACAAATAGGAGGTACTGTGCCTTTGTTCATTTAATAGTTAACACTAAGTTGTCTCCTTTAAGTGGAACTATTGTACTCATATTTTTTGGAACAAGATGGTATATGAAAGGTATTAATAGCCAGGGAATTCTTTACTGGTTTAATTATTCAGTATGGGCTAGATTATGCTGCATTAAAATCTGTCTCCCAAATGTTAACACATGTCTTGTGAGATCAGTGGGTCCTTGCTCCAGAAAGTTACTCAGGGACCCCAGCTCACTGAAATTCCTCTGTGTTGGGACATACCATTCAAAGCATGGCTCCCAGGATCATGGCAACAGGGAAAGAGAATGGGCATGGGGAACTCACAGCCACTCTTAGAAGGTCTGGACTGAAACTGACAAGTGCCACTATGCTCACAGCAGTTTGGCCAGTACTTGTCACATAGCCCTGCATAAATGCAGGGGTCTTGAAAGTCTTCTTTTATGCAAAGGAAAGACAGGAAAAGCAGATGTGGTGAGAACTAATAAAATCTACCACTGAGTAAAAATTTTTATACTAGGAAATGTTTATTTCAGGTGTTAGAATGAGGAATTGCATATGGATAATAGGTAGGTAGAGAGCTCATTCCTGTAAAGCAAGAAGACTTGATCAGAGAATGTCATCTAACAGGCAAAGTGCCATGAATGAACCTCATTAACTGAGTCCCAACCATCATCTGTCAGTAACATTGCTAAATTTAAGTTTCTTCAATCCTTCTCTCTTTCTGCCTTTCTCTCTCTCTCTTTTGAACAATAAATTTGAAAGCTTGAAATTTATAAACTAGTGGCATAGGCTATTAAAGATCAGAAATAAAACAGACTCTAGTGTTTTTCAGGGATTTTATATTTCTTTAAAGAACTTTCTTGGGTTAAAAATGTAAGTAACAAATGTATACAAAAATTATGGTCTAATAATATTTGATAAAATCATTCAATCACTCTGCTTTTGTAAATATTGGAACAGAGCACGGTAATGATTATAGTGAGTGAAGGCAGTGGCCCGTGATTATGGGAGCGGAGGGTCAGTGTAACTAGCAAAGTTCCATGCTATGGCACCCTAAGTATTTATTCTTAGAATTTATAAGAAATGGGAACATAGATTTTCATAAAGAGCCTTGCACTAGTCTACATAACCAGTTTTGACATTTTAACTAATTTTAGAGCTTACTAAGTACTTATTTTTCAATTTAGTCAAATAACCTCCTAATAACACATGCGTGTAGCCAAAATAGTTAGTAAAACTAAGAAAAATAGGCTGGTGGAACATATAGTTTTACTGCAAATCATGACTAAAAGACTATGACAGAAATGAGTGTGACCAGAAGTTGTTTTGGTTTGGAATCCCTGACCCCATTTTGGTGTCAATGTTAGAATTCTGCATTTCCTGGATCAGCTTCTCACAGGCATGTCTTACTGAATCAGACAAACGGACTTTTTACCCACATCTGATTCCACCACAATTGCACATGTACAGACTGGGCAAAAAAGCCACATTAGAACATCCTCACGTAAACCCAAAAAGTGAAATCAAATCTAAAAGTGTATATGCATTTATGCGACAGATACATTTATGTTATAGAAATACACATTCAAAGAAACCCAGTTTGGCTCTCTGCATTATCCTAATTCCTTCTTCACAGAAGGAAGTGTTACATCAAATTATAGCATGTGATGTCAAGTGAGCTTTGGCAAACTTTAGAGATGCCTATCTTGCTTATTGTTTCATCATTTATTGACAATATGTTTTATATTAGGTTGTAAGTAAATATATTTTGAATTAAGATTGATACCAATTATGCAATATAATTGATATCTTATTTAGTTTTTTCATATTTCTAATAGAAATTCTCTGTAAACTGCAAATCAGTTTTGACTGAACTGATTTGATTAATTATAATTCATTCATTCATTCATTCAGATATTTACTGAGCACCTACTAATACCACTAGTCTAGACCTTAGGTTTAAATCAATTAAACAAGACCTCTGCCCTCATGGAGTGGGGAAATAGTGTTAACAATAATAAGTAAGTATCTATATAGTGAGCGGGAAAGTAAGTGGCATGGAAAAACTGAAATATGGATGGGACAGGTTAGGTCTCATTGAGAAGGTGCCATCTGAGCAAAAACTTGAAATTACGGCAGTAGCTAAGTAATAATTTGTGAACCAGCATTCCAAGTAAAGAGAAGAGCTAAAGCAGAGGTGCGTGACTGGTGCATGCCTCCTGCATTTAGAGAAAAGCAAGGAAGCCCGTGAGGCTGGAGTTGAGTAAGAGAAGAGGAGAATGGTAGGAGTTGAGACCCGAGGGGTAACAGGGAACTGGGATTTTGACTTTTAGTCTGAGTGAAATGAGGAGCTTTTGCAGTTTTGAGCAGGACAGTGGTATGATCTAAGTAGTGATTAAAAGAATCATAAGTTGTAGGTCAAGAAAAGACTGTAGGGAAGTAAGGGCTGAGACAAGATTAGTTGTGAGGTGATGGTTGCTAAGAATAGGCTAATAGCAGAAGGGATGGTAAATGGCTAGATTTTGGAAATAATTGAAAGTAGAGTCAACAGGGTTTCTTGACAGATTGAATGTGGGGTGGGGGGCTTATAAAAACAGAGGAGCAAATAATCCAAGGTTTTTGGCCTAAGCAACAAGTAAGATGCAGTTGTTCAGTGACACAGATTTGAGTGGGGGCTATGATGAAGATCAAGGGTTTAGTTTTGGACATGCCTAGCTTGAGGTAACATATTTATGTGAAACATAGGAGGCTGAAGCATTAGGAAATAGACTTAAGTTCTAATAAGAATATCTGGGGAAAGCAGACTTTAAGAACAGTTTTAGAGGCATTTATGTGATTTCTTTTCAAATAGGAAGTTATTTCCCCTCGTCCTATATACTGTATTTTATGGCTCCCATAGGACTGTTTATAGGCTTGCTGGTGGGAAGACAGCACCATCTTGTGGAAAATAGTGTACAAGTTTTTTAAAGAAAATCTATGTGAAAATACATTTTTTTTATATTCTAAAGGAGTTGAATTCTGAAATTATTTACTAATATTTTGAAAACTCACACAAATTTCTGAGTGTATTCCTATAAGGTTATGTCTACTGGTGCCAAAAAGCTGACAAAACCAGTAAGTCAGGCAACTGGATAATTCAAATAAATGTCAATTCAATAAATTATCTCACAAAATCTTCAAAGGAGATTAAATAATTAGTAACTTTTAAAATAGGAGATGAGAGGCGCCTGGGTGGCTCAGTCATTAAGCATCTGCCTTCGGCTCAGGTCATGATCTCAGAGTCCTGGGATCGAGCCCCGCACCGGGCTCCCTCCTCAGTGGGAAGCCTGCTTGTCCCTCTCCCACTCCCACTGCTTGTGTTCCCTCTCTTGCTGTGTCTCTCTCTATCAAATAAATAAATAAATAAATCTTAAAAAAATGAAATAAAATAGGAGATGAGATCATTACTTATGCATGTACATAGAATTTATTAAAGAATATAAGTTTTGCCTTTGACAGACTACTTCCTGGAAACTCATTAATGCACTTATTCATTCTTTCATTCCTCAAATAGCATTAAAAAACATTTTCTGTATATGCATATCAGGCCCAGTGAGAAACCAGAGAAATTATGTAAACCATTATTACTGTCCTGAGGAAACTTACTACTTAGGTGAACTTACTATCTATTAAAATTTAAGGAACAATAAAACTGATAAATTATAGCAATAAAATAGTCAGCGTATAGTAACTCCTTATGCGTCAAAATATCTGCTTAGACTGGTGTTTTTCAAATTGGGCTCATTGGAGTTGCTTCAGGAATTCTACAACATTTTATCAAAAAAATAAGAGTGTGATTGTGCAAAAAAGTTTTGCTTTGGTTGTGTAAATGAGCATATGAGACATATTTAAAATACTGTATTAGGATACAAATTTCATAATTCTTATCTTTTCACTTTAATTTTCTTTTATTCTTGAACAAGGCAGTTTGAGTATATTTATTTCATTAGATACATCTAATATAATTTTTTAATAAGATGGGTATCTTTTACAAATTAAAACAAATAAACATATAATTTACCAAGCATCACACAACTAATCCTGGCTGTTATTATCGCAAAAAGAACTCTAGGCAGGATAAACCAGAAATGGGTGAAGTATTTGCCAAGAGAACAGTAGAAGGGAAAGGGGAAGAGGTAAGTCTCCTTTGAATAGACCTTTTAATAAAGCTTTGATTTTGAACTATGCAAACATTTTCCATATTACAAAAACAATTTAAAGGGATAATCAAAGCAAATTCTAAAATTAAAAATCAGTGAATATAGCATTATATCAGATTGATAAACAGTCAGAAGAAAATAGATAAATCAGCTAGATTTTGAACAGTATTTTGATTTTACACACACAACTTCAAGGAAGTATTAAACTTTAGAAGGTTTGTTGTTGGTAGCACCATTGGTGTAGTGATTCTTTTTTTTTTTTTTTCCAGAGAGAGACAGAGACAAGAGAGCGAGCAGGGGCAAGGGATAGTGGGAGAGGAAGAGAGAAAATCTTAAGGTGGCTCTATGCTGAGCGCAGAGCTCAACATAGGGCTCGATCCCCCAAGACCCTGAGATCATGACCTGAGCCAAAATCAAGAGTTGGACACCCAACTAACCAAGCTACCTAGCTGCCCCTGATGTAGTGATTCTTAAGCAATTCCTGGCAAATTGTAGGATAAAGCAAATGAGTAAATATATAGATGCTATGGAGAAAGTGAGTTAGAAATTTAGAGTGGGGAAAGTTTGAGAAAGAAATCTCTGGTGACAGATTTTAATTGGAGCTGTAAGTATGATCTCATGTGGATATATTAAATACATATATAACCATAAGTATGAACTCTCTGTATATATAATCTCCAGCTATCAAGCTCTATCTACAAAAGGATGAAAAAGCAATGAAACCTAAGTAGCAGTGAGCACCTTCTACCCCCCCATCCACCGATCTTGGTTTCTAAAAACCATGTCCATTTAAAGGAACCAGGAAAGCATGAAGTAATTAATGATTTCGTTTCACTTTTGGAGAAGGAAAAGGATATGGTGAACCTGAAACATACTTTTGTGCCAGAACTAAAGAAGAACTTAAAGACTGATGGGCCCTGGGCAAAAGATAGAGGTGCCCCTCTGGTAGACTCTCGCTGTCCAAATGTGAGATAGATTGAAAATTGAAAGTATAATGAAACTAATGAATTACAGAAAAATGTAATCTAATAAATTAGATGGAATGATAGAATTAGAGAGTTACCATTTTGTAGCTATCGATTTAATAGTTGATTCAGGTGAAGATCATTAATACATATTAAAACCCTTTGTTTTAGAGTTGTTTGGTAACATGATCACATGGTCAGAAAGCATCACCACTGATAACATATGAATTACAAAGGGAAAAAAGTACCTTGAGAATGGAGAAATCTAGTAGACGTCCCCTTTGCCAAATGATCAAGTTTAGCATCATCAATAATGAGACAAACCTAAATTACATGCCTCCTGAGATGATGCAGTAGGAAGGACACAACATCACCTAAAAATAGTATTGTTGACATAAACATTTAACCTGAATCTAATCATGAAAAAAACAATTAGACCCATCTACAGGGTATTGAATAATACAACTGACCTAGACTCTGTAAAAATATTAATGCTGTAAAATATAAAACAAGAGCCGTTCTAGATGAAATGAGCTAAAGAGACAACTAAATGTAATATTTATTTTTTTTAGTTGATCTTTGATCAGAGGAGAAAAAAAACAGCTGTAAACTACATCGTTGAGCTATTTGGGGAGATTTTTTATGTAAGATGATCATTATTGAATTAGTGTTACATTTCTTGGGTGTGATAATGATAATGTGTTCTGTGGTTACCTAGGACAATGTCCTTGTTCTTTAGAGATAATGGCTAAGTATTGTGCTTAAGTAATTAAGGACAAAGTCTCTGTGTCTGCAATTTACTCTCAGGTTTCTCCAGAAAAAAAGACAAATCTACCGGTATCTCTGTCTATATCTGTGTCTACAACTATACTTACGTCTTCCCTGCATTTCTATCTGTGAAGCAGTTGTTAACAACTGGCAAATCTAGATTAAAGGCATGCGGGCGTCTTTCAACTTTTATAGGCTGGAAAATTTGCAAACTAAGGAAATTAGGGAAAAGGGCTCTCTCGCTTACTATATTTTTTTCTAAATTGCCTCATATTTTTAAAATAAAACCAGCTATAAAAATACACTCATAATTGAAACCAATATTCAAAAAATGTTAGGCTATTTACTCACAAAATTAAAATGTGATAAAGATCCAGACTTGACTGCAAATCCTTTGACCTTGCCACATTATGATGTTGCCTTCACAGCATATATAGTCACAAACTTTGAACTAGCTTGGGGAATGCTAATTCTATTTATTTAATCTCCTGATCACAACTCTCTTCTGAATTTAACTTTTGCTTTTCACTGACTTTTTGACTTTGTCAATTCTCAGGGCACTTTAAGTCTATAAAATAAAATGTTTGGATTCAGTGCAAGTTCAGGGTCCAAATAGTTCTAAGATTTTAGGTTTTCACAGATTTTTAAATATTCTATCTCAAGTACAGAAATACAAGATCTGACATTATGTGTATATATGGCCTTTAAATCTGAGAGACCACAAAATGCTTTCTGAATTAATAATATATACATTTATTATTTAAGGTTTAATATAAAGTTATATTCTGATTATTTGATATTATTATTCAATTATTCAATGTATCCAAATCCTAATCATTCCCAGAAATTACAGCTTTTGCTATATTTTTTAAATTGGAAATTAAAAAATGAATGACTTCTATCATTGGAGTTATAGATTTTTTAAGTTTTAAGTAATTCAGTAATTTAAAAATTATTTTCAAGTAATTTATCTATGAATGGATTGCTTTCCTCCTTCATGATTCCTAGCCTCTACACTTTGTAATGAAAGTCTCATTCACTAGTTGAGGGATTTCTGAAAGCTTTTACTTTCTTTCTCTCACTAGGATAGCCATTTCCTTTGCATTAATTAAATTCAGCAAACCTGCCTTACATTCCTCCTTATTTTAACAGAGAAAGCATTGAGGAATGGTATAAAGAGGGGAAAAGTAGATATAAACAAGGAAAAGCACTCAACAAATGCAATTAGGAATGGACACAAATGTTTTGGTGTAATAAATTGAGATCACTCTAATTTGGGTGAGGAAAATTTTGTGGACTCTATAGGACACCATAATTTAGAGCACTATGTTGGCTAAATTCCTAAGCAAAATTCCCAGCATATAAAATTCTAGATCAAATTAAAATTGATAGAGCAAAGATTCAGAATATAAGAAAGTTGTTGGTTGCTACCAGGGAGTAACTAAAATGATATACATCTATGTAGTAGGATTAATATCTCTATTAACATAGAGATATATATTAAAGATATAATATATATGTAATATATATCTTTAATATAATTTAATATGTTCATATGACATTTATTCAGCATCAGCTATATACCAAGCATTGTGCTGGACAAATTTATATAAAATGGGAAGAGAGACATCAAGTTGTACGTGTTGAGGTCTCACCCTCCCCCACCCTGCAGATTGAGCCTCCTCATCTGTCCATCTGACACTCAGAGTTCTCTCTTGAAACTGCTTAAAAAATGCCCTCTGTGAAAGCAAGCTGTTGCCCTCATGTTAGAGCAATAAAGGAATTGAGACATGGTTATTATGGCTCCTCTTTCAACAGAGTTTTGTTATTTTCATAATCCGTAATTATGTGTATTTTAATCCTATGTTTGGCTAGAAATGCATTTCAGGCTTTTCTTGATGGCAGCCATGCTCTTACAATTTTCAGATGTGATCTTTTAACTTAATCCCAATATGGAGAATGTGAAGTTAAAACAATGTTGTTGCTAATAATACCATTGCCACTTGAGCCTATGTACTGTTTTCTGTCCTAAAACAGTCAAATTAATTTTTTTTAAAGATTTTATTTTTTTATTTGAGAGAGAGAAGAGAGATAGAGACAGAGAGAGAGAAAGAGAAAAGCAGACCCCCTGCTGAGCAGAGACACCCCCCCCCCGCCCCCCGCCACACACACACACACACACACACAAGGGGCTCCATCCCAGGACCCTGAGATCATGACCCGAGCCGGAGGCAGACGCTTAATAAGACTGAGCCACCCAGGAACCCCAGTCAAATTAATTTTTAAAGAATAGTAAGATAAATAATAAACAGAAAATGACAGAAAACTTGGCATAGGAGAACCTTTAAGAAAAATGACTTAGATACTTTTTTAATAATCCTGGTGGCCCAATTACACCTTCAGTACCATGACACAGCAAGTATATTGAGCAAATCAGGCAAATGGGTTTAATGGTAACTTATTTCTGGAAGGAACACAAAATGGTTGCTCTCTTATTTTTCACTTACACAAATGATTTTCATGAATGCTATTGTAAAGTACATAATTGCTTTATAAAGTCCTTCTCTATTTCTCTGACCTCTTCTGTGGCATTCCAATCTAATGGATTAAGTTAAAAGATATCAGGTAAGTGTCCTCAAGAGGTTTCAAAATAAACCTCACCAGAGATCCAAAATCGAAGTGCTTTCACTATAAATTACTATTTGCATTTATTTAGGTTCCAAGAATCTAATTTAAAAGAGAGGTTCAGGATCTAGTTGCATATTTAATGGCAAATAGTCCAAAAGAAAAATAATGTAAGAATTCTTGAATGATACAAGATGAATTTAAAAGCAGTACTTAAAATGTAGCTCATTTGTCTTCTGTTTTCTTCAAAGCTACTGTTTCTATACTGTGTCCTGATACGGCTTTGCTTTCTGGGAGGAATAAAATTTTTAAAGTATAAGCATTTATAATCCCTATTTTGTCTGCTCCTTAATGGGGGGAGGTGGCTCCTGATAAAATAATCTCCTTATTTGTTGTACTGAGTGTACTCCTTATTTGTTGTACTGAGTGGTAGATGGAGAGGCAAATAATAGAATACCGGAGAAAGGCTAGATATCAACATGTGTATCTTGGAGAGATGGAAATTCCAATGGCAGAGAAAGATAAAGTCTAGATTCAGCATGAACTGAGAATGTGTGGTGAGAAAACATGGTGGCCTCATCCCAGCCCTTCAGTCTCTTCAGGGCCAACTGGAACTGAGAGTACATGAATAGTATGAAACTTTTGTTTGTTTATTGGTCATTTCTATTTCTTCATATGTGTTTATATCTTTTGCCCTGATTATTAAAAATAAGCATTTAATCTCTTATTCTTTTGACTTGTAGACATTCTGTTGTCTACTGAATAGCTCTCTGTGGATGTCGTTTAGGCCCCTCAGATTCACTGTGTGCAAGACAGTTCATTATTTTCTGTTCACATATGACCCTCCTCTAATAACTAACACTTTTGTAAACAGCATCATTCACCCAGTTGTGGAAGCTAAAATTTCTAGAGCCTCTTTGGATCTTTCTTCTCCTTCATTCTACAAGTTGAATTCATGACCGTCCTTCTAATTCTACCCCCTAAATCTTTCCATCCCATGGTTACTGTCTGACTTCAGGCCCTCATCTTCTCTTACCTGGACCGTTTTACTAGCCTCATGTTTAGTCTCTCCATTTCAAGTGGGTTGGTTGTCTCCATCATTACCACTTATTTTCTTTCTAAGACAAAGATCAAATCCCTTCCACAGAAGATGCTACACAATCTATCTGAAATCTGACTTTACCAGCCTGACCTCCAGTCTATCTTGACCACTCTTCAGCCAGACTGAACTTATGCAATCTTTGTCATGATTTGTCCAATCTGTTCTTCAAACGTGCCTAAACATGTTCCCGCCTCTGGGTCTTTGCACATTTACCTTACTGTCTTCCTTGAATGCATTTCTCACACTATCTGCACACAGACTTCTCACTTCAGGCACCTTCTCAGATGTTGCCTTATTAGAGAGGCCTTCCTTAGCCACGCTGTCTAAAATAGCAAACCTCCCTATGGCACTCTTTACTTCCTGACCATTCTGTTTTACTTCTTGTCACTTCATGGCACTTTTCACCAACTAACATGTTCTGTTTTTGTTCATTTGTTCATTGTTTGTTTTCCACCACTAGAATTTAAGCTCCTTGAGAACAGGGACTTTATTTTGCTATATCCCTGCAAGAATGGTGGGAATGAATGCATGAATTAAGTTCTTTCCAATGAGTTGAATGTGTTTCTCCCCTTTTATGTCTGAATGACTCATTTTTCCAAAGGAGACCAAAATCAAATTCATCTTCCCTAAGCCACCATTTTTTTCTACTGGAGAGACTTAATGGCTTCATTTTCAAAGTCACTATTGCACTTTGTAAATAATTATTTCAAAGCATATTTTTTGTTTATATATATATATATATATATATTTTTTTTTTTGTATTGAATGTGTTTTTCTCAATGCTGACTAGAATATAAAATATTAGATGTGATGGATCGTGTACTAGGGGCTCAAATGGGCCCAAATTGGTAATGAGCTTCAGTTGATAATCCCAGTTGTGTTACAGGACCAGAGGCATCTCTTCACAGTCACTTGAGTGGGGCCCCAGATCTGGTGAAAGTTTTCATGCTGACTGACAGGCATGTTCCCCATCTCTGCTGTTTTCAGCCATTGTTAAAGTGGTGCCTTATTATATGCTAAGAATAAGAATCACCCCCATTCAATTACAGTCTTAGATACAAATCTGGGGTAAATCAGTGTTTCTTCATGTTTTAATAACAATTAAACAAAAACTGTTGAGTTCTGCCTTTTCACCTTTGTAACAGAAATTTGCCTCTAGCAATAAACGCTGATCATATTTTCTCATGTGGAGTACTGGATACAGGATCGGTCCCCACACTCACTGTTCCATAAAAGTTGTTGAATAGAGTTCAAAAATTGATTAAATTAATTATTGAATGGATTATAAATTAAAAGCAGGTACTGGATATAAAGAAACATTAAAATGATTTTCTCCTCTTTGCAATATTCAAAGTACTTTTTTTCCCCCACTGGGTAGTCAAACTCACATTTGTAGCACCTACAATTACAATGTTGCGTTGTTAAACATAGAAATACAAAGGGGCTCTGGGCAGCTGGGCTTGGCCCTGACTTGACATATCAAGTTAACTCATTCTACCGGACATAGGGAGATCAATGTACAAAATCTGCCTTCTGTAAAAGATCTCTACTGCATATAAAGAAGAATTATACTCTTTCTGGATCTGATTGAAATCTTTTAGAACTTTAACAGTTTAATCTGGGGTTTGAAATTAGGCTTTTCTCCTAAATTGTTAAGTTGTTCAGGAAAGCACCTTCTGAAGTATTTTAAATAACATGATTGCCTGACAATTACTTTGAACACACTGAACAATTTTTTTTCCACCGAGAAAAAAATGGGTTATTGAAAAAAAAAAAAAAGTGTGTGTGTCTGTATGTGTGTGTGTCAGAGGGGAAGGGGGAGGGAAAAGGGGAGAAGGGGGAGGGGGAACAAGGAGGAAGGGGGGAAGGGTGAGGAGAAGGGGGAGAGAATGGGACAGAGGGAGTGGGGGAGGGGCTGGGCTCTAACATATTGGAGTAATGGTCCAAAAACATAATAGCCAGAATTCTTTTCTTTCTAGCTTTCTTTCTAGAGAAGTCTTCCCAGATAGTGACAGTGTGCCCAGCCAATACCTTGCGTGGTCTTTCCATTAGAGTTAAATAATATCTAGCCTTAAGCGATGTTAAATAAACCAAATCAGTGACACAATTTCCCTTTATTCTGTTACCGTTTATAAGAATTTACTTTTGTAAACTTTTGTGGAAATAATATCTTCAGTTGTGAAGAAAAATTTATTTAAACTTCAACCATTCCCTCATTTTCAATTCTGTTTTTTAAATCTAAGTAAAATAAAACTGACTACTTTTAATTTAAAATATAATTCTCATGTGATTTAATTTTTTACAAAAGAAATTTTATCTACCTCTTCTATCAGTACCTGTACATTATATTTTAATGTATAATTTATATTCCAGAATGCCTAGGTTCAGACTCATATTGGCACTTACTGGTTGTCTCACCCCGGAAATTTACGTAAACCAATTATGCCTTAGTTTTCTTATTTTTAAATGGGGATAAAATTAATACCAACTTTGTAGGGTTTTAAGAATGATGAAATGTTTTAATATTTATTTAAAAAAACCTTTGTGGAGGCGCCTGGGTGGCTCAGTCATTAAGTGTCTGCCTTCAGCTCAGGTTATGATCCCAGGGTCCTGGGATTGAGCCCCACATCGGGCTCCCTGCTCAGCGGGAAGCCTGCTTCTCCCTCTCCCACTCCCCCTGCTTGTGTTCCCTCTCTCGTTGTCTCTCTCTCTGTCAAATATATAAAATCTTAAAAAAAAATAAAAAATAAATAAATAAAAATAAAAAAACCTTTGTTGGGGAGCCTGGGTGGCTCAGTCATTAAGCGTCTGCCTTCGGCTCAGGTCATGATCCCAGGGTCCTGGGATCAAGCCCCTTATCGGGCTCCTGGCTCAGCGGGAAGCCTGCTTCTCCCTCTCCCACTCCCCCTGCTTGTGTTCCCTCTCTCACTGTGTCTCTCTCTGTCAAATAAATAAAAAAATCTTAAAAAAAAAAATTTGTCTAGTAAATGAACATAGTAATAAACATATCCATTATCTCCCAAAGTGACATTTCCATGGTTACCTTCATATATCTAACTCACTCATCATATTGTGTATTTTAAATAAGGGCAGTTTTTTGTGTTGATTATACTTCAATAAAGCTGATATAAATATATATTTACAAATATATATTTATAACAGTGTTTACCTAACCATAAAAATGGTTATTTCTAGATAGTAGCAATCTGTATGGTTTGTTTCCAGTTCAATTAAAGTTTTATTAAATTTAGTTAAACTGTTCTTCTCTGCATTGTTTAGATTTTTTATAAGGAGATCAACACAAACTATCACTTTCTTAGAGGAAAGCATTTTGAATATAATAATGAAGTCAATATTTATTTCTAATTCTTTATAACCTGTCACTCTTTCTTAGGCTTCTGATACAATATTTCTTATCCAAATGTCTGAGCACTGTTATTACATCATTTTACATTTGACAGGTACACATCTCAAGAGATGACTTACTTTACCATCTATATATGGATACGAAAACTTACTATGTAAATTTCCCATGTGTTGTATTTCTTTCCTGTATTCCGGAAACAATGGGTTGAGTAAGTGAACCCTTCCTTATGTTTAACTTAATAGCATGAAACAATTTAAGTGTCTTGTTGCTTCCTGTCTACAGAATGCAATTGTTATTAACCAATTTTGGTTTAGCAATTTTTTCATATAGAGGAAGTGCTATATTCTTAAATTTCCTCTTAGCTCCTCTATGTAAGATTAATTTTGTTATCCTCTATTGCTTGTTTCTTTTTGTTTCCACAAGCTGTACACGAACATGACATTTTCCACAGAACTGTCTCTGAGTGGGCCAAACTTTATCAGTTTCTACAGCATAATGGCAAGAACATCCGCCTCTTCCTTTCCCTAATACACACAAAGTGATCCTTTCATACTTGAAGGTACAGGTAATTTGAAGATTTTTGAAATGAGACTATTGATTACAAGACAAAACATTTCACCCATAATGATATGGCTACCAATAGTCTCATCTATTTCAACATTTTAAGTAGTGTCTGTGAAATACTTTTTAAAGTTACCTTTATTTTTTGTTACAAGAATGTACACTGATTGTAAACGTTTAGAAAATGCAAACAATTATTTTATTTCATCATCTGCCCCTGATATTGGGAATAGCAGTGGCTGTCCCTGTGTCTGCTTTTGTGTGTGGACGCAGACAAAGGAGGACAGAGTTGTGCTGGGTATAAGAGTCCTCTCTTAATTTACAAAATCAGCAAACAGAACAGCCTTAAATTTCCTCCTTTTTTTTTTTTTTTAAACCTTGGGAGCAGCTTAAAACCATTATGTCTCAACTTTGTTTGACATAATTATATTTTTATTCAAAACCTACTATTTGACCAGCTACTCTTTTTGTCAATAGTCCCGGTTCATTAAGGTATCATTTGGATTCCTTGTATAATTCTGTTCCATTTCATTCCAATAACTACTTCCTTAACACTTAGCTCTTTCTCTTTTATCCTCTAATTGTATCTTTCCTCTTGTTTTGTTAAAGACGCTTGTGAATATTCTCATCCTCTTTTTCAAAACACCTTATGATCTCATCTGGCACCTGCCTCTGACATGGTCCTTCTGCATGCAGATGAATCATCATGTTTAAGTGGACATGCCATGTCATTCACTGTATAAGAATTTTACTTTGTGTTAGATTTTTCCATGTTTGACTGCCTTCCTTGTCCTCCTTGGACACGTTCTGGAACCTGCTTTTGCTTTAAGCCTCATTTTGAGTCTTGTTTCCTCTAAATGTCCTCTGAGAACACATTTGTCCTTGTCCTAGTCTGATTATCTCTAAAATTAAAGTCTAAGAGTTTAGAGGTAGAAGAACTTCTAGAGATCAGGTAGTTCAGTCTTTTGGTGAGGTCTAAAGAGTTTAAGTGCATTTGTCAGTGTTAGCTGACTAGCAACTGCAGAACTGAGATTAGAATTTACATTTCCAAATTTTATATCATATGACGATGATCTTTGTCCAAGCAGCTTGCTTTTTTTTTTTTTTTAAAGATTTTATTTATTTATTGGACAGAGAGAGAGCTCATAAGAGAGCACAAGCAGGGAGAGCACAAAGCAGGGGTAACTGCAGAGGGAGAGAGAGAAGCAGACTCCCCACTGAGCAGGGAGCCCCATGCAGGGCAATCCCAGGACCCTGGAATCATGACCTGAGCCGAAGGCAGACACTTAACCGACTGAGCCACGCAGGCGCCCCAGCGGTTTGGTTTTGATGTTTAGTCACATACTACTTTCTGGTATTATTTTATTGTATCATTATGTGATTCTTGTTTCCAAGGTTGGTAGAGGCTTATTGAAAATCAGGCTCATACTTGGGTATATATCCTCCACGTGTGCAGCCCATTCTGAGCCATGGAGCATCATATGTGTATACCCCCTCTCCTTTCTTTCTGTGTGTGTGTGTGTGTGTGTGTGTGTGTGTGTGTGTGTGACAGGGGGTACCCTAATGCCAACTATAAATTCAGCAGATATCTGGAGTTCTTTTATTAAAGACTTTATTTTTTTAGAGCAGTTTTAGGTTTACAGCAAAATTAAGAAGGTCTAGAGATTTCGCATTTACCCCCTGCTCCCACACATGCACAGTGTCCCCATTATCAATGTCCTCCACCACGTTAGTACACTTGGTATAATTGCTGAACCTCTTTTGACACATTACAGTCACCCAAAGTTCATAGTTTACATCAGTACATTAAGGTTCACTTTTGATGAGATGTCTGTTTTTAAGGGTTTTTATTATGAAGTCTTTTTATACCCAATATAAACTTTGTTGAAGCATTTTGTAATCCTTTGTGTTTATTTTTGACCAAATATTAGATCATAACTTTTTTTTTCAATGACTCTCTAACTTTCCTCCACCTCTGACATCCTGAATCCTTAGTAATCAGGACCACTACCTCTCTTCCTCTTGTTTTCCTTGGTGGTAGGAAAAGGCAGTCATCTGTATGTGACAAGAACTCTCTCTTCTCCACCAAAACAAATCTTTAGAAGAGGCCACAAAGGCCAGAGCTTAGTGTAACAAAGCTTTTTGCATCTTTTAGGATCTGCTTTTTATTTCCCTGGTCCATTACTTAATTCTTATTTAGGTTTGTTTGGTCATTAAATTGGGACAAGCAGTCATCTCTGTGTTCGTTAGACAGAGCACGTCTTTGTAGACACATGTGTAGGAATTTTGCCTCTCACTAGTCTCACCACAAATACAGAACTAAGTCTATAAAGACAGAAAATGTGTGTCTTTGGTGGATGGGAGGTTGGGAAGCAGCTGCTCTTAAGACAGTTGTGTGGAAACCACATGACTGAGTCATAAAATACACTCCATGGTGAGAGAACAGGTTTGAACATAAGGAAGTCTTACAGGGAATTGCCCTTTCACAAGGGAGCAATCCCTCTGGAACATCAAGTTAGTAATCTAAACTATACTTTACTACTAAAACTACTCATGCTTAAAATAAGTTGTCTTAGTCATTAATTAAATCATAAAACCACTGAATAAACTAACTGACATCTTTGTAAAATGAGGATTTAATTATAAACTTTAATCTTGGCAATGCTTCTTGAATGAAACTTAAAACTGTGACCCGTAAATGTGTATACTCAATAAAAGGTAACCTTCTCACTTATTAGCAACACTTCTCCCACTTAAGGGGTTTCCTTTCCTGAAGCTTTTGGCACACCTGACCCACTCTCTACTTTATTGGGCCTGAGGAGACATATGTACTTTTTAAAATATGGATTCAACATTCAGAAGCCTCTCAAGTGACTTATAACTCAAAACTTATGTTTAATCAGAATTTCAACTTGGAGGAATAAAAGAAATGTTAAGTGGCAGTAGGATATACTCCTTCTCACCTGTAATTTAACTTTTTTTTCTTTTTTACTATGAGCTCATAACGTTTAATACCTTTAGCAAAAATGAATTAGAAAAATCTTATTTGCCTGCTGCAATATCCCTTCACACTTAACACTCTGCTTGGAAATGGACTGTCTTAGAGGAAGTGCTTTTGCATTGAGGTGAACTGAGGCTAGAGCACAGGATGCCACCTGCCCTAGTCCATGCTCATCCCCTCGGAGATCTTCTTTAACAGCAATCCCTAAAAACAATAGCTCTATAACGCAGCCTATCCTTGGGTTTTACTTAAATTAGTAAAAGTAGTGGAACTTTGCTAATACTCCCCAAAGCATATAATGGCTCTTAAAAAATAGATGTTTTTTTGAAAAAATTTTGCTCACATAGATTACTTGTTAGGTGAGAATTGGACAGGATGTCTTCCTCAGCAGTTAAGCAGGCTCCCAAGTGGATAGAGGTTCTGTCATCTTCAACAAATGTTTTCAAGGATACCCTGTGAGCCACCATCCTTTCAGCTTGAAGGGAAAAGTGCATTGAGGAGAATGTGAGGTAGATTTTCATAGACAAGTCTTTGTGGTAGTGCATACCATTTTTGCTTCCCTTCCATTGGCTAATCGGTCACATAGCCATCCTTAAGTACAAGTGAGGCAGGAAAACATGCTCTGACTCCATGTCTGGGAAGAAGAGACATTCATGGATTTGGGTGAGCAGCTGGTTGTTTCTGCCATACCCATTCAAGTTCATTCAATCTTCATTGGTGCAAAAAAGGAATACCTTATGCTTGGACAGATCTTAGGCAAGGTTGGTCTTCTAAAAAAAAAAAAAAAGAAAGAAAGAAAGAAAGAAAGAAAAGAAAGGTGGGTCTTCTGAAATGAGATTCATTTAGTCAACTTCCTGGATTTTAATTCAAGAAAGTAGACCTGATTTCTCTCAGTGAAATTGAAACCATTGTTATCAAACACATGTAACTTCAAATAGATGTAATTTACAACAGATTTTACAAAATTTGCGATCATATTTTCTATGTTTGGACAAAGTCAACCACCTCTATCCCTGTGTAAGCCTGTCTTCTTCTATCATATCTTTTACTGATCATTTTAGAGCTAGGTCAAAAATTTAAGGTCTATAGTACTGGCTTGAGTTTCTGGGTCTTAAAACTCACCAGGTTTCCCAACAGGGTATTTTTATTCTCTTTCATTTGGAAAGGGTTATACTGTCCTTGGGATGTGAAGGAGTGACATGTTGGTGGGACTGAAGGCCTAGAAGACTTCACACTAAGTTCAGTCTTGCATTATTCAAATTGATATGGCTTTCCTGATAGCAAGTTGTGCCAAATTCACTTCCCCCCCTTCTCCTTCCCTTTTATTGTCAGTTTATTTGCTCAGTTGGGAAATAAGGAATACTAAAGCTTAAAAAAAGTTTCTTCTAGCAGGACAGATTATCTATTGTCCCAGTGATGACTCCAATCAATGAGGCTTCTGAATAACTCTCTCTTCCCTATTGTTCGCACAGGTAGCTGCTTCAGTGGGGCCTTGACTACACCTCCTGGTATAATTCTTAATAGTCATTCCCCAGAGCTGGGGGTTTTCAGTCCAGATTGCCTCAAGAAGCCCACTTATTCTTTGCTTCTGGATGCTATAGCTGTGCACAACTCTTTAAAGAAGGTTTCTGAAGTGGGGTGACCAGTTGTGCCAATTTGCTTGAGACTGATGGGTCTCCTGGGCTTTAAAATTGTGAAAATCCCCAGAAAACTGGGATAATTTGGTCCTCTTGTAGTCTTAAAGTCCTCTAGAACTGCTAGGTAACTATAGAAGCACAAACTATACTTCCTTATCCCTCAGCTTCACTTTGCTTACTCTGAAGCGGTGAACCTTAACTCCCTTGGCCCTTGGCTCAGCAGGAAGTAATTCTCAAATTGTGATCCTATACCACCTGCATCAGAATAGGGATGATTTTTAAAATAAAAATCTCAGGGTTCTACTCCAGATCAGCCCCCCAGATCTTAACAGATGGGGCCTAAAATCTTAAATTCCTAATAAGGACACTGTGGTGAAATTTGAATGTACCACATTTTGGACTTTATTTCCTTATGGAGTCCATTTATGGAGTGGCAAGAGATTCCCCTTTTCCCACCTGCCTGGATATAGTTTAGGTAACTAGTGCTTGGCAAAAGCCTCACACTTATTTTTCAAGGCATTCAATTTTATTTAGGAAATATAGGCACTTATGTAAATAAAGCTCTAAGTTATAGTTATATATCAGGGGTTTGCCAAACTCCTCTTCCATACAAGAATTTTTGGTGTATACGTGGGATTTCAAATGTCTTTGTCTCAGTGCCTCCCCACCCCACCCTCCCAGGGCAGTCATTGAACTTCCAAGCTCCCGTCAGGGCTTCCCTTCTCTTGGACATTCCATAGCATTCATTATTAAAATGGACTTTTACTGCAGTCAGCTATACCACCATCAAATCCTCTTGAGGGAAAGCTGCATTTTTTTTTTTCAATTCCTGCCTATTTTCTTTGCCATTTTTTTTCTGTCTCACAGTAGTTACCCCAATGAATGTGCTGCCTCATCCTGGAATATGAGATGTATGGTCCTTGTCATCCATACATCAGGAATAGTATGTACAACTCTTCTGAGACAACGTAACAGGCCACATCCTCTTCCTTCTTCATAGCCTCCAAGCTGGGTAGTAGGTTTTCTATGAGGGGAGAGAGAAGGCAATGATAATCAGGTTTCAACTTCTTTCCTTAATTGCCAGGTATTAGCTAGAACTTTCCTTTGCTGGACAAGCACACTGTCCCCAGTTTTCATTTGTTTTCTTTTAAGAAAAGCCTGTTGGAAATAAACAGCCTGTTGTGGTCATAGTAGATCTGTCCACTAGATGGCACTCCTAGTTTAACTTTGTTTTCAGTTTCCTTCAGTGCAATGGGATTTTCACATTGAAGCAGGAACAGAGAGGCCCATGATTTATATTTCATGATTTACTTGGCTGATTACAGGGACTAAAATATTTCACCTTGTTTCAGGAATTTAGGCATATTGTACTGTTGAATCTGACATATACTGTGGTATATTGGGAGGTACGTTATAATATAGGAAAACAGTAATAAGCAGATGAATGCTATTTGTTGCTGCAGACCAAAGAGCTCAGAAAGAGAGGGCCTCTTCCTGCAAAGATGGAGCGTGGGCCTTGCTGTATCTTTCATTCTATTTCCACCGGAATCAACTCCTACTTAAGCAGCACACCAACCACCCTGTACCTTTGCACTGGGCCTTTTTTCTTGACCCTCTCTCCTTATACAAACTAAGTTATAATAATGACGTTGGTTATACTTTGTATTTGTTATTCCAGTTCATGACTAATTAAATAGAAAATAGATATATTTCCAGAAGAAGGTATGCCTGGCATTTTGGAGGAAGGTGAGTTTTAATTTTAAATGCCCTGTCCAAATTAGTAAAATGACATTTAGCAAGTACCAGTACTTACAGGAAGGAGAAAGGGAAGTAAAAAAAGAAAAAACAAAAAAACAAAAAAACCCTGAATAATAACCATATACAAGTAGAATTCAAGGTATAAAAAGAAGAGACGGTCTTAGCTGGATGCCCCTCTTAAGAAAGTGGTGTTGACTTGAAAGAAAACCAATCTCAAAGTAGGTTGGTAAATGCTTTATTCATTGTGTTCCTGAGGACTATGGCCTGGGAGACAGTTTCAGATTGCTCGGAAGAACTGCTCTGAAGCTTGTTAGATACAGGGGATATTCTATACAAAAGGGGAAGGGGCATACACGCTTGCGAGCAGTTCTCCCACACTTGTGGCTTCATGTTTCAGGAGGATCTCAATTAGTGTGAAGCATTAGGATTTTTTAAAATTCGTCCTCTTAAATAGTTGTAAATAAATAAATACATCATAACAACATAAAAAATTAGAAATTACCAAATACATTGAAAAAATGACTTGCTATAATGTTTTCCTGTTTTTGTTAGAGTGAAGCTTTGATTGGGTTGAAGGGTAGATTTATATTATCACTCAAAAAAGGTTGCTTTTAGAGTCTCCAAATAACAAACTAAAGTAATACTATGAAGTGTGGACACCTGCATAGCACAGATTTTGCAATGATGTAAACTTCCCTTTAGTTTTGGCCACTTTTATGTCTTACAATGACATCCTGAATTCCTGCCACTCCTAAAACAAGGCAAGTAAGTTGATGCTGTCTGTAACTTTATTAATAATCTGTATTCAG
This sequence comes from Halichoerus grypus, assembly GCF_964656455.1. Taxonomy (NCBI): domain Eukaryota; kingdom Metazoa; phylum Chordata; class Mammalia; order Carnivora; family Phocidae; genus Halichoerus; species Halichoerus grypus. Next base: position 145,755,911 of record NC_135717.1, read on the forward strand.
TAAGTCAGATCACAAAAAGAGAACTCTCTAAACATAGGGCGCAGGACTCACTTCCATGAGCATGTGTTCCGAGTTGACAGTGGCCTGGTAATGACAATGTACGGAAATGAAATTATTTTTATCTGATTTATTAATATGCTAAGTAGAACCACTTACTGGAGTCAAGATGAAAGAACACTGAAACTAAGCATATCCAGAGTGGTAATCTTTGAAAATCTTCTGGAGGCCAGAATTCAGCAGAATTAGGAAAATGCAGGAAAAAAACAAAACAAAACCCTTTAGTTTAATTGTTTTGAATGAGATTTTGCAGAGATATGAATATTAGAATTGTTTGGTATGACTTGAGGGGGAGCTTCTCAAATTTTTTAAAATATCAGATTTAAGGCAAATTAAAAGTCATACTTAATAAAGCCAGAAAGAACCTTAGCATTTCATTAATCCAAGAGACAGTTGTAATTTTTGCTGACTACAAAATTAGTACCAATGTTTTTTTCTTCAGGAGACATTGCCAATAGCTACCAGTAATTGCACATTCCTTATAGCTCTGGTCTCAAAGGCTCAACTACTTATAAGAATGATTGATAGTGTAGAGAATTTTCCAATTTTCCTTTCAATTTTAGAGATAACACAAAAACCAATCTATGTATAATTTTTAATGAGCAGCACATTTAAATGTAAGCCACAACTTAAATGAAAATTGTAAAGAAATAAGAATGACAAAATGTATTTCATATCTTTCTTCAAATTCTTCACTTTACTAATGTCTACAAATGTGCCTCTAGTTTTCATTTCAAGTCTGAATTAGATGCCAAATTCAACAAAGCTGGTTGAATGTTCTTTTTCTAATTGAAAGACCTTTAAGATTTTATACTTAGGTTTTGATCTATTGCTTTAGACTTCAGGATGGCATCTGCAGTCCTTATTTATTAATTGTCCTATAACCATCTGCTTAGAAGTGGAGATGGAAGTAAAAAAGGAAAGGAGGGAGGAAGGAAGGAAATGAAAAGAATAAAAGAATTAAAAAGAAAAAATGGATGAAAAGAGGGACAAAGGAATGGAGGGAAAGGAAAGAATACATTGACTTCTGCTGTTTCTACCTCATTCTTCTCCCTCACCTCCTGGAATATGAGTATAGAAAGAGCCTTAATTAGGAGTGGACACTTTAATTAATAATTGGGTTACTTACTTTATACAGTAACATGCCCCTCAACCTTAGGACTCTTTGCATAGATGATTCACAAGAATGTTAAGTAGGTAAATTATAAATGTAATTAAACCATAAATACATAGATGCTGCTGATTTGTATAAATCTTCTAATGAGGTGTGTTTCTTAGTCTGCATGAAATAGTTCACGAAAAGGCCTCATAGCTAAGAAATTTGTCTTCTGAGCAATGGCTACTTCAAATCCATTTATAAATAAAGTCATGGAGGGACAGAGGAGCTAAGATGGCAGAGTAGGAGGAGCACCCTAGGCTTGCCTCTTCCCTTGAACACAGCTAGATAAATATCAAATCATTCTGAATACCCAAGAAATGGATCTGAGGACTGACAAACTGCACAACTAGACGGAGAGGAAAGACCACCTCATGGAAGGTAGGAGGTGCTTAGATGTGATTTGGGGGGAGAAACAGATCACAGGTGCTGCAGAAGGGATAGAGCCCTGGTTGTGGAGAAAGACAGAGGGAAAGAGAGAGAGAAATAGAAAGGGAGAGAGAGAGAGAGAGGAACTCACAGGGGATTGCACAAGGAAAGCACCTCCCTAAAGCCATTGACTGGAAAAATGAGAAAGACTGATTTTCATGTTTTTACAACCAGTGAGGCCCAAAGACGAGTTTTAAAAGGTCTGTGGTGTGACCAGTGTGGAGGCCTGAGGGCACTTCAGTGGAGGAGGGCAGAGGCCCAGGAGCAGACCGTGCCGTCTGAAGATCTCCTAGGATGCACTGGGAGGGTTAGTTCTCTCTTCTTGGAGCACGTAAGGGAGAGGTGACATTGCCTCACCAGGGACAAAAGACCTGGCAGGTGCCATTACTCTGCCCCACCCCTCACTATCAGCACAGAGATGCCTGCAGAGGGAGGCTAGCCTGGACACTGGCTCTCTGCTGTGCTTTGCTCCAAACTCCATGCTCCTGTGCTTTGGTGTGACTGCCCCTCTGGGATAAACCTGTATCAGTCCTGGCATGGGGAGACCCTCCCCCAGAGGACCAGCATGGTTCTGCACCACACCGGTCCCTAAAATTTGGAGTCTTAAACTCAGTGGAAGAACACCTGGGACACACAAGGGGAGATTGTTCACTCTTCTGGGAGGGCTTCCCGGATAGAAGTAGGCATGAACTCCCCTCTCCAGAGATGAGGGAGGGAGCTGATGCCATTTCTCTCCCCTGTCCCTCAGCATAACCTAACTTCAGTAAGCAGCACAGAATTAATACTGCAGGCCTAAACCACTTATACAAGCCCTGCACCCCAGCACTCTGCAGGTGTTGCTCTTCTTGGGCAACTGTACCCAAGAATCAGTGCAGTGGGCCCCTCGCCCTGGAAACCAGTACAAACCCACTGCATGCACCATGTCTACTGACACTGCAAAGCTTCAGCTGTAGTGGAGGTAGCATCAGGTCTCTTTTAACAAGCAGACCAAAGCACACCTAGTTAAAACTTGCCACACTCTGGCCAAGGTCCAAACACTCCCCAAGACCAAGAGAAACTCTATAGAGGACTGACCTGAGGGAAAGAGCAGCCAAAACACAGCAGCAGAGTGTGCTCAGCATATGCCAGCGATAATTCCTGAAGCACCAGGCCTTGGACAGTATATGATCTCTTCTTCATAAAGCCATTACTCTCAGAAGCAGGAAACATAACAGGCCTTCCTAATATGCAGAAGAAGACAAGAAACCTGACAATGTGACAAGATGGAGGAATTCATCCCAAAAGAAAGAACAAGAAAAGGTCATGACCAGAGATCTAATCAAAGCAGATACAGGTAATATGCTTGATCCAGAATTTAAAACAACAATCATAAGGACACTAGCTGGGCTTGAGGAAAGCATAGATGACATCAAGAAATCCCTTACTGCAGAGATAAAGGACTTAAAACTAGTCAGGCCAAAATGAAAAATGCAATAACCAAGATTCAACACTGACTGTAATGACCACAAGGATGGAAGAAGCTGAAGAACAAATAAGTGATATAGAAGATAAAATTATGGAAAATAATGAGGCAGAAAAGAAGAGGGAAAGAAAAATATTAGATGATGAATGTACACTTAAGGAACTCAGTGACTCCATAAAGCATAATAACATTCAAATCATAGGAGTCCCAGAAGAAGAAAGGAAAGGGGGAAGAAAGTTTATTTGAGGAAATTATAGCTGAAAACATCCCTAACCTGGGGAAGGAAACAGACATCAAAATCCAGGAGAGAACTCCCATCAAAATCAACGAAAGCAGGCCAACACCGAGCCATATCAAAGTTAAATTTGCAAAATATAGAGATAAAGAAAAAATCCTAAAAGCAGGCAAGACAAAAGAAGTTCCTAACTTACAAGGGAAGACAAATAAGGTTAGCAGCAGATCTCGCCACAGAAACTTGGCAAGCAAGACGAAAGTGGTATGATATATTCAATGTGCTGAATGGGAAAAATCTGCAGCCAAAAATAGTCTATCCAGCAAAGCCATCAATCAGAAAAGGAGAGATAAAGAGTTTCCCAGACAAACAAAAGCTGTAGGAGTTCGTGACGACTACACCAGCCCTGTAAGAAATATTAAAGGGGAGTCTTTTTGCGGGAAAGAAAGATCAAAAGCAACAAAGCCTAGAAAGGAACGGAGAAAATCTTCAGAAACTATGACAAAACAAGTAATAAAATGGCACTAAATTCATATCTATCAATAGTTATTCTGAATGTAAATGGCCTAAAAGCTCCAATCAAAAGACTTAGGGTGTCAGAATGGATTAAAAAAAAAAATAAACAAACCCAAAACAAAAAACCAAGAGACTCATTTTAGACCTAAACACACATGCAGATTGAAAGTGAGGAGATGGAGAACCATATGTTATGCAAATGGACATCAAAAGAAAGACGGAATAGCAATACTTACATCAGACAAACTAGATTTTAAACCAAAGACTGTAACAAGAGATGAAGAAGGGCACTATATCATAATTAAGGGGTCTCTCCAACAAGAAGATCTAACAATTATAAATATTTATGCCCCAACTTGGGAGCACCCAAATAGACAAAACAATTAATAACAAACATAAGGAATTCATTGATAATAATACAAAAGAGTAGGGGACTTTAACACCCCACTTACATCAATGGACAGATAATCTAAACAGAAAATCAGCAAGGAAACAATAGCTTTGAATGACACCCTGGACCAGATGGACTTAACAGATATATTCAGAACATTTCATCCTAAAACATCAGAATCCACATTCTTTTCGAGTGCACATGAGAGATTCTCCAGAATAGATCACATACTAGGTCACAAATCAGGCCTCAACAAGTACAAAAAGATTGAGATCATACCGTGTGTATTTTCTGACCACAACACTATGACACTTGAAGTTAAACACAAGAAAAAATAAAGATTAGAGCAGAAATAAATGATATAGAAACAACAACAAACAGTAGAATGGATCAAGGAAACCAGAAGCTGTTTCTTTGAAAGAATTTATAAAAATGATAAAACCCTAGCCAGGCTATTCAAAAAGAAAACAGAAAGGACCAAAATAAATAAAATCATGAATGAGACAGGAGAGATCACAACCAACAGCACATAAATACAAACAATTAGGATATTATAAAAAAATTATATGCCAACAAATTGGGAAATCTGGAAGAAATGGATAGATTCCTAGAAACATACAAACTACCAAAACTGAAACAGGAAGAAATCAAAAATTTGAACAGATCCATAACCAGCAAAGAAATTGAGTCAGGAATTAAAAATCTCCCAACATACAAAAGTCCAGGACCAGATGGCTTCCCAGGGGAATTCTACAAGACATTTAAAGAAGAGTTAGTATCTATTCTTCTCAAACTGTTCCAAAAAATAGAAATGTAAGGAAAACTTCCAAACTCATTCTATGAGGCCAACATTACCTTGATTGCAAAACCAGACAAAGACCCCACTAAAAAAGGGAATTACAGGCCAATGTCCCTGATGAATATGGATACAAAAATTCTCAACAAAATCGAATCCAACAGTACATGAAAAGAATCATTTGCCATGATCAAGTGGGATTCATTCCTGGGCTGCAAGGGTGGTTCAATATTCACAAATCAATGTGATATACCACATTAATAAAAGAACAGATAAGAACCATATGATCCTCTCAATAGATGCAGGAAAAACATTTGACAAAGTACAGCATCCATTCTTGATAAAAAACCCTCAACAAAGTAGGAATAGAGAGAGCATATCTCAACATCATAAAGGCCATATATGAAAAACCCACAGCTAATATCATCCTCAATAGGGAAAAACTGAGTGCTTTTCCTCTATGGTCAGGAATAAGACAGGGATAACCACTCTCCCCATTCTTATTTAGCATAGCACTGGAAGTCCTAGCCTCAGCAATCAGACACAAAAAAGAAAGAAAAGGCATCCAAATCAGCAAGGAAGAAGTCAGACTTTCACTATTTGCAGATGACAGGATACTCTATGTGGAATACCCAAAAGACTCCATCAAAAAATTGCTAGAACTGATACATGAATTCAGTAAAGTTGCAGGATACAAAATCAATGTACAGAAATCTGTTGCATTTCTATAAACCAATAATGAAGCAGCAGAAATAGAAATCAAGGAATCGATCCCATTTACAATTGCACCAAAAATCATAAGATACTTAGGAATAAACCTAACCAAAGAGGTAAAAGATCTGTTCTCCAAAAGCTATAGAACACAGATGAAACAAATGGAAGAGGACACAAAGAAATGGAAAAAAAATTCCATGCTCATGGATTGGAAGAACAAATATTATTAAATTGTCTATAATACCCAAAGCAATCTACACATTTAATGCAATCCCCATCAAAATGCCACCAGCATTTTTAACAAAGCTAGAACAATCCTAAAATGTATATGAAACTACAAAAGACCCTGAATGGCCAAAGCAATCTTGGGAAAACAAAAACAAAAACAAAAACAAAGCTGATGGCATCACGATTCCAGACTTCAAGCTCTATCACAAAGCTGTCATCATCAAGACAGTATGGTACTGGCACAAAAACAGACACATAGATCAATGGAACAGAATAGAGAGCCCAGAAATGCAGCCACACTATATGGTCAAGTAATCTTTGACAAAGCCGGAAAGGATATCCAACGGAAAAAAAGAAAGTCTCTTCAACAAATAGTGTTGGAAAAACCAGACAGCAACATGCAAAAGAATGAAACTGGATCACTTTCTTACACCATACACAAAAATAAATTCAAAATGGATGAAAGACCTAAATGTGAGCAGGAAACCATCAAAATCCTAGAGGAGAACACAGGTAGTAGCCTCTTTGACATTGGCCGTAGCAACTTCTTACTAGGTATGTGTCTGGAGACAGGGGAAACAAAAGCCAAAATGAACTACTGGGACTTCATCACAATAAAAAGCTTCTGCACAGTGAAAGGAAACAATCAACAAAATTAAAAGCAACCTTTGGAATGGGAGAAGATATTTGCAAATGGCATATCTGATAATGGGTTAGTATCCAAATCTATAAAGAACTTATCAAACTCAACACCCCAAAACAAACAATTCAGTTAAAAAATGGGCAGAAGGCATTTATAGACATTTTTCCAAGGAAAATATATAGATGGCTAACAAACACCTGAAAAGATGCTCAATATCATTCATCATCAGGGAAATACAAATCAAAATTATGCTGAGATACCACCTTGCAACTGTCAGAATGGTTATAATTAACAACAAAGGAAACAACAGATGTTAATGAGGATGCGGAGAAAGGGGAACCCTCTTACACTGTTGGTGGGAATGCAAATTGGTGCAGCCGCTCTGGAAAACAGTATGGAGTTTTCTCAAAAAGCTAAAAATAGAGCTACCCTGCAATCCAGCAATTGCACTATTGGGTATTTACCCAAAGGATACAAAAGTACTAATTTGAAGGTATACATGCACGATGTTTATAGCAGCATTATCAACAATAGCCAAATTATGGAAAGAGCCCAAATGTCCATCAACTGGTAAATGCTTAAAGAAGATGTGGTACGTATATATATATAATGAAATAATACTCAGTCATCAAAAAGAATGAAATCTTGTGATTTGCAATGATGTGTATGGAGCTAGAGTGAATTATACTAAGCAAAAGAAGTCAGAGAAAGACAAATATATGTTTTCACTCATATGTCAAATTTAAGAAATGAAGCAGATGAGCGTAAGGGAGTGAAAAGAGAGGCAAATCAGAAAATAGACTGTTAACTATGGAGAACAAACTCTGAGGGTTGCCAGAGGGGAGGTGAGCAGGGGGATCAGTTAAATGGGTGATGGGTATTAAGGAGGGCACAAGTGATGAGCACTGGGTGTATGTAAATGATATATGTAAATGATAAATCATTAAATTCTACTCCTAAACCTAGTATTACCCTATATGTTAACTAACTGGAATTTGAATAAAAGGTCAAAACTAAAAAATGAATGAATGAATGAATGAATGAATGAATTCATGTAAATAGGATGTATCATGAGTTTTATAAGCTAATGCTCTTGGACAAAAAGATTGATTCAAAGGACCATCATGCCCCCCAGCATCTCTGGTATCATTGTAGAAGAAACAATTGTCTGGGACCACTGTAGGTATACCTGAGTTCTTGATAGCAGCCAAGTTAAACTGTTCTCAATCTTCTAAATATTTATTTCTTTAGCTCAGATTTTCAGAAGAAATTTGCCACATTAAGGTGAGTTTGAGCTAGTAGAAATTGTCATCCCTTTCGGATCCAATTCCTTTTTGGAACAAATATCCTAAAATTAAATTTATTGGTAATATATCTCATCTACAAACATACCTTATAAATCTACCTAATGCCCATTCATAATAATAAAATACAATGAAAGGGTAGATGATACAATGATCTGTATTTCCATATGTTAATACTCAGGCACAAGTGTCCTAGAAAACAATCTAGTTAGATACTTGCACTTAAACACAAAATCATCATAATGCAACAGCTAAACAATGCAAGCTAATACAGGGGCTTTGTTTTGGCAAGTAAATAAACAATTTTGATCAATGTCATGATTGTCTAAAATGGTGAACAAGTCTTAATAAGGCTCCAGAAAAAAATAAAAGTACATTTTTTTTTCCTTATTATACAGTACTTGCATTCCTGGAAAAGTCAATATGTATTTAAAAATATTTTTTAAATGTTAGGTTTTTTTTGCAAAGTAGAGTTGGGTTCATGTAGGAAAATACATATCAAAATAATGGCAGCATAAGACCCCTAGGTTTCTCACAGAGGGAAATAGCAGCTTTCTGAGTTGGAGGTTTCTCTCTTAACTTCAGAGACTTGGTAATACTGGGAGAAGGGGAGGACAACAGACATGAGAATGAAGACAAACCACAGAGTAGCACAGCTGCTGGTTTTCTCATCATCACGATGGCTCTCAGACCCCAAATTGGTCTCCTTCTTAGTAACACAGGTTGGCTCCTGGCACAAGGTAGCGAGGGTACTTAGGTCAAGTCAGTTGTCCTTGAACAATATTTGTCCTTCCAAAGAGCTGAATACGGCACTACTAGTTAAATGAGTAGTACTGGGTCACTTTTCCAAGGTCAGTTAGCTACCCAAATTAGAAATTTCTCAGAGAATAGAATGGAGAATGTTGCTAGCCCCAAACTATCACCAATAAAGAGGTGATTCTATATAGTAACTTAGAGTCTAGGCAAACCTGTTTTCAGATCTTAACTTTGCAAGCTACTGAATAATATTCAATATTTACTTAATCACTCTGAAATTTCCTATTTTTACTTTATGGGGCTGCCATAAGGATTAAGCAAAGTGTCGTAAGTGGAAGCTAACCTTCTTCATTCTTTCTGTTCTCTCATAAAATATCCCAAGAACAGAAATAGGAAAAACTCAGCAGGGATGTAATGACAGGAAACATAAGACAGAAGGAAAAGTAAGTATTCCTGGCAGAGAAGAAAGAAAGGAGAAGTGTCAAACTGGAGAAGAGATGATAAATTAAGACTTAATTCCACTCCCAAAACAAAAAAGATTTTGTTCTTTTATTTGTCCAGGTAGGAATTGACTGGAACTATTGTTGCTTCTATGAAGGAGACTACAGGGAAGTCATTGTTCTCACCATTTACTGAATAGATTTCATATGTATTCCTTTTTATTTAGTTTTATTTTTTTAATGGATTGAAAGGAATAAAGATATTTGGGAATACTCTTTGGTTAGATTAACATCACTGTGGATGTGGCAACATCTTACAGTATCTAGTTAATCTGCTTAAATTTCACAATTTAAAAGTGACATTGGCACTAAGAAAAAGGTATTTTATATAAATAGAAAGTTAAAATTTCATGATATTATAAAAATAAACCTTGACATATATGCTTAGAATTGGGGGGAAAAGTATAAATCATGATTAATTATGCCCTAACAATAATAATTAATTCTGCCCTAAAATAAAATTTGTGATTATTAGAAAGGGAACTCTTCTTGATACATTTGTTTATTTATTTTAACATAATTATTAATTTTCTTTTCAAGTAAAAAAATTAAATTCCTACTCTAGTTTAGGCCCTGTGCTAAGTGTTGGGAATCCAATTGATAAATAAGGTTACAATACCAGCCTTCAGGGAAGTAACATTCACTACTAAGTACACTCTAGAAACAAAAGAATGATGGATTTTTACATGGGGTTTACCCACATTTTCATATTTTCCCTGCTTTTCCAGTTTTGCTTTTTGCATTATATATCATTCATGTAAGGACTAGGCATAAAATTCTTTTAATTAGTAAAACACATTTTAATGAAAATGAAACCTCACAAAATAAAAATAAAGTGGTTTACTTAAAGGTTCCCCCCACCCCACCCAGGGCTAGAAAGTAAAATTGTCAGGTAATTTGTCATGTGCACCAATCTTCATGATGAATTTGGCCCAGCAGCCTACCTATTTCTTATGGCTCATAGCACGAAATAATTTCTATCCAAAGTTGTGAGGAAATTTTAAAGACTGTCAAACATCCTTTTTGGAGATCTGTGTTTTAAGTGTTTGAACATCGTGCTGCGATGTTCACACTGTGCTGATTTAACGATGAATGAACTCTGAAGTATCTTGGTTAGCCCTCACTCTGATGCTTGGAACTAATAATTCACTTCAGTGGTGTGATTAGAAATTTAAGGCCTTCAAATAAAAATGAAGACTGATTCTAGTTCTTACTCAGAACTTACAGTGGGCTCTCTTCCATCCTCAGTCCCAAACCAGAGCAGGAAGTTAGATGTGATGTGGTTCCTGAGAGATCTGAAGTTTCTAGCTGACTAATTTTTAAATGGCAAACATAATTTTACCCTTCACTTCAATCTGAATTTCATGTTGAATAACACATGGGGGACTTAATAGGAAATGTACTGGGAATCATAGATTTGGTCTCAAATGAACCTTTTAGATATTTGTTAAATTCTTTAATTTCATCAAAAACAAGTGGCTCAGGAAATGTCCAAGACGAAATTGGGACTGATATAAAAAAAATGTTGCTTAAGTTCAAATGAAAATGGTCTACAGTATACACTTGTTTCTAGAAAAGTTACTGTTCATAAATCTTTGTCTTCCTCTAAAGAGCCTCTATAAATGACCTCTCATTCTATGTCCCTAAAATACATTATCAAATTTCTATTCTATGTAGTTATTCAACTTGACAGTCATTGAAGTCTTAACATATAAAGCAGAGTGCTAGGCATTGGAGTCCCCAAAATGACTATAATATGATCCTTTTTTTTTTTTTTTAATTTGGTCACAGTCTATCTGGATTTAATAAGGGACAGATCTGTCTCCTGAAATCACATTAAATAAGCACTTTCTATCTATAGAGGGTAACAGCTCTGAAAAGTCAAGGTAGAAGTTCCTCAGGCTCTATATGAACATTTAGGTAGACCTAGTCATTAGCATAATGAAAAAAATGTATTTTGATTTTCTTCTGGTTGTTGGCACATGCTGCTGTTTTAAAGTTAGGACTACCTGTTTTCCCAGACTTTCCAGGGGATTGCTTACCGGCACAGTGTTCCCACAGCGACGCCCGAGAGCCTGGGCAGCACCCTTGTTAGAACCATTGGTCCGCAACCCCAACTGCACATTAAAATAACGTTAAAACATAAATATAGCTTTAAAAAATAAAACATAAGATAGCTTTAAAAAACACCAAGGCCTAAAACCCACTCTAGATTAAGTCAAAATCTGTGGGGCTCGGACTAGGGAACCACTATCTGTCTGTTTATTTCCTATGGTGATTTTAATGTGCAGCAGAATTCAGAAATACCACCATAGACATTTTCTATATCTAAATCAGATCACTAATTATTTCAGAGTTAACTAGTTATTGTGTTACAACAGAAAGGCAATGTGGGAAGTAGGTGTTTTGTCATGTTATACGTTACATAAATCTTACTCCAAATATCTTCCCTCCAAACTATGGAGGACAAGGTTAATCTCTTTAAATTCAGCTGCATTGCTGGAGGCTTGAGGTCCACTTACTCTAACTTGTCACACGATGTAGGTATCGTATCTGTAGCATCTATGACCTTTTGCACACTGACAGTTCACTGCCTCCCAAGGCAGCTTATTATATTCGTGGGAAGATTTAGCCACCAGAAAACTCTTCTTCCTTATCTCAAACTGAAATACTTATCTCTAGAATTTCACTTGTTAGTACTGATATCCATTTTCTTGAATGTATCTTAATTTCACTGGTGACCATTGAGATAGTTGAAGGCAGTCATCAGAACTTGTTTGTGTCTTCTTTTCTATAGATGAGATATTCTTAGTGCTTTCAACTCTCCCCTTTAGATGTCTGGTGGTTTGGAAATGTGGTTACAAATTCTTTGACATTTTTATCCATCCAGAAATGGGGTGTTTATCCAAGTGAGTCTGGGTGAGCTCCTAACTGAGGGTGCAATTGCTTTGATGCTCTACGAAGTACAAGGTTAGGTCATTAAAAGCCATGCAGTGGCTTCCTCCTTGTTCTGTTGAATCCCTGATCCAGCACGTAAGAAGTCCGATCACTCTGAGGCTGTCATGCTGATGAAATGACAACCAGGAGCTGCGGTCAACACTCCCAGCTGAGCTCCACCTTCCTGCTCTCCCCAGGAAGGCCCCCTCCTCGCCCTCCAAGTCGGCCAGATCTCACTGAGTGTCTGTAGGCATTGCTACACGGGGCGGAAGAAACCCCAGCTGGGCTCTATTCAAATTCTCAGAGGCATGAGATATAACATGATTGTTTTAAGCTACTTAGTTTTGAAGTCGTTACTCAACAACAAACAGATATAAAATGGTACATTTGTTACGAGATACGTGCTTTAATTTGTTGTGCATCTTCTTACCCACCCATTTGAGTACAGATCATGTCAAAAAAGAAACTGTTCTCCTCCTTGTTTAAATGCCAGGATGCAGTTTGACACAAGATGTTTTCAGCCAACAAATAAAGTATGTCACTTCAGCTTTGTTCTGACAGTCACTGAGAAGTAGCCGTTGTTTATTTTTCTTACATTCTGTGGTTTTCTTAATTTACCTTTATCTGATGTTCTGTGTTATGGACTTGAGTTTTAACTTGTGAGGACAGAAAGATAAGAAGAAAGAAAGGCCACAGTATTTAGGACAGTTTTTCTGAATATAATTTAGATGCTCTAAATTCACTGTTAAGTATTATCTCACTTAACTTAAAAGGAAAATGTGATGTCTCTGGGATTAAAAAAAAATTTTTGATTCCTTATCTTTAGTCTTGATATATATGCTACATATAAATGTTCATAAGAAATAAATTTACAATCAGTTAAACAAGTGTATAAGGAGTTTCAAATTTAGTAAATATTTAAATATTTGCTACAATTTTTATAAAATATAGCAAAAATATTGTTATATGGGAAGTTGAATTTTAATTTCTAACTGATGATTTAATGCATATACACTCATGCAAACAGACACACATAGATACACATGCACACACAGAAATTTAGAATATATATGAGAAAAAACAATTTGTGCTATGATTTTTTTCTCCTAGAAAATACCTGCCTTTGATACATTTCTAATTGTACCACTAGATGGAGCTCCTTGTTAGAAAGTTAGCTACTTCTTAAACCAAAGAGCTCCTGGGGGGGTGGGTAGGGGGTGGGTGGAATCTGTCTGTCTATCTATCTATCTATCTATCTATCTATCTATCTATCTATCTACCTACCTATCTCTCACCTATTGAGCATGGGGGGATAAATATATATTTTTATAATATCTATGGCTTTTCTATTATATATTCCTCTGAAAATATTAAAAAATTACTCAACTTTGAGAAAATTTTATTAAACATTTAGTTATCCAAAAGTTGAGTAACCCATAACCCATCTGGGAGTGAGATTACATATGAATATTTGAACACTAACAAATTTCAGAAGACATTTCAAATGCCCTTGGATTAATCCTCAGGAATAGTCTGAAAATTTTTGGTTCCACAGAATATGCATCTTTTATTAATTTCACAGACAATACTATTGTAGTGTCCGGAATGTATATATTCTATCCTTGTAAAAATACACTCTAAAAAATTACAAATTACAATGACAGACTATAAGAAGATGGATGATGGAGTTTTGTGGAACTTTCTGTGAAAAAACATAAGCAGGTAATCAGCACAATGGGGCACTGTGTTCTCAAGAAGTAAGCGAGCGTCTGATAGAGACATACATCTTGATCTTTGTTCCTAGTAATTTGCATATTCTTACTGTATTATGTGATCAAGAGATATCATAAAAAATATAAATAGAAAGAAGTAGTGGATTAAATTAGATTTTGGTCAAGATACCAGTACTGAGCACTGAGCAAACCTGATCCAGAAAATGCCTGTACATCAGAGAGTTACCTTCACTTGCTCAATCAAGGATGGATTCCAAGCCCAGAACAAGGTTACAGCCCAGCAGGGGGAGAAAAAAAAAGTCTTATCCAGCTAACCATTTATTCATCCATCCCAGCAATGATATCATTTAGGACCTATTGGAAGGTGCTATGCTAGCTCATGAAAGTGATAAGTACTATTCATGATAGATACTACATTAGAAGTATGGATAAAGTCTGATGAAGTAGAGGAGGGATTGACAAAAGGTGCCCAGATTGGTAGTAAAATGCTTTATCCAGAAGAGGATACTTGAACAGACTCTGGAAGCATATTTAAAGATATTAGCAAGAAGGAGGTATTGGGGGGGGTAGAATTGGGTTGCGTTGACTTAAGTATGGGTATAAAGTGAAATGAGATTTAATAAAGTGAGGTTTAAATATAAAATGTGAAGGTCACCTGGCTGGCTCGGTTCGTAGAGCATGTGACTCCTGATCTCAGGATCCTGAATTCAAGCCCCATGTTGGGTGAGGAGCTTACTTTTGTAAAAATGTAATAATAATAATAATAATAATAATAATAATAAAAAAATGTGAGACTTAGTAACCATGTTCTCTCTCTTGATATCCTAGCCTGGGCATAACTATGTAGTAGAGTCAATGGTGAGAGTTCTCAGATAAGAGTTCTCCATCTCTTATTAACTTAGACTGTGTTCTTCATGAGTGCTAGAAGCTATCACTTCTAAATCTGAGATGCTTTTTTCATAAAGCCACAAATGTCTAAGTCCTTTATTCTTAACAAACTCCCACATGTTCAATGATAAGGTAGGAAGAGAGAAAAAATTTTATGTGTGTGAAAATGCTTTAGGACTACCACTTCATGTCCAGATATGCCCAGTGATAGCATATCTCCCTGTGGAAAGAATCGAAGAGAGTGAAGAAGTACAGGCAAGTCAGCAGGAAAAGTAGGCCTTGCTTTTGACTCTGGGAACCCAGAGCAGAGAGCAACAGGGACAAGGACAGCTCTGCTAGTCTCTCATAGAGAACACTGTGCTGATTGGATTTAAAAAAAAAGAACTGAAACTCACCCAGTTAGAAATGTCTATGTTTTTTGTCTGTCAGTGCTGGAAAATACTGGAATTGGAGGCTCTCGTGACAGGGATGAACTGAACTACAAGCTCCCAAGTACACTAGGAAGATAACCATGCTCCCCCAATGCATTTAGAGGAGGCTTTTGACAGAGAGATTTGGTTTCTTAATTCCTGGATGATAAGACAAAGGGTAGATGAGATGGACATTTGAGAAAGGGAAGTAGAAAGGAGTATTAGGAAGGGAAATGACAGTAAAACAGAGCCTTGCAGAACTTGATTTTGTCTAACTTAATGCTCTGCTTAGAGTCCAGTACTAAAGTCTAATAAAATATTTGGTTTGTCTGGCTCCAAAACCAATGCTTTTTTCATTATTACACTAAGTGCAAGAAAGAGGTAATTATAACTATAGGTAAGGGGAAAAAAGCGATGTTTTATGTTTTATATTGGCAGAAAATCTGGTTATGTTAGCACTTTAATTTGGGACAAAAATGATTCAGAACAAAATTCAGGCTTTTCCTTTATTCCACAAATGCCCTCAAAATATTGCCAAGTTGTTCTAAATAGGTTCTAGGGCCTAAGTTTCATTCATCCATTCATTCTCCCGTGTTCATTGAGGCACTGTAATAGAATTCTTAAGGAATCTTGGCTGGCCATGATTCCCTTGGCTTGAAGTATTTCTGATAATTAGCCATTTATGTGCTGTCCTAGGAGATCAAAACATAAACTCTTCCATTATGTCTTTACCTTGTGTTAGTTCCTCAAAACACAAATATTCTCAAGTGAAAGTCACTCATTTCTGACATCTTAAGTCATCTATGTAACCACATTTTTAACTGCAATATTGTACAATGAAAGAAATGCTCTTGGGATGAATATCTTAGAAAAGCATGTAAAAACATACATTTTCAGCCCCTTTAATTCTAACCGACGACTTTTTTTTTTAACAGAGGAGAAAAAGAAATACAATTTTGAAATGATGGTTGTTTAGATGAATCACACTTTCCTTCCTCTTCCCAAACTTTCCTCTATGACTATACAAGATAAATATTGGAAATGACATAGATTTAGTTCCTACACCATGAGGTGAAATGACAAACCTTTGACAAGTGAATTGTCATTCTAGCAAGAATCTGAAGAGTCTTGAGTCTCCAATGTGCAAAATAAAGAATAAGGATAAAGAAAAAAAGTGTGATGTGGACTTATTTGGGATTTACAGTTCACATATTAAATTTAAAAATCACGAGTCACTGTTTTGGGGATCTTACAAGTGGTTGTCTCTATAGACAGAAAGTTAGCAAGTAACCTTTTGTCTTGCTTCTATAATTCATTATTTCCAAAATAATGAAATAACTGTTTGACACTTGCCACAGTTTTTAAAACAATCTGCTTATCTGACATATCAGAATAACGATTAAGCACTGTGTCTCCAACCAGGGATCTAAGATAATTTGATAGTGACAAGTACTTTTTGTAGTGCAAAGTAAAATTAGTTTGTATTAGATGGTAGAAAGTCTGACCTTATTTGGGAAGCTATCATTGTAATAGCTGTTTGATGGGAGAAAGTGCTTATTAGAACTGACCCTATATGGCCAGGATATTAAATTAATAGTGAAACCAATCAGCCATCCAACTAAAGAGAAAAAAAATTGTAATGTTATTTTCTTTTTAAATATAATTTGAAGCCATCAAAATTGAAGACTCTCAGAATTAAAACACATTACACAAGTGTGTTTAATGGAGACTAAAATATACAGGGGAAATGAACAGGAACCAAAAAAGCATTTGTAATGCAAAACTACTCTAAACTGGCAACAGGGAACTTCTGCATGGAAATTGGGAAGTGACATTGTTTAATGTCAACAAAAGAGATGCCAAATACTTTCTTTACAGAGGCCAAAAAGAAATAATTTGCCATGGAAACCTTACCCGATTCCAGAAAGAGCATGTGTTTCCATTCCAATCAGGAAACCTCTGAGACTCTAAATCTTTGTAGACTGTAAGAGAAATCACATGCCTGTCTTCAGTTCTTTCTTTAATTTTACCAAAAACTTGATTATGTATCCAGTGCTAAGCTAGATAATAGAGACACTCTTGACTTGGAATATAATGTTGGATATACACAGATAGGAAAAAGAAAACATCGACTTTCTGTGTCCCATCTTCTCATGGACATTCCATCAAATCAGACACCACTGTTGTAGGATACACCATTATTTTATACACAACTAGGAAAGAAAAAGTAATGCCAGTTAAAGTATGACAAGATAAGATTTGTACAGCTCACTGTAGTTTTAGGGGAAATGTCCCTCTTTTTTTTTTTTTTTTAAAGATTTTATTTATTTGAGAGAGAATGAGAGAGAGCACATGAGAGGGGGGAGGGTCAGAGGGAGAAGCAGACTCCCTGCCGAGCAGGGAGCCCGATGCGGGACTCGATCCAGGGACTCCAGGATCATGACCTGAGCCGAAGGCAGTCGCTTAACCAACTGAGCCACCCAGGCGCCCCAGGAAATGTCCCTCTTAAACATGTAAAAAAATGTGAATTATGGCATGTCTTTCCCACAAGGGAGATTTGAAGGACAAATATATTTGTAGTTCCCAAGCCCAGCACTTTCTGTGGAATGTTCCATAAACAAGTAGCTAGGCAGAATTTGAATAAGTATATCTAAGAAACAACAACTACATAGATAACAAAATATTCCATGCTCAAAGAAAGTTTGGGAAATAATGAATTAAATAACATTAAACTCTATTGTAGGATTCACGGAGACTTTAACATTTGAGGATCATTGTGAATCTCCAAGAGGTAAATAAAGTGTCTATTGGTTCCCCAAATTACTTGACATAAATAAACCCTCTTTGTTTTGTAGGGCATATTATGGTAGTAGGGCTCATTTGAAAATATTAATGCACTCAGAATTGAATGGCAAACAGTCCAAATTTATTTAAATTGCTTCCCTAATTTTTAGGTTTCTAAGAAATACACAAAGTTAATATATAAGTGAAATTAAGAACTGTGGAGGCCTATGAGTCTGAAACTCCCTACAAAGACTCCTAGGAGAAAATTGCCCTTTACAAGCTTTTCTAGAATGATCCATTCATTCCTACCGAGGCTTCAAAGAACCCTGCTCATTTCAGGTCCAGATAACTGTAGGGTTGAATGTCCTCCAGTTGTCCTAGTTCTGTGATACACGATGCCACTCAAGTCATTCCTTCTCTGAGAAAATTGAAAGGAGAGGGAATAGGGCATGTGTGTAACCAACTGGTTCTTCAGCTGTCTTCCCGGGAAGCCAACATTTTAGGAAAAATAAGGGTACCTTTTCTTATCTTTCCATTTCTCTCCAAAAATTTGCATGGTTGTTGGTCCAGAAGAATTCTGAGAGCCCTAAGAAATAGAAATGCTTCTCTTGTTATGATCTTAAGAGAATCCTCAGAGGCAGTCACCTTGTACCCTTCCTTTTCTCTCTGAAACCTTTAATTCTTTCCCTTCAATTTTTTTGTGTGCTGTAAGTAAAATCTATGAAGGGTAAGAATTAGTAGTTTACACACATTTCAGCTTTTCCTAATACGTATGAAAGTCTAAAATAACTTCTCTCTTAATTCCTCCTTTTCTTTCTCTTTTGAGGGGAAGATTTCTGGAAACTCCAAGTTGGAAAACTTGAGTCATTGCCACAAAACCTCATTGTAAATCCAGTGATTACTTTTGAAAGGCAATTGTAAAATAGGAGCCTAACTCTCTAGAAAACGTTCAATTTTGACTAAGTCTTCCTAATGTTGTGCTGTGCTTTGAAGAAAATTATCAGGTTACTGAGGTTCCCAGTATTGAAAAACTACTGAAGAGGAAATAATATAAGCAGTTGACATTTCCTTTTGGGAATTGTGCCCAGGATTTAGGAAAATTAATGAGGCATTGAGAAAACATTAATAGGTAATGTTAGTGCATTATAGAAATTAACTGTGCATTTATTTCCTCAAATGGTACAACAAATTTTAAAAGGTGGAGATTTTAAAGGACAAAGGTCACTGTAGCCTAAAGAAAAGTAAGAGCATGTTCTAGAACTCCAAGTAGACTATGGAACTGGAGTGGAATGAGTCATTTTCCTCTCATGAGGGAAGAGTGAACCATTATTATCAAACAGCTCTGTTTCTATGTCCCTATTTGGCCTTCTACTCCCTCACCTTCCTTCCTATAAGGGACCTGGAGGGGAATTAGTATCTGGGTCATTAGGTTCCTTGGTAATATCATGGTTTACATAATTTCCTCTAGTGCCAAATCCTTATTGAAACTCAAGGCAGAGCTGTTTTGCCAGCAACTTCTGAGCCATTGATCATGTCCTTAAACCTGTCCTGCTTCTGTAAGATAACCTTTGAGGATGATGGAACAAGTATACTTTTAAGCACCTTGTGTCTCCTCGTCTTTGAGTTTGAAAAAAGAAAAGTAGACTCTGTACATAAAATACAGAACATCTTTTTTCTTTCCTGTTGGATCCCTGAAAAGTCAGCACTCCATGTTTGAGAGGTTTAAAATTGAGGCTGATAAAAGCGGCATCAAAATTAAGGTACACTATGCAAACAATACTTTACGCTCAACCAGGTTAATGAAATAAGAGATTCTGTTAGGATCATTTTAATTCCTCAGGAAATGTTTATCTTGTTTATACCATAATTTTAATTAGAATAAAGACATTCTTTACATGGTCTTCAGTGTAAGTAAATTATTTTTTTTTTTCTTTCAGAGTTTACAAGGATAGTTGCTCTTATCATTCTGAAAAACCTGGACTAAAAGTTAAACTGCTATCATGTAAAGAATTTTTTTAAACAAAAACTCTTCCATTTCTCATTTGTATGGACTGAAATACAAATGACTGAAACCTGCTGAAGAGCTCTACTCACCCAGTACAATTCAGTATGGCTATCAAGGGAGTATCTGAACACACACTTTAAAAAGTGCTTTAAGCCTATAGAGATATTTTTGTTTTCCACAAAAGTCTTGAAAGGAGGAGACAAGTTATTGGATATCAGTCTATTATCATCTGGAGAATATGAGATAAGATCAAATTTTGTTTCATTTAGAGTTTAAATAATGATTCTCTCTTTTCCCCCTTCTTCTTCACAGTTTCTTTTCTTACAAGCCTAGAGTATAACATTTTATATTGTTTAGCTTATAGAACTGGCCACTTGAAGACATGAACTATAAATCATAGTATGAAATAGCTTTTTCTTGGCCAATCAGAGAAAAAAAAAGACAATGCCTGCCTTTATTTCATTTTATTCCAGTCTGGTGAAAATTAGATGGAACAAAGGCTTTAGCTCTAAGTGGACATGATTAGACACAGTCTGCATTGGAAAGTCAGAGGATAAAATTGATGAAAAGCACATTTTGTTATTAGGGGATTTCCATTCCTAAACACTAATGCATTTAAACAATGATGAACTGTGTAAGTACATAAGTATATAATAACTATCATTTAAGAAAATGTTTATTTTTTTTTTCGAGCTTTATTTTTTTTTTTTTAAGATTTTATTCATTTGACAGAGAGAAAGACAGCCAGAGAGGGAACACAAGCAGGGGGAGTGGGAGAGGGAGAAGTAGGCTTCCCGCTGAGCAGGGAGCCTGATGCGGGGCTCGATCCCAGGACCCTGGGATCATGACCTGAGCCGAAGGCAGACGCTTAAGGACTGAGCCACCCAGGCGCCCCAGAAAATGTTTATTTTTATTTATTTAAAAATTTTATTTATTTACTTGAGAGAGAGGGCACAAGCAGGGAGAAGGAATAGAGGCAGAGGCAGAGGGAGAAGCAGGGTTCCTGCTGAGCAGGGAACCTGATACAAGACTCGACCCCAGGACCCTGGGATCATGACCTGAGCCAAAGGCAGACGTTTAACCGACTGAGCCACCCAGGTGCCCCAAGAAAATGTTTAAACTGTGGTGGCTGTGTGGGCATGGAGGGACATCTCCCATGGCAGTTATAACCCCCCACCCCAGTTGAGTACGAGTATGTGCAATAAAAAGGTGTTATACCTCTGGATTCTATGGACAGCGAATAAAAGATGAGAAACCATTAATCTAGAAAATCACAATGAGATAACCTCTACTTAAAATCAACTAACTAAATGTAAGGTGTCAGGAAATAGACCTTTGCTTCTCTGCTACCCAACTCACCCATGTAATACAAACAAGCTCAGTGCACTGGGCATTAGAATTTAGTCTATGGTAGTTTAGGTCATAGAAAATAGAGGGAATAGAGATTATCTGAAGCATATAAACTCTTAGGGGGGAAAAAAACCCTATATATAGTGCAAAATAATGGTCTCCATCTGGAGAGATCATGACTTGATTTGCATATTTTGCTAGAATTGAATTTTACTAAATTATAGTTTTTAATGTCCATATATTAATAAAGACACCTCATTAGGCAATTTGGTGTGCTTAACATATACTATGACTAACACTATTATTGCCTTCAAATTAAACATAAACACTAGGAGATACTCATCTAAATTGACTTAATCATAGTTTAATTACTATATACCAAGGCACACCCATTACAAAATTCAGACCCAAGTTGGCCAAATAATAGATTACAAATACAGTGTGATCATACAGGACTGGATAATAAATTCATTTCTTAGATGTTTGAGAAAATATTTTAGAAAAGATTCTTAAGCCAGTTGTGATGAAGAGAAGAAATCCATTTTTCAAATTTAGAATCTTAACTTTCAAGACTCCCATTTTTTTCTAGTCTGATAACCAATTAGTTTAGAACCAAGTGCACTCTTGGCTTTCAGAGTACAAATAGAAACTTGTGACAACATATCATGATACCTGCAGATGCAACAGTTGCATATCTAATTGTTCTCCCCCATGACATCAAAATAAACAGAAATGGAACATTTTTATCCTTCAGTATTGTAAACAAGGAAACTTATGGTGAGAAGTGTTCATCCATCATGGGGGATAATCTCCCATAATTCCAAGATCCTCTCTCAATCCTTCTCAAGATGGTAAATCGTTTGAGAGTCACTTCCCTAGTTAGAACAATCAAATTGTGGGATAAGAGGCCTCTCTTGTTAGGATACAGGTTTAAATATATTCGAATCTGAACCATTTTAGCAAGAATGATTTTTATTGTGAGTTCAGTAAGAAAGAGTTTTGGGCTAAGCCCATGCTTTCAATTTAATTCCACAAATGTTTATGGAACACATAGTGTTTCTTGAGCACAGTACTAAAGATTAAAATCAGATCCAGGCAGTAACCTAGAGACCCACTAACCTGTGATTTTTCAGTCAGAGTGTTCTTCCTTAAAGCAAAGCTTATTCTGTGAAAATCACAGTCCAGGAAGCTTGAGCACGGAGGGGATTCTAGCATCAGTCAGGGCATTGATCGAATGTTCCATACCACTCTCTGCACACAGTCTCCATTTCTTACCTCCAAGTACAAGTTACTCCAGAACCTGGTTCCCCAGCCATCCACATGTCTGCCCTCCAATATCTATGTACCCATGCCCTCTTTTTCTTCTCTACCGCCTTCAAAAATCTTCCTTAAAACCTCTAATCTGATCAGATATTTTCATTACATGGTTCATTTCATCCCAGTTGTTAGCTGCAAAAGTCCTACCTTCAATTTAAGACCCAGATGAGGTAATATATCCTTTGGAACCTCTTGCTTCTTCAGGGGACATTGTCCCATTCTCTAAATTTCCACTGTTTATTGCTTGTAACACTGCATTTATATTTACCACATTAGGTTGTAATTCAAAGGTATGTAAGTCGGTCTTTAGTACTTAGTAGAGTATCAGGTATGTATTGTCCAAAAAAAATTGAATGTGATTGAAGATGAGGTTTTTTTTTTTTTTTTCTCCCCTTAGGGGACCTCATGCACTAATGGAAACACAAGCATGAAAACAAACAAGCAAACAAGACTATAATACAAGGGTAAGAGCTTTTATTAAGCTCTTCCGCTGTGCCAAATACTGTACTAAAATATTTTTAGGAATTATCACATTGAAACTTCATGCCCATCTTAGAAGTAGGTGTTTATCTTTAAGCCCATTTTATATATTCCCCGAGTACTTCTCACATGATATTGGCATTTCTTTGTTACTTGTCCATCTATCCCACTCTAGACTATAAGCTCTTTGAGAACGTGGACTGTATCTGGCAGTGTTTCATTCACATCTGATATGGTGCCTAATAAATAACCAAAATGTTTGTTGACGCATTGGTTAATGAATTCATGCTCTAATCCAAGGATTCTTTTTGTCCTTTTTTAATATTTTGAAAGATTATTATAGCACACAGTTATACAATCCTTACATGGTGCCAGATGCTCTTCCAAGTGCTTCACAAATATTCCTTCATCAAACCCTCACCACATCCTATGAACTAGCTTTTCTCACTGTAAACTGGGTAATGTTTTACAGATGAGGAAACTGAGGTACAAAGTAGTAAAGCAATTTGGCCAAGGGTGTACAGCTAGTTATCTACCTTGGATGCTGCTCTTAAAGATGAACTGAGATAAAAACCTAGACTATGATATCAGCCATATATAACCTACTAAAAGGGCAATTTAGGAAAATTATAAACAGTTTTAGGTACTGTGGTGATCATTTTTCATTTTTCTTACCTGGCGAAGTCCTTAGCTCATCCCGATCATTTTTCTTCATTTTGGTTCAACATCTGCTTAGCTCTTCTTTATTGATCCAAAGTTAATAAGCATCCAAAGTAAAAAAGCATATGCTTACTTCCTGAAACTGCTCCTTAAAGGACAGGATCTTGGCTACAAGTACTCAGATTTTAGGGCCTATACCCAGTTTCTGTTCCTAATTACTATCACACAAACCTGTGTAGAGTCAGAAGTGCAGGAAATAGGCTCCTGGGTTTTGTAGATCTTTGCAGTTTTAAATAGGAGGAAAGTAATCTATGCAGATTCTCGACGTCATTCAAAATTTATTTCTCTTATATAGTTATTTCCTTATTGTTTCACAAGTATTCCCATCTCAAAGAAACTCTCTCCCCTTCTATGTTCAGCCCAGCCAACTGAAAAGTGTATTTTTCTGTTTACTGTTACACATCAAGTAACACTGCATGTATATTAATACTCTTGCCCCATATACTATATATCTATTTTGTGGTTACATTTTTCTCTATCGACATGGGCCCATTGATTGAACAGCAGTGATCATGGATTGATTTAGCATTGACACAGTTGATTCCTAATGATTATGAGTAATTTAGAGAGTGGTTCCTTGGCGAGTTATAATTGAATCTTAATCAGTTTTCTTACACCAGAAAACACATGATGTAGTTATTTAATAACTCTCAAAGATATGCTATTATAGAATAATATGATATTTTAATGAATATTTAAAAACCAGTAAGTTCAAAGGTTCAAAGATGTTGGACATACAAGGACCCTACCCAATTTTTGTAATCTTGGAATTAATTTTGAATCTAAAGAAGCCTGGACGTACTATTGTGACTCCTTAAATAGTCCTTTATTTGTTTTCTGTGGCTGAATAATACATTACCACAAATTTAGAAGCTTAAAACAACACTCATTTCTTTGTTCATGGTTTTCTGTGTCAGAAGTCCAGCAAGATGGGGCTAGGTTTTCTGCTCACTCACAGGGTGGAAATAAAGATGTCATCTGGGCTTGGCTCCCTGATAGGAGGAGCTGGAGAAGGATCTGCTTAGAAATTCATTCAGGTAGTTGGCAGAATACAGCTCCTTGCAGTTTCAATACTGAGATGCTGAATTTTTTGCTCTTAAAGAATTTCTAGAAGCTTCTTTCAGGTTCTTTCTATATGTCCCCCTTCATCTTCAAGCCAACAATGCCATATCAAATCCTTCTCCTGTTTCAAATCTCTCATTTCCACTTCTGCAACTAACCAGAGAAAACATAATGCTTTTAAAGGGCTCATGCGATTAGGTCAGAACCACTTAGTTAATTTTCCTGTCTTAAGCTCAGTTGTGCCAAATAACTTAACTTGATCATGGGAATAAAATTCACTATCTTGAGGATGACTCAGGGCCTGTACACCAGAGGTTGGGAATCTTGGAGAAAATTTGGAACTCTGCTTATTACAGTCCCCAAATAGAAAAGGCCATCTCCAGAGGTACAGGTCTGTGATTCAACAGTCTTACACAATTCACAGCACTCACCATAGCACATACCCTCCCCAATGTCTATCTGTACCTCTGAAACAAAGAATACATTATATGTTAAAAAAAAAAAAAAAAAAGGAAGATAGCAGAAAGGGAAAAATGAAGGGGGGGAATCGGGGGAGACGAACCATGAGACTATGGACTCTGAGAAATAAACTGAGTGTTCTGGGGGGGGGCAGATGGGTTAGCCTGGTGATGGGTATTAAAGAGAGCATGTACTGAATGGAGAACTGGGTGTTATACGCAAACAATGAATCATGGAACACTACATCAAAAACTAATGATGTAATGTATGGTGATTAACATAACATAATAAAATTTAAAAAAATTAAAAAAAAAGCATACATTATGAGCCAGCTAATGTTTGAGACATTTTACATTGTATCCAATTTAACCTTTAAATAAAACCCTATGAGATCAAAAAAAAAAAAAAAAAGAAAGAAAGAAAAAAAAAAGAAAAGGCCATCTCCGAATTTCAAAGCATACTCTTTTTCTTTCTTATGAGTGAACGGAAGTTTCCTCGTATCTTTTCTGATGGTGCCACGTAGTCATATTCTGACAACTTTAGGAGTGCTAAAATTTTAGGGCTGGCTAATGGTGAATAATATTTCTCTCCATTTATGCATATGTTTGTGTTTTTTATATATACATACACATGAGCATCTGAAGTACTGGTAGCACTTTTAATAAATATTAACAGTTAAAATCTGCTGACATCACAGCTACATGAACTGTGAATAACTAGAGACTTAAGAAAGGACTAGATATACATTAGCAAAATCTATCATTGCTGGAACGACCATATATTTTAAGATGCTGTATTAGTTTGCTAAGGTTGTCATTAAAAAAAAAAAAAAAGACTGAATGGCTTAACCAAAAGCAGCTTATTTTCTTATGGTTCTGGAGGCTGGAAGTCCAAGATGAAGGTGTGAGCAGGATTGTTTTTCTCTGAGGCTTCTCCCCTTGGCTTACAGATGGACACCCTTTTGCTCCCTCTTCACACTGTCTTCCCTTCTTGCCATTTACATTCCTAGCATCTCCTTGCTGTGTCTTAATCTTCTCTTTTTAGGACACCATTCAGGTTGGATTATAGCCTACCCTCATTTTAACTTAATCACCTCTTTGAAGACCTTATCTCCAAATACCAGCGATATACTGAGGTATTGGGAATTAAGACCTAACGTAATGAATCATGGGAGGGAGCTACAATTCAGCCTATAACAGATTCTGAATGAAATATATTAGAAGTCCTTTCAAGTTTATAAACATAGTGCAGCAAGGCCTGCAGTTTTCAAAATAAGGAGATGATCTATTACACATGACAAATTTTCTGGCTTACATATGGTTTATCAAGATAACAAAGTAAGATCTGGGATGTACATCTCTCAAAGAAGCTGACTTTGTTTATATTGGGTCATTTATCTCTTATGCACTTATCAAAGATTCATTCGTATGTAAATTGTTCTAGTTATCAAATAAGACAAAATATATATTTTCTGAAATATGAATTAAAACAGTCCAAGAAAATTATTTTCTTATAATAGAAAGTTCCTGTGCTAACCTGTGCAACAATATAAACTCAGAAAGAAAGTAAACATTAGAGATTGAAGAATAAACTACAAGGCCAGCAAAGTGTATTCTGCTATTTTCCTTTTTCCATATATATAATATTAAGCACTGTTTTTTAGTAGTAAACACATCATAAACTGAGTCTGTTGTCTGCCTAAGTACCATCAATCAGCACAAAAATGGAGAAATAATTTAAGGAAAATTTCCTTTCGAATATAAATTATGTCATATTGCATTTTAACTATAGTGTATTGCTTTTATTTCAAGTTAAACAGGAACAATGAAGAATTTACTAGGAGTGCTAGGAGAGTGCTTTCCAAAAGTCCTTCTCATGGCCTGAAGTCCAAAGGTCAATTAAATAATTATTAAATAGCTACTCTATACTCAGTTGAATTTGTTTGCAATTGCCATTGTAGCATATTACCACAAATTAAGAGACTCAAGATAACAGAAATTTATTCTCCTGTGGCTGTGGAGACTAAAAGTCTAAAATGAGACCAACAAGCTCAACGCAGGGAGTCGGCAAGGTTGCTTTCTTCTGGAGGCTCCAGGGGAGAATATTTTCCTTGCCTCTTTTTCTTCTAGTGGTTTCCAGCATTCCTTGGTTTTTGAGCCCATCACTCCATTCTCTGCTTTTTGGGTCACATTGCCTTCATCTCTACTGTAATGAAATCTCTATCTACCATGTATATGGACACTTGAAATTACAGCCACAGCCCACCCAGCTACTCCAGGATAGTCTCCCCATCTGAAGACTCTTAATAATGTCTGCCAAGTCATTTATTTATTTATTATTTATTTATTTTTATTTGTTGCCATCTAAAGTATCATTCACAGATTCTGGAGCTTACATCTTGGGGCCATTATTCAGCCAACCACATCAGTGTTGCTCTGTATTCCCATTAGAGATGTCAAAGAATAAGGAGTTAGGCCCTCCATGGCTTTTTCATATAAGGTGGGACACAAAAAGAGCCTCTGTTACTCAATAAAGCATAACCTAGTCTGTGTAAGATGAGGCCTAAACCAAGCACAATTAGTTATTCAAATAATGAAGAAATCATTTGGAAGAAGCTTGGGAAAAAATGCATGAGCAAGGACAGAAAAGGCAAAATAGGCACATCATGAGAAGACAGTTTGTAGAACTGGATTTCTGGGGCAGAATGAACAATTGGATGGTGGAAATATATATGAAGATGTCTAGTTCCTTCTACACTGGCAGGTACAGGGGTAGACAGTAAGTGAATATCTCTATAAAAACAACAGATGATTGATTGAAATGGGAATGAATGAGTTTATGAACGAGTAGTATGTTAAATACATTAGAAGTTGAAAAACAAGCCCCACAAATTAGAGCCAGTGTAAGAAGCAGAAAGTTTTTGTGGGTTTTTGAGTATGAGGGTTATATGTATACTTAAACTTTAATTGGTTATACCCAATTGCTCCAAGCGCTGGGGGTACCCTTTCTCTCTCCTATTTACACTCCTCTGCAATCAGAATGTCTAACCATACATGCACACTTCTCCGAGGGCCACTTCCTTCTAGTTATATTTGGAGGAAAGGAAGCAGTCAGGTCATGGGGCACCACGCTTTTCCACTGTCTTCTGGCAGTGGAAAAGCCTAAGTGAACTTAAGGCTTCTCTCACAGCATTGCAATTCCATATCTATGACGATTTCTGCAGATCACCACCAACCCAAGGCTGTCATATAGAATAGTTGTTTACAGAAAATGTTGGGGAAAATTATGAAACAAACAAGAAATAACTTCAAAGTCAATGCCAGACATGCCATTTTATGGAAACTGATGAGGTATTGCTCACCGCACCAAGTTTTATATGGGTGATTTCCTTCTTTATGCCCTGGCTTAGGTGCATCACTTTCTCACAAGTTCTTCTCCTGTCTCTCTGTTCCAGATCCCTTACCTCCTTCTCTCCCTGGATGGCATACTGAAAGGCAAAATATTTGTACTTTCTATTTTACAGATCAAAAGCATGTCCTCTTTGTTTCACCCTTGTCTATCTGTGAAATACAGTTTCTTAATTTTATTCAAACAAAAGGCCCACCAGCTCAAAAGTTGAGTTACATCACTCTCTTAGAGGGCATATATCATGACGCGTGGTTTGCTTTTTTTTTTTTTTATTCCTCCCTGTAACATAATGAAGGTAATAATCTTTGCAAATTTACTGGGAAGTGACGTGCAAGATACTTTGAAAGGGCAAAGGGTGATGAGTATTAATTTAGTATAAAAAAACATAGAGGGGCACCTGGATGGCTCAGCGGTTAAGTGTCTGCCTTCTGCTCGGGTCATAAGGCATCACATAGGGTCCTGGGATCGAGCCCCGCATCGGGCTCCCTGCTCAGCAGAGAGCCTGCTTCTCCCTCTCCCTCTGCTGCTCCCCTTGCTGTGCGCTCTCTCTCTCTCTGTCTGTCAAATAAATTAATAAAATCTTTAAAAAAACACATAGATTTATGGTTTGGACTTTTGGTTTAATCTACACTTCCCTTGTACTATAATGGGAAGAATTCGGTCATCTTGTTCATCCATAAAATGTGATAATAGCCTTGTTTTAATGATAGTCAGAGTCTAATACATAGTGAGTTTCAACATGTGTTAGCTCTTTTTATTTTAGGACTAGAGAGTTTTGCTAGTCAGCTGTTATGGTTATTCAGGCATGGGGTAACTAGACCCCATACAAGGGGGAAGAACTGAGTGATAGAAGTGAAGAGAATACATTAGAGATGCAGTTTTGGGGAAAAAATGGAATAGTTTGTGGCTTCTGAGAGAATAATGGAGAGAGTGTTAAATTAAGGGAGAATGGCAATATCACTGAAATATTTGTACTTTCACTGAAAAGTCAAATACAGTCCATTTGATCTTTGAATTAAGAAAAGGGAGAGATCAGTATAGCTGTTGAGTACATGGTTGTGGAGGAAGTGTGGTTTGCATAGTGAAGAAAAGACTAAAAAGAAAGTAAGTGGAGTAGAGAAATAAATATGACACATTAGAAGTAAATATGCATCAGCATGAGAGTGATAATTGGTAAGGTGAGTGAAGAGAAGTAGTGAGGGTATAAATCCAGCTGGAGTGATGGATTCATACTGTGAGTCACAAGATGTTAGGCAGGGAGTAGGGCAAATTGGGCAATCATTTGCTATGAGGTCATCAATAAGAGAGCTTTTATAGGCTTTTGAACTAGTAAGACCATCTGATCAGTCTCCAGACCTTATTACTAGTCCACTTAAAATGTCTCTCAGATTTATCATTTCCTCCCTATTTCCAGAACATTCGTTGTCATCACCAAATACTCTTTTTTAAAGATTTTATTTATTTATTTATTTATTTATTTATTTATTTATTTATTTATCTGAGAGAGAGAGAAAGATGGGGGAGGGGCAGAGGGAGAGGGAGAGAGAGAATCTCAAGCAGATTCCACACGCTGAGCGTGGAGCCTGACATGGGCCTCGATCTCACGACCCTGAGATCATGACCTGAGCCAAAATCAAGAGTCAGAGAGGCCCGACCAACTGAGCTACCCAGGTGTCCCTGTCATCATCAAATTCTATGCATATTATGATAAATTATCTTTTTAACCGTCCTCTTCCCGCCCCCATGCCCCAGGAATTTCTCCCTTCTCCAGTCCATGCTGTATACTATGTCAAATAATCATCAAAAAGCTCTGTTACCAAAACAAAACAAACAAAAAAAACCCTCTTTATTGTGACATTTGTTATGGTGAGTGCATACTGGACTTAAGTGGCAACAGCAAACCAAGACCCAAAAGTTGAGGAAAACCATGCTAATATCTTAACTCCATAAGCACAGCCTTGGGTGCCTCAAGGCATTTGCTACATGTAAGATTTAGGGCTGATGATTTCTTAAATACTCTTGTTTAAATATCTTGCTTACTAGTGAGCACTTACTGTACTATTCAGTATTTGCTCACCTTATATGAAAGATGGAAGAAATTTAAGAAATGTGGAAGGCAGAAATGTGGAAGGCAGAAAGCACAGAATAGAAATAAGAAGTAAGTAAGCTATAAATTTTCGACACTAAATATATCACTGCATTGAAGAAAAATAAGAACAAAGATAAATGTTTCCAGCTCAAGAAAGTTATTACTGTCAACTATTTTTGGAAGGCAATGGTGGGCAAGAGATGAGAAGGATTTGTATATGTGTATATATGTATGTACATAATATATATATATTCTATATTTTAGGATAATGCTGAAAAGTAATTAGAACTCTACACATAGCTGTCTAAAGATGGGTTTGTGTTTTTCTCACCGTGTTATGTTCAGTGTTCATAAAAATGACATGTTTTGTGAAAATAATACATGGATAGAATGGCCATGAATTTAAAGTTTAGGTGGTTATTTTTCTGTATTTTCCTTTAACAAATCACTCAAAAATAATTTTATACATTTTATAAATGATTTAAAACTAATATGTTTCCCTTGAGAATATAAAACTTTTGCAATGGAATAGTTACTGGATTGGAAATCAAATGCAGGCACCTCACCTTCACTGGTTTTGTTGAATGAAATTTTGTTCCTCATCTGTAAATGTAAACCTGTTGAAATACTTAGGGGTAAATCACTGCTATTGTTGCTTATGTAATAATATCTCTGGATTTACTAGAAAGAAAAATCACCATTTATAATCTCTACACCTTTTCAATGAGTATTATTTTTTTGTGGATGTTTTCCTCTGAGGGTCTTTAAACCAAGCATAAGCAAGTTTTACAGTTGGTTCCAAAATATAAGTTATGGTTTATTAGCTGCTTAACCAAGAACAATTCACTACATTATTTTCAAATAGGTGTTGTCTTGTAATAATATTTGTTCCCTGAAGAACTGGAGCTGAGACTTGACTCAACTTGGAGGTGTTCACTAATGATCTTTTGAATCATTTATTCCTCCATAATTTTTATTTTTCTACATTAAGAAGCTAAAAACACATTGCTAATTTTTTACTAATGATTCATGAAATGTAATGAGTTGAATGGGTTTCCAGATTATTATATGAATGGCCTTTAGTCTGATCTTTCACTGTGCACTCCAAACTCATACCTCATAATTGCATGGAGTTAAATTTTTTCTTTATTTTGCAATCTCTCAATTTAATAGCTTACTAAATTACACTTCCTGATACTGCAATTTGGCTAGTAAATTTTCATCGAATGTTAGCACTCTTCTTTTTAGCTATGTATCACATAGGTATTAATGAGAAATAAAATTATCTCTCAATTAACACATCCTAAATATTCTGAAAAAAAAGTAAAAACCAGTGAAACAGATTATCTCAAAGCAGGGATGTATTTTTTCTCTTTCAATTTATTTCATATTATCTATTTTTCTAATTTCTACTTTATTTCCTTTATAGCACTTGTTACTCTATGAAATTATCTTGTTTACTTGTTATTTTATTGTCTGTATTCCTCACTGGAATGTAACATCTCTGAGCAAAGGGAACACCTCTATCTTGTTTAGTGCTAGATCATCATTGCATAGAACTGCATAGAGTCTGCCATAGAAAGCTAGATTTTAAAGCTGTATTTAATCACAACATCTAACAGTCTTCTTCAAAAAATTTTGGGGATATTTTATTAATAATAAACAAGAAACATATTGACTGAAATATGAATAAAATAAAATTTTATATACCTATGAGTATTATGAGTGTCCATATTCTAATAATTTCTAACTCAAATGGAGAATTAAAGTGTCATTCAATTAAGAAACAAAACAATTCCTAAAAATTATAGAAGATCATATACATTCAGCCTGAGCTTAGGCTAAGGCACAGAACTTACTTCAAGAATATGCTCCTGAGAGAAAGGAAAGGTAAAAGAACAGCTAGTTATAAATCAAAGCAGATTGCAAGGAGTGGAGGAAAATGTGAAACAAATATTCAGATGAAGAAGCTCTCAACTGTCTTTAGGATATTAAAAGAGAAACTGAATCATATTAAAATTAGGAGTTTATTTGAGCAAAAAATTGATTTGAATCAGGACGCATCTGATCTAGCAGAGAGGAGGGAGCTTCAAGGAGCCATACAAAATGAGACTTTTCTAGATAGAAGGGAACAGGAATGAGGAAATTAACTAGGCAAAAAAGTGGGTTGCTTATTATAAGATTACTTTCCTTTAGGGGCTGGCAGGGCTTTATGGGGGCAGATTACCTGACTAGTGCTGATCAAGTAATTCCTGATTGGTTTAAGATTCCATTTCTGGGAGAGTCAAAACATTATTAAGTCAAGTCTCAGTTTGGTAATATGGAGCTTAGCATGAGTGAGTCCATTTTGGACCTGTTGTTTTTAACAATGGAAAAAGTATCTTTAAAGGAGTAACTAAATGATTTTGAAGATATAATAGGATGTATAAGTAATCTATAAGTAAAGATGAAGGAGTGGAACATGAAAAGGGTCAAGAAATATTGGAAGCTATTGCATGTGTTAGAGAAAGGAGTTTGGTTGGGGTCATGTAGCAGATAACGTTGGAAGAAAGATTTGGGTGTTATTGTACCAAGTCCTCCATTCCAAGCTGAAAAATTATATTTAATTTATTTAGAAACATTCAATGATTTATGTTTCCTATCAGGGGAGTGAAATTGTAAGAACTCTGCTTTATAAGGATTGGTACAGCCATGATCAGCAGTTTTGACACAACTGAAATGTAACCTGAGGTAGGAGAGTAGGTAGTGGGTGGCTGAAATTGGTTAGGTGAGGTTATGATGCATTGCTGAAATAGAATATTTGCACAGAGAATTTAAAGAAAGGTTTTCAAGGAGACATAAAGTTAGGAGTCTCTAGGACTTAGATATGGAAAAGGTCCTAAACTTATTCTGCTAATTTTGATCAGCTCACCAATTGTTCAAAAGAGGAAGCCATTAGAAAAACTGCCTTAAAAAAAAAGAAAAACTGCCTTACACCTGTCCTACCTGCATCCCCTTTTTATAAAGCTCCTAAATAAAGGTAGTAGCGTATAGATACTCATTTTTGTGCCAACTGTTGCACTTGTGAAAGACCTAAATTGAAATTTTTATTAATATTCTCATTTTGTTACATATATATGTTAAACCTGAGCATAGCAACAGCAAATGATCTGTTCCCACATTCTACTATATTTTGCAAACACACTTCTTGCAACCTATTAGGAATTTTAATAATTATTAGAAATATATTTGGTAGCATTGATTGGCATGATAGAAAACTGGCAGATAGCCCTCCAATTTCCAATCTGTAAGGTTTTTTGTTTTGTTTTGTATTTAATCCTATTATTTATAGTGGCTAAGCTTAAGGTGAGTGTTCTTTAGGACCCCTACCTCCTGGCACAGTAGGACTCCCCTTTCTCACAATGAAGCCTATGGGGTCATAAGTTATGGCTCCATGTTCTACCTTTCCATACTTTGCATACTATTTCTTTGCTCATTATTTTTGACTCGTAATATTTCACTCACTCTAAAACTTTCAGATAGATACTGAAAGATTTTGCTTTTAAGAGCTGGGAATATACTCTTCTTTCTCTTGGAATCCCCATTTTTCAAGACCTTTCAAGTCTTTTATTCCATAACTTTTTGTAAGATTAAAGTAGCTTTCGGATTCTTTTATAGAAGTATTATAGCAGAACAATTGGGAGACTCTTGCACCAGGGTAAAGCACAAAGTCATTGAAATGCCAGTGGCTTGCTAGGTCATGTCATCTTACACTTGCTCCCAGGTTATTGGGAACTAAACATTTATCTCTTTGACATTAGAACACTAAACTCCCTGAAGCACATTCTTATCAATTTCAACACATTGCCATACATCTTGGTCTTTTATAATTAGCCCCATTCCTCAGCTGGTAACCCTAGGTTCTGAAATTGAATGAGGCAGAAAAGATCCACATGAATTTATTAAATTATAGAATACTAGTAAATCCTTTCCTTTTATTGTTTGGGATGAATGTATAATCCAAACCGTATCTGAAGATAATGGCATACGTAGTTAAGATTATTTTGTATTTGTATGGGAATAAATATTTGATCCCTTTGTCAAATTCTGTAAAAATAATTGGCTAACAATTATAAATATATTCAAATAGAATACTCATTGAATCATTACTAAGCCAAAAGATTATTTACCCATACTTATTCTCTGAATCTTGATTTTTCAATGTTTTATTTAGATGGAAACTGGGACTAGATCCAAGTGTAGATGTACATAAATGTATATAATACTTTATAAGTGTAGTTCTATATTAAGTGATGCAATTATACTACATTTTCCTTTGAGATATTCTATTTATGCTTATTGTTAGGCCTATAGTGCTTAATATTAAAAAGAATTTTTCTCATTCCAATTATGAATCTACCATATCAGTTTTTAAGTTTGATTTACATTTTCAGAGTT
Source organism: Halichoerus grypus (assembly GCF_964656455.1). NCBI lineage: Eukaryota > Metazoa > Chordata > Mammalia > Carnivora > Phocidae > Halichoerus > Halichoerus grypus. The sequence goes on from NC_135717.1 coordinate 145,791,174, forward strand.
ATTATATTTATATGTTGATGAATAAGACAAACAAAACTAAGGATAGTTGCTTTTTTGAATTACCAGTTATACGTTGAAAATAAGTGAAAATGTATGCATGACTGTGACGTAACAGGAAACTGTTACCTTAGATTTACCATGTGATTGAAACAAAATAACATACATTAAATTATGTACAGACTCTTAACTTTAGATGAAAAACCATTGCCTTCAGAAATATAATTTTCAACATTTTGAAGTACATGATTCCCTTACATAATGCTTCTATTTCATTTAGTAAACTGTTTTATAAAAATTCAATTGCAAAGCTTTTAATATTTCCAGAGTCTTTTAAGTTAATATAAGTAGTTATTTGCATAGTGATTATACCTGAGAGAATCACAAGTTTTTCTCTTTTTTTTTTCTTTTTCTCTTATTTTGGCTCAGCAGTGGATTGAGAGCAACTGTGATAATTGTTCAATCAGTTAAGACGCCCCCCCCAAAAATTCAGGGGAAATAAAAACCTTTTCGTCTTTTTCTAACCATTGTTCATTTAGCTGAGAACAATGTGAAGATTGGACTGACAACATATTTACTGTAACAAATCTTAGCATCAGCAATGGTAATATAGGCAGGCGTTATGTGCTTTTTATTGTGGTGCACATTATGGTATACAACGTCTCCTAGGCAGAATGTGCTTGTCAAAAAAAATTGAGTCTGAGCCTTTAGATAACGGTTTTCAGCTTATAAGAAATAAAGAAGATAGAGGAGCAGCTAAGAAAACTCTTCTGTTAGATGTTGAACATCATAGGGCGTAACAAAATGTGGATCATTGCATTTGATAGTTTTGTCCTTTTCTTGTTCATTATCAAGCATAATGCTTTATTTAAAAAAAAATCACTGTATAAGAAATTAGGACATCGATTTTTATGGAATTTAAAGTTTGTACATATTCTCCCGTCTGAAGCACACTGCACTCTTGGGAGGCAGATATAGATAGCTGTGCTCACTTGAGAAATGAATCTGACTTTGGGAGAATAGCAATGCTCTCTCTCTCCCAAAATATAAAGACTTTATTAAATGTAACAATACTCCTGAGGAACTGCTCAAGGAGCTGAGGAGGGGGGTGAGTTGGAGTGTTAGGGAGCTCAGTGTGCTAGGGGATAGATTAGTAGAACTATTTATTTGGCATCAGCTATATGAAATTTCACGTCACAGGAATTTTTCAACCATTTAGTTGGTTTGGCCATCATCTTTAACAAGTCATTCATTCAATGACTATGAGTGTCAACTATGTACCAGATAGTTTTGAGGTGTAGGGAGAAACCAAGAGTGAATAAAATGTCCCTACCCTCATGGAACTGGCAATTTAGTGTCAAACCTTTAACTATTTCTTGAAAATACATATAGAATTTGTCTCATGGTGATACATTTTATAGAGAAAAAGAAAGCTGGGTAACTAAGTGAAGGGATTAATGAGGCTGGAGGTGGGGGCAGGCCAGGAAGAAAGAAATAATTCAGGTGATTATGAAAAGCTTCTCTAATAAGAGATTTGAACTGTGTCTGAAACAAGTGAAGAATTAAGCTATGAAGGTCTCTAGAGAGAAGTCTTTTCAGGCAGAGGGCACAGTAATCGTAAAGAATTGTAAAGTAGATGTGAGCTTGCCAAACTAGAGAAAGAGCAAAACATGGAGTGGAATGAACCAAAGGGAAAATAATAGGAGACAAATTCAGAAAGGCAGCTGAGCACCTGATCCTCAAGGGCTTTGGGAGCCCTTATAAGCACTTTTAGTCTGAGTGACATAGGAAGCCAGTGGAGGCTTTTGCCAGAGGACTGATATGATTTGTTTCCTGTTTGGTTCTTTTCAAAAGTCTTTATTTCTGATTGTGTGGTGGTGATGGTAGTGGTGGCCCTGAAGCAATAAGAGCCTCTGCGAAAGAGAAAAGAATGGACAAGGGAAGAGGAGGAAGAAGGGAGGAAGGAAGAAATAAAGGAAAGGAGGAGGGAAGGCAGGAACACCGGTACATTTACTTGGCTGAGTATTATTTTTCCATCACAACATTATTAGTTCTATGAGAATAAATGGAATACAGTCCTAGTGTGAAAGATTAAGGAGAATCTCGTGAACGTTTCATTGAAATGTATGGTGATCATTACAAGAAGGGATGTGAAGAATGACAGAATGACAGCCTGCCTGGAAGACTTCATAAAAAAGTGTTTGAGATAGTTCTTAAAGGAAAAATAGGGATTTGTCCGGCAAGAATGGAGAGTATAGTTCTTAATTCTGATGAAAAAAAATATAATCAGGGGGCGCCTGGGTGGCTCAGTCATTAAGCGTCTGCCTTCGGCTCAGGTCATGATCCCAGGGTCCTGGGATCGAGCCCCGCGTCAGGCTCCCTGTTCGGCGGGAAGCCTGCTTCTCCCTTTCCCACTCCCCCTGCTTGTGTTCCCTCTCTTGCTGTGTCTCTCTCTGTCAAATAAATAAATAAAATCTTTAAAAATATATATATAATCAGGAGGTACTGCAATAGAATAAAGAGAGTAAAATACAATAAATCAGGACAAATTCAGGAACCCATCAGTGTAGTGATGGCTTCAACCTTAGGCCTGTCAGTGAGTGGCCTTCCTCATTTACACATCTCTACTGGTCTCTTAGTATTATACTAGAAAGATGCCCTGAAGAGAACCTAGCATCAGGATAAAAATTATTCAATTCATTAAATTTTATTACTATTTCATGATTGTTTTAGTAAGACTCAGATCCCCATTTTTTCAGATTATGTAAAATAGGCAAAAATTATTCTGAAACAAGCTATTTATAAATGCCAATTATCACAAACTTTGTTCAAGATCCTACTTGATCTTGAATAGAGATGTATGACCTCTCTACTCAATACTTTTTAATTTAAAAGAGTAATGATTTGTATACGCTGCTTTTCTTGTGAACTAAGGTAATTGAAATGCCAAGAGAGGGTGACCCTTTCTTCCATAGTAATTGTTGATGTAAGTTTATTAACTATTTGATCATATTCATTTTGAAAGTACTAATTGGTATTTAAAATTAGAGTACAGATTCTTAATGATGTTTTATATAAACTATACAATCTATTTTCTTCAATTTTTACTTAGAAAAAGACACTACCACTAAATAGGACTTATATAAATTGCCAAGAAATTTATTATTTCTCCTAGTCATTGAGCTCTTCAATAAAAGAAACATTCAGAATCATTTTGAAAGCAGCCTTGAAGCTTTCATTTTTGAGCTAGGAAAAAAAAATAGGTTTGATTTTTTTTTTATTTTTAGTTCTAGATAATAGTATAATATTGAAAGAAATGTCAAATAAATGCCACTGCAGAAATTGGGCTTGTCATTCTCCTAATAGTTCAGAAAATAAGACCATCATGATTACTTTCACTACTGTAACAACAGACTTGAAGGGACCAAAATGGGTATAGAAAAAACTCCAAATCCTATTCTCATACACTTTTGAATTCCCAGAAATTTAATTTCATTTTTGAATAAGAAGAATATATCAATGTATAACATGTACATATTCTTTTTACCTAAGGAACAAAAATCAGTAATGTGATTTTTTTTTCTCTAGATACCCAGACAAAGAGCATCAGCAGAATATGTAACTGTTTTTCTTTTTTTCAAAAGCAAGTGATTAAAGTAATTGAATAGCATCTATAATAACTACCACTTATTGGAAATACTAAAAATTTAAAACATTTTAGCATTTTGTTAAAAATAATTATAATCTGTAAACTTTACTGTAAGTGAAATGTAGTACGTGTAATTTACATAACAGTTCAGAAAATGACACCTTAAAATATCTCATGTCATATCTAAAAAATACATATATGTACCTGTGTGTATGTGCATGTGTAACCAAAACTAGAGGGAGAAAATAAAAAATTTTAAAGGCCAACCAACTACAAAAGCATATGCAAAATATCTGACAGTATTTCAGCTTTATTAAGATGGAATCTCATATGCATCACACATACACAAAAGGTAAGCACCAAAAAAACAATTGGGCAAAAACCTTGAGCACAAAATCACATGTCAAAGAAACATATGAGAATACCATAAATGTCGTTAATGAAGAAAGAAGTATAAAGTAAAATAATGACATATTTTTCAACCTTCAAATTGTCAAAGATCATTTAAAATGATAAAACAAATATTTGAGTAAGGCATTGTCAAAAACCGTTACTCAAAATTTGGAAAAATTCAGAAGATCAACTTGAAGTCTTAAAAATGTTTATACTATTTACTTAGAACTCTTACTTAACAACATTTAAGAAAATAGTCAATGATGTGAGAGGTACATAAACACATATATAATGCTTATTGTTGTGTACTTTATAATAGCAAAAAATAGAAACTAATCAAATTGTCTAAAAGTAGGAGGATGATTGATTAAAATATAGCAGTATATCTCTACAGTGTAGGAAACCCATAATCCTTCCTACTGTAGGCAGATATAAACATATTAAACTTTAATGAAATATTTAAATAGCAAAGACAAAAATGGAAAATAGATAAATCAATAGATACAGTAGCCTTTGACTAGCCATCCCTGGGTTCTAGAGATGAGGTTCCAACCCCAGGTCCTCTACCCCTGGCTGCCTAGCCGTGGGGCAGCTTCCCTAAGCATTGAGAGATCAAGCCGCTAGTGATATACCCAGCAAGTGACTCTTGGAATCAATTTCTTTGTAAACCTTGCAGCCAGATAAATCTAGTGTCTGTTATTCTTAATGACGGTGATGTAGATCACTCTGTCATCTTCTCTTTACTATATAATAATCATTTAGTTTTCCACTTCTGCCAAAACTATAAAACTTGGGAAAGACCCAGTAAAGCTTGGCCTGGCTTTTTCTGCTGCTCAACCTGGAATTGAAGTTTCCTGAGCAAGTCTCAAGGTTATGTAAGTCTGAGTAACCTGAATGCACTGGGTTGTGTATTGTGTTCTGATATTACTTTTAATGAGGGCAGGGCCTAAGATCACAGTTCCATGGTTTTCCCTGAAGGGTAGGGGCATTTCCATTCTCAGTCATCCTGGAGAAGGCAAGACCTCAACAGGGACAAACTTTGAACTAGTTGGTAGGTGGTGGGGCTGGGGCCAATGAGCCATTTCTTATTGTGAATCATGTTCGGATCATTTCTGGTGGTAGTGATGGAGGGAAGGAGTTGTGGAAAATAATTTCAATGTTCTGATTCAGTCTGTATGCCTCAAGTGGAACCCAGAATCTGTTTGTATCAAGTCCTCCTCCCCATCATCCCTCACTCCATGATTCTGATGAAGATAGCCTGTGTACTATGTTTTAAGAGATACAAAACTTAAAGAATAGAAAATCTAGCATATAAAATCAAACACAATTGTACAATTAAAATAGCTTTTAAAAAGGTATTATTTTGTCATGTTCAGAAATGTCTACCTTGTTTCCCCTGCCAAAATTATATGTTAAAACTTGCTAGAGATCTATCTAATAAAAAAACTGTAAGACTGCACTCTTTGACTTGAAATACCTGCCATGCCATTTCATAAATGTGGCTAAGGTGGTGAAGTCCTTGCTCAAATTCGTTTAGGGTCCTCATTACCAGTCTGGCTTTGGGGAAAACAGAATACGCTGAAATGAAATCCGTTGCCTTTTGTTCTAATCTTAGGTAGAAGAAGTGAAACAAGTCTCTGGACTTTTTCTCAATTAAAAAGTGAGCAAGTAATGTCAGTAGTGCCCAGGATGAAGAAGGTTGTCCACAGACATATCATTTTTCATATTTACAGTTCATACTTCATCACAATCTGGTTCAAAAATAAGATGTAATGATCCCACTATGTAATATACAGGGGCAGTCTTCAATTTGACTAGCAATTAATTGTAAAGTTAGTTTTCCCTTGATAAATGGCAGCTAGTAATTATGTATTACTTTATGTCGTCAAATGCATATAAGCAATTTTAAAGTAAAAGAAATGTATCACTTTTTCAACAATGATAAATATCACAGAAACAATTATCCTTTCTTGCAAATATTTAACCTTTTTTGACCATATATCATGGAAATAAAAATATTCCCAAAGTAATTATTTACTTCAAATTAAAAAAAAATGACAACAAACTTTTTATTTATTTATTTATTTATTGACAACAAACTTTTTAGAGAGGAGATCAAACCCTTAGGTTTATTGCATTAAAATTTGTACTGTATTCTGGAAAACAGAGATGGGTCATAATATATTTTGGAACTCGTATTGCAGCCCCATCTTACTTCAATTACTTAAAAACCACCCCCTCAGAAGAAACTTCTCATTAAAGGGCAGATCCAGGTGGTCATTTTTGTATTACATGATACTCCACTTACCCCTGACAGGGGATGATGAGTCCATGATAGAACTATGTCTTAGAGAATAAAGGATGTATTGTATTTTCCCCTTGGGAATTTCAGGAAGAAAATGGGGTTACTCTGTATGTTGTTGCTTGTGGGCTCTAAAGTTGAAAATGTAGAATTGGACTTGAATTTAGCCAAGGCAAACCCAATTATGGGAAATAGAGACTATGAGTAAGCAGAATAGACCAGCCATCAGAGAAGGTAAGGGAGATAGAGAGAAGAAAAAAAGCTAGTGAGCCAGGAAAGGGGGCAGGGCAGGGAGAGAGAGGGGAGGAGGTGGAGAGAGAGTAGGGGAGAGGGAGTGAGAAAAAGAGAGAAAGAGAGTCAGAGAGAACCCAGGGCTGGCTTGCTGGCATCATGGAAATGGGATCTGTTTAATTGCACAGGAACCCCTACACAGAAGGGCCCTGACTTGGTTTAATGTTCTGCTCTTATCCGCTTGAAATTGTTCATTGTTTTTGAACAAACCATCCTGCCTTTTTATTTTGTGCTGTACTTTGCAAATTATGTACCTGATCCTGCCTGATCCTTTGCCATTTCTTCTCAATAGAGTAGCCAGGGTAGTTTTTTAAGCTATAAGTCAATTCATACGTTCCCTTACATGAAACTATTTTCTTTTCTTTTTGTTATTTTATTTTTTTAAGATTTTATTTATTTGACAGAGAGAGAGACAGTGAGAGAGAGAGCATGAGCAGGGGGTGGGGAGAGAGGGAGAAGCAGGCTCCATCTCAGGACCCTGAGATCATGACCTGAGCCGAAGGCAGATGCCCAATGACTGAGCCACCCAGGTGCCCCACTTTTTTTTTTTTTTTAAGATTTTATTTATTTATTTGAGAGAGAGAGAGAGAGAGCCTGAGCGGGGTGAGGGACAGAGGGGGAAGCAGACTCCCTGCTGAGCAGGGAGCCCGATGTGGGGCTCTATCCCAGGACCCTGGAATCATGACCCGAGCTGAAGGCAGACGCTTCACCGACTGAGCCACCCGGGCACCCACATGAAACTATTTCCTACATGCCATCCCCCCTGAACATTTACAATACAATCCATGCTCCTGACTTTTGCCTTGGAGACCCTACATTATTTGGCTTCTGCCTCACTGGCCCTCTGCCCTGCTGCTCTCCTTTTCACTCTTGCCATGATGGTGTACTTCATGCTCTTCCTATAAGCTCAACTCCTTTTCTGGGTCTCTGTTCATTCTGATCTTCAGCCTAGAAAGCCTTTCCTTCAGCTCTCTTCATACCTGACTTTTTAAAATAATTCTGGTCTCCCACATTCCCTCATTAGTGAGGCATCCACGGAGCAATGCCTTTTAGTAACTGTCTGCTGAATTTGCTTCATTATGTACATTCATTTGTTATTCTGTTTATTTGGTTTTGGTATGTCTTCTCAGCCAGGCTGCTCTACCTCCACTCCACCCAGTATCATCAAAACGAGGGCAGGGATGACATTTACTGGTTTGCAGTTGTGGCCCCATACCGAGCCCAGTTCGTGGAATATGGCAATTGCTCCCATTTTTTTTTTCTTTTTTTTCTTTTTTTCTTTTCTTTTATTATGTTATGTTAATCACCATACATTACATCATTAGTTTTTGCTCACATTTATTTCTTGAAAAGAGAATGAAAGAAATTCAAAGTCCTAGAGAGGGGGAAAATAATTTTGACTCACTTCAGTGCCCAGAGTGTTTGTGAATATTTACCCCAATAAAAGTACTGGAGAATTATTCATTTGGTCAAAAGGTTAAGAGAAAAGCTAAAAAACGGGGAATAGATACTAATCGTCCTATCTAATCTAGAGATACAGTTTATCGATAGACAATATAGTTAAGAAATTATAATTCTGATATCATTTATGTAAGATTATCAGAAAAGTTTATTTTGCTTGATCAGAGACTGTTTTTTTCTTTTACTATGTGTGAACATCTGGGAGCAATATAAATCAGAGATAGTGCACAAGTGTTTATGCTTTGGGTATTTTCTCATGATGAGTAATCTATTGTTACTTTTATGTACACACTTGTGCAATGATAAAATGTGATTCAAAATATAGTAATGTTCCAAGAATGTGTCATTAATAACATACTCTCTCATGTCATCAGCATATTTTCACTGAGCTGGCCACACCTCAAAAAGAGTAGATGTTAAAATGTGTTCTGAAACTCTTATGTTCAGCATTTTCTGTGACAACACATTAAACTAGCACTTTTCAACTGGGGTGTCACAAAACTCAAATGGACTGCATGAACAGACATACCTCCTATGAATGTCTCCTTTTTTCCTGGAGTTTGCATTAATCAATAGATGTAAGAGAGGGAGAAGAAAAGCTAATATCAAATAATAGCTAACCTGGGGCACCCGGGTGGCTCAGTCGTTAAGCATCTGCCTTCGGCTCCGGTCATGATCCCAGGGTCCTGGGATCAAGCCCCGCATCTCAAAGGGGATCCTGCTTCTCCCTCTCCCTCTGTGCTCACTCTCTGTCAAGTGAATAAATAAAATCTTAAAAAAAAAAAACAAAGACAAAAAACAAATAATAGCTAACGTATATGCAGTGCTTCCTATGTACTTTACATATATTCAATCTCACACTAACCCAAGGGGTCACTTCTCTATCTCCATTATATAGAGTGCAATGTGCTAGGGCTCAGTAAATGTCATATAAATCTTTACAACTTTATAAAAGAGCTAATATTCTTCCCATAAGTAGGAAAAATTAAGTAAAGGATGGTCAAGAATTTTTGAAATATGCATAACTCATTTGTGGAAAAACAAAGATTGTAATCCAAATCTGTGTGACTCCAACACTGAGTTCTGCTATATCATAAATGATTCTTGGAAAGAATTTTCAGACCAAGTTTTTCAAATTTAGATATTATCAGTGGGAGTTAATTGATTCTATTAGCTTTTCCAATACTGTCTATTTTGTGTGTTCTTTATGACTCTCAACATCAAATTCCCTGTTATGGACAATTGCTGATCTGGGTCAAGGCATCTTCCTTAATATTACCTCCTTCTCTGTCATTATCACTCAAAGCAGTTCCTCTCTCTTCAGGCCAAGTCTATCACTGTCCATATCTCTGTTAGCTATGATGCCTATCCTTAACCTTTTCTTTTAATTCTTCTTTTCTTGAAGTAGCTGAAAATTTAGTTTCTCTCTGTACCAGTTTCTAGAGCTGCCATAACAAATAATTATAAACAGGATGGCTTAAATGAACAAAACTCTGGTGAAAGGAAATGATTCTAATTGTTTTTCAATTTCTCTCTTTCCAAAATAAATATATTTCTGATATTATTTCTACTTCTAGGAAGTAGAAAACTTGTTTCCAAGGGTGAAAATGGTAACCTTAAGAAAATATTACCACCAAAAAGCTTCCAAAAACATATATAACAGATATGTATAATTACTAATAAAATGCATGCGTTCTATGAGTTTCTCACAAAGTTTTCCAACATGATTAATATTCCGAGTCCTAAATATGCCTAAAATAGATAACTAGCTTTAATCCTTATAATTCAATAGGTTTTAAATTTTAGTATTGGGCGCCTGGGTGGCTCAGTTGGTTAAGCGACTGCCTTCGGCTCAGGTCATGATCCTGGAGTCCTGGGATCGAGTCCCGCATCGGGCTCCCTGCTTGGCAGGGAGTCTGCTTCTCCCTCCGACCCTCCTCCCTCTCATGCTCTCTGTCTCTCATTCTCTCTCTCTCTCTCAAATAAATAAATAAAATCTTAAAAAAAATTTTTAGTATTAATATTTTCTGAATAATATATAATAAAATACAGTTAAAAAGTTTTAATGTTTAAGTGGATTTTCAACCTCATTTAATCCCTATGCTCTTTTATAGGTTTTCAGAATAAACTGTCTTCTCATTTTATCCAGGTTCCTAATTACAATGAACCTATATAACAATGATGTATGTATTATTTGTGACAACAATAATGATAGTAACTAACAAAAACAACAGTAATAACAAAATAACAATAATAACAATAAAAATAATTTATTAATGTATTTTTCAGACACATACTAAGATTTTTATATATTTTAAATCTGCACCAAAAAACCCCACTATTGAATGCCTAGTAATTCCCCAATTATACAAATGAGAAAACATGTACAAGTAAATTAATTGCTAAAGATTACTAATAATTTCAGAACTGGGATTTGCCCTCTTGTTGCCTGACTACAATGCCTGGGCTCTTAGTCATGATGCCTCACGACAAGCTAAATTTGTACTGAATTTTTTATAAAGACAATGTTAAAATAAGCTTCATGTCATTCCTCTATTAGTAAGTCATGTCAATGTGAAGGTGTAATCTTCAGATCAACTCTGAGAGAACCAAAACTCATTCCTCCTTAAAGCAGTCTGCATTAAAAAACATGCTTACATATATTCCTATGAAGTTTGTGTTTCTGCCACACACATGCATAAAAAACAAAACAAAAAACAGATTCTTATTCCTTTAGCATTCATCAGACTATTGAGATAATAAGGCTCTGGGGTTATTTTGTTCCCACATTTCTTCTTCTTCTTCTTCTTCTTTTTTAAATTTAAACTTAAGCCAGGTGTAATAAGTTGCAGCCAACCCCCAAGTCTAACACTGGGAAGATTCTGCCCCTGGCCCCTGAGGGGTACCAGGCTTCATCTCTGCCTGTGAGGCCAGATTCACAGAGATTTAATTACATGCTGCTTCAAAGGAAGAGAAGCACAGCATGGAAACATGAGTGGGGTGGGATCTACCTTGGTTCAAGTCAGAACTTTTCAATCAAAACTGTGTGATTTTAAGCAAATTAATCTCTCTAAAATAATAATTTTTCTCAATTGCAGAATTTAATCTAGTCATATACTCTAGTCAGAGTTTGTGCAATTAGTAGTAACAGAGATAAGGCACCTAACACCTTTCTTTGAAATGCATTATAGAATAATATTTCTCTTCCCAGCCCCTATTTTAGTAATTATAGATGAGTGAGCTTTTTTTTTTCTTGAAAACAATTTTTCCCATTGATACTGCAAACTATTTATTAAAAGGCAGTCTATCTTCCTTGTCTCTTAAGCCTCTAGTCCTGGTACAAAATAAATATCTGTTAAGTAGAAATGAATTTGTACAAAACAGGTAAAATAGGCTAAAGATCTATTCCCTACTAGTGCAATTCATAAAACATGTATTTATATATTGTTTCATTAATTACAGTCCTTTATTGCTCTATTAAACTCCCAAAATCCAAGCAAAACCTGGAGAAGAAACTTCAGTTAATTGAATAGAAATTTAATTATGTCAGAAAGTGGCCCTTGTAAAGTTAGTGCTTATTAGTCTCATTTTTTTAGCTTTAAAAAAAAGGTTTAGGAATAGATGTAATTAAAGAAGAAAACTGAGTTGTAAATTCTGAGACATTAGGATTGTCACCATACTCCCCGTGAATAAGATTTGGCTTGAAAATGTGTCTAATTTCCTCCCCCAATTCTGTTAATCCCAATAACGATTAGCCTTAAAATTTTATATTTCCCTTTAGCTACCTGAAAGTTTGTATTAAAATTATTTTCTTTATCATCACTTTATAAGCTCTTTGTAATCACTTTATAAAATATAAAAATTGTTTTTCTCTCAAATGAGTAAAATACCTTTCCTCAGGATTATCTCCAATATTTTGTTTGGATTGTGTGCCTGGTGCATATTAATTGTTAAAATATTCTTTTCAGTAAATGGAAATTTTAAATCATTGTTTGTCAGATTTTTCTTTTATGAAATTCGATTATGAGAATGTATCCAACTTTTTAAAAGATTTTTAATAAAATATTTCTTTTATGAGAAGCAATTTTTATGTATAATTTAACACCCACTTACCTCTCAGAAAAGAATCAAAAGCATTTAGGATCATCATTGAACTGCTCATCCTCAAATATGACTAATTAGTTTAACATTATGCTTCAGGTTTTTCTTTAAATGACTCTGGAAAAGACCTCAATTGTGCCTTTTCCATCCAAGTGAACTGAAAAAACAATGTAAAACTGTCAGTGGATGTAATAAAAATCATTTTGTTGATAATTTGACCTCACTACTGATGAGGGACAGGAAATACTTTTTTTTTTTTTATTTTGCTGTCACCAGGACTACAATTATATTTTTAAAAAATAATTTCTTTAGAACGGTACAAGCCTTTTATTGTTTAGTTTTCTGAAAGATAATTTAATTGTGGACTTGGACCCTGAGAAATTGTCAGATGCTAAGACCTAAGTTTTTCAGTGAAGGATGAAACCAGTCATACACTTCCTTTATTTCTTCCCAGGAATGAGGGATGGTCCTAGAGGCTTTTCTCTAGAGGCGCCCTGTTTAGTAGGCACAAGTTCCCAGAGTCTCTGATCTCCTGTCAAATTGTAACCTGGTGATTATCTATTGATCTCAGATTCTCCTAAGAGAATCTATGCTGAGAGTCTCCTTTCAGATTAAGGGATGTTCTACACTTTTACAAATTGCAATCCGGACCTGTAGCTATTCTGGTTTCAGAGAAGCTAGTAGACCTTCATACTCACAGCTTTTTCTATCCTGGTCACAGGGCCACACCCTGAAAATACAAAATAGGTGAGAGAGAACTGTGCCAGTTCAAAGGGAAGGGGCAAGGTCAGAGTCCTCCTCACACCGACCCATAGTGCCTGCTCGCTCCCTTGGTGCAGCCCTGGCCTCAAATCTAAGAAGTCCAGGTGCAGTGAGTGGCATAGTGGGGAAACCACTGAGCGTGTTCTTCTGCCTTCTATTTCTTGTCTTCTTGAAATTTGTTTCAGATGCATACATGAAATCCATTCTCCCCCAGAGAATATTATTTTAAGAGCAGAGTTTGCAGCTACATAAAAGAGAAAGAATTCTAATATTGAATAGATATCATGCAAATATCATATGCTTTTCCTCTTTTTCTAAAATGTCTATACCATGATTGAAATGATTCATTCAAGAGTTCTAGTAATTTTGATTAGATATGTAACCCTGGACTTAGGTCTTCATTCTTCCTAAATGTTTTGAATAAATAAAAACCCTTGGTGGCATATAAGTTGCCATACTTCACACATATATGATCAATTTTGTTTGAATCATATGATCTAAGAATACACACACACAATACACAAACACAGGTAAGAGAGTGTGCACTGGAGATGGATTTCTTACATTTCAAAATTTCTACATCCCAAATCTACATTTGGGCAGTTTATTTAATCTCCTTGTGCTCACTCTCCGTATCTATAAAATAGAGACCATAATACTACCCATTTAAAATTATTAGGCAGATATAAGTAAAGTATTGCATGTAATTCTGTTAGTACTCTGCAGGCACGTAGAAAAGGCTCTATACATACTTGCAAATGGTATTACAAACAATCATGGAAGATACTGAGTGTAATGAAGTCTGAAGGATGAGAGGTCTTATTTGAGGAAATTTTCTGAAGAAGTAAATATATTCAAGAAAGGAAATTGATGCATTATCACCAAGTAGGTAAGAAGTACTGGGCTGCTATTTACTCTCAGGCTGTGCTCATTTTTCATCAATGTTTGACCACAGAAAAATAATATTGTCCTCTGAGTTAGCACATACTAGAGAAGAGGAAACAGTCCAACACTATTAAACTCTGAAGATTGAGATTAAACAGAAGCATCGTTTAGTTTCCAGGAATAAGACAAATTGTATTTTACTTAGCCTTTCATATAGGATATTGATTGCTTAAGTTTAAAGTTTCCTTTAAGTGAAAACGCTTTGTTGAATTACTTTTCCCTTCCAAGGTTCCATTAAAGCTAGTCTAAGCAGTATGAAATCATTCACTGTCTATTCCATCAATGTTTGATATTTTATTACAGCTAGCTTGCCCTCACATTATCTTTTCTTTATTTCTTATGCCATTACCTTTGAAAAAAGATCAATTGACAATCTAATGGCTTTAAAACTTGTCTTAAGATATATGGAGTCTCTCTCTCAACAATCATTTTTAATGTTTTATTCAATTGCTAAAACCTGGATTCTCTTATTTATTGCCCATGGAGAGGAGAGGAACAGTTTGCTGTCCCTGGTGAACTCACAAAACCCCTCTAGTCTACACATGTCCACAGCCCCACACTGATCTTATTCACAGAAACCCAAGTGGTTGGGGCGCCTGGGTGGCTCCGTTGTTAAGTGTCATCTGCCTTCGGCTCAGGTCGTGATCCCAGGGTCCCCACATCGGGCTCCCTGCTCCACGGGAAGCCTGCTTCTCCCTCTCCCACTCCCCCTCATTGTGTTCCCTCTCTCACTGTCTCTCTCTCTGTCAAATAAATAAATAAAATCTTAAAGAAACCCAAGTGGTTGTGGTCCAGGTCCTGTACTGTCATGCCTATGGGGCCTGTATGTCTCTTTAGGCCCATCTCTACCAAAGTTAACTGCAGTATCATTGGTAGTATAAAACTCAGGGGCTTCTAAAAACGATGCTGCTTGTGGTAAGAGACCAAAATAGGGACCATTTGGTCCTGTCCACCTGCCTCACAGCTGGATAGTGATGGGGATGCTGCCTCTGGGATCCTGTTCGGACTCCACCAGCTCCGCTGCCAGCTATGATGGGCACAGCTCCGCCAAATCCTCTGATTGCCATCATGCGTTACTCTGTCTGCACAGGTACCTTCTTTCAAAGTGATGGGACCTAGATTAGTGGGTTGGGTGCTATATAATTCACTGATCTGACTTTTCTAATGTTCAAAATTCAGTTTTTTATTGTTCTTTAACAACTGTACTCGAAACTTTTGTTTTCCATTTTGGTCCAAGACTTAGCTATGAAATACAGATTTCTATTTTATAAATACTGTTCATGGCCTCGGCAAGATATAATATACATCTGATAGCACCCATATATTTTTAATAAATAAGTTCATATCTCTAAAAATTAAGCCAGATCATGTACTTTTGCTCAATGTATTTGATATATTCACTAACCCGAGGTGTAGTAATGGGAAACAATGACAACTGCATAACATTTGAGTCAGGAATTCTGTCAAGGCATAGTGGTAGTGACTAGTTCCTGTTCTTCAGTGTCTTAGATCTTAGCCAGGAAGACTTGAATAACTGAGGGCACTGAGGATATCTGGAATCATTTAGAGACATTTTTACCTACATTTCTAGTGCCTGGGATAGGACGGCTTGGTCCTGCTTGGTTTGTCAACCAGAACCCCAATTTATGGGCTTTCCATGTGGCTTGAGCTCCCTGAGAGTAGTGGCTGGTTTCCAAGAGGTAGTATCTCAAAAGGAAGCATCTGGAGAATGAATATAGCAAATGACCCAGGGAGAAGCTGCATGGCCCTTTATAATTTAGATGTGGAAGTGACAGAGCATCATTTCTTTCATATTCCATTGGTCAAATACAACCCTGCCTCTATTCAAGGGGAAGGAACTGAGACAGCCCCTCTTAAGGGGAAGAACATCAACTAATTTGCAGACCTTTTTAAGAATGTACTCTGGCTATGAAGTCCTTGTATTCTTCTTAAGGGCAAAATACATTAACAGCCTTCAAAGACTCACAAAAGCCTTATTCCATTTTGGGCTGAGATGACTCAAAGTGAGACTTAGTTGGGGTTGTCAACCAGACCCTCTTTTCTGTGGCCTCCCTGTGTGGTTTGGGCTTCTTGTTGCAAGGTGGTTGGGATCCACCAAGTAGAAATCCAGAAAATGAATTTCAAGAGAATCAGAAAGAAGCTCCTTGCCTTTTTATGACTTACCCTCAGGAGTAATATAATATCACTTCCCTCATACTCTATTGGTCAAGAGTTGTAAGTCTACTTACATTTAAGAGGAGAGGACATAGAGCCCACTGCTATGTGGAAAAATGTCAGAGAACTTGGAAACTTTAAAAAAATAAAATTTCACCCTACGTGGTCTGTCCTTTTTCTTGTCTTATCAGTGTCCTCTCTGACACCTCTTCCTACTCGTCTTGCTCATTCTGTTATACTGAAGTGGCTTCTTCACTTCATCATAAACATCAAGTAGGCCCCTGTCTTCAAGCTTCTGCATTTGCGGTTCCCTTTTTCTCTTTACCAAATAGCAGTATGTTTCATCCCCTCACCTCCTTCAGTTCTTTCCTCATGTGTTACTTTTACTAGAATATAAGTTTCAGGAGAATGTTAGATATTGTTGTTTACTTTTGATCCTCTAGTGCTTAGAATACCACATAATATATAGTAGATGGTAAAGATATTTTGAATGTACTGCATGAACTGATTTCTATTTCACAAATTGATAATTTCTGGTTATTATTTTCCCCATTTTAACTCATGAAGACCCACTCATCATGAACTTCAAAGTCTGAACATGAGAGAATGGGAAATCAAGAATAGGTGGTAGGGAATAAGAGACACAAGTCAAAGGAAAAGAATTTCAGTAAATTAAAATCTCCTCCTCCAAATCATATTTCTACTTCTGATTTATAGATCTACCTCAAACATTAAACTTTTTTCACATAATAAATAGTCTTAAAACTATAAGCTTGATTTATATCTTATATTAAATGACTAAATGTTTGAGAAAATACGGTTGAATGATTAAATAAATTTGTTAGTAAAGTTTAAATCTAATCAAGTTAAAGAAACTCCTTGTTAGAATTTTGAGTTATTATGATGCATTATAAAAATTCATGACTTATCAAGGTTATGCAAATTCAGAAATCAAGATAGATGAATCCTCACTTTGGTTTATAAAACATAAGAAAGTATATAATTTATATTTTCTTATTCTTTCATATCTGCCACCCTAAAACTACTGCCATGTACAAAACATACATATGCAACCTCTACAAAAGTGTAATGCTCTATTTTCCTTGAGGGTACTGTAGTTCTGGAAATGATAAAAAATCATTCTCTGCTATACTTAATTTTGAAGTATTTTAGGTCCTGTGATTCAATTCAGAGTTGAATCAATTTATGATTTATAAGGTGTGTAGAACATCACTAGAAATGAAAGAATTGATGGATTTTATTGGGAACAGTTTTTTGGATATCACTCTAGTGAATTTAACTTTATTTTTATTGGAATTCCATATAATAATGAAAGAAAGAAAACATATGCTTACCTTGGAAGGAATACACAATAAAGCATCCTAATCGACTGTGAATTTTTGAAAATTCCATGTCTGTTTTTATTTTTTTTCTTGCTGTATATTGGAGGTAATAAATTCCATGTAACTAGAAAATAAATATTGATGTTATTTTGACTATTGTAAAATGCTAAAATTGATTAATGGAATGATTGACCTTAATAGCTTATCACTGAGTCAAAAATCACACTCGATATTTATAAATTAAGCTTGATGAGATTTTATGGTTTAGCAGATGGATAATTATTCTAAAGCATCTTTCTCTGATTCATTATGTATTTAAAATTTATTCAGTGAGTAATGACCAAAAGTTGCCATTTCATTGATTTATGACTTGAATCAGAGGCATCAGCTGCAATCATCACAAGGGTTCAGATTTTGTTTATGAGTTAATTGAGATATAGCTATGTCAGGTGCATGGGGTTTAAGTGATACTTTCAGATTCAGTTCATATTCTCTTAGGGAGGTGAATGAAGTCATGTTGCTGGCCACATATTCCATTTACAGTTTTTACTACTAAAATGTACAATTTTACCCTTTCTAACATTTATTTCCAGAGTTTTTATATTTAAAATAATTATAAAAAACCTAAAACACTTTAATAAAATATTAAATAATGATAAATAAATAAAATAAAAATTTTTCTATTTTCTGTTGAAATGAAGACATGAAACTGTTCTTAGAGCCTAAATGCTGATTCAGCACTCATCCTAAAAGTTAAGAGTAACTGTGCCTCAAGACAGAGAGGTAGCTATTTCAATGAATGGATTTCCCCTCATTTTCGGAACTGCTCTTTGTGACTTTTGAAATCCCTGTTATGAATTTTATCAATTTAATATTATTTAGTTTGTTCTTGTGAGTTAATTTTCTCTCCCTACTTATGGAATTTTAGTTTCTTGAAGACAAAGGCCCTTTCTTATTTTTCTCATATCCATTTTTGTGCATGAACAATTCTCTCTCTCTCTTTTCACTTATAATAAAATGATAAGGCATTTTCCCACCAACAGTGTAGGAGGGTTCCCCTTTCTCCGCATCCCCGCCAACATCTGTCATTTCCTGACTTGTTAATTTTAGCCATTCTGACTGGTGTGAGGTGGTATCTCATTGAGGTTTTGATTTGGATTTCCCTGATGCCGAGCGATATTGAACACTTTTTCATGTGTCTGTTGGCTGTTTGGATGTCTTCTTTGGAAAAATGTCTGTTCATGTCTTCTGCCCATTTCTTGATTGGATTCTTTGTTCTTTTGGTGTTGAGTTTGATGAGTTCTTTATAGATTTTGGATACTAGCCCTTTATCTGATATGTCATTTGCAAATATCTTCTCCCATTCTGTCAGTTGTCTTTTGGTTTTGTTGACTGTTTCCTTTGCTTTGCAAAAGCTTTTTATCTTGATGAAGTCCCAATAGTTCATTTTTGCCCTTGCTTCCCTTGCCTTTGGCGATGTTTCTAGGAAGAAGTTGCTGCGGCTGAGGTCGAAGAGGTTGCTGCCTGTGTTCTCCTCAAGGATTTTGATGGACTCCTGTCTCACATTTAGGTCTTTCAACCATTTGGAGTCTATTTTTGTGTGTGGTGTAAGGAAATGGTCCAGTTTCATTCTTCTGCATGTGGCTGTCCAATTTTCCCAACACCATTTGTTGAAGAGACTGTCTTTTTTCCATTGGACATTCTTTCCTGCTTTGTCAAAGATTAGTTGACCATAGAGTTGAGGGTCCATTTCTGGGCTCTCTCTTCTGTTCCATGGATCTATGTGTCTGTTTTTGTGCCAGTACCATACCCTCTTGATGATGACAGCTTTGTAGTAGAGCTGGAAGTCCGGAATTGTGATGCCGCCAGCTTTGCTTTTCTTTTTCAACATTCCTCTGGCTATGCGGGGTCTTTTCTGGTTCCATACAAATTTTAGGATTATTTGTTCCATTTCTTTGAAGAAAGTGGATGGTATTTTGATGGGGATTGTATTGAATGTGTAGATTGCTCTAGGTAGGATTGACATCTTCACAATATTTGTTCTTCCAATCCATGAGCATGGAACGTTTTTCCATTTCTTTGTGTCTTCCTCAATTTCTTTCATGAGTATTTTAGAGTTTTCTGAGTACAGATCCTTTGCTTCTTTGGTTAGATTTATTCCTAGGTATCTTATGGTTTTGGGTGCAATTGTAAATGGGATCGACTCCTTAATTTCTCTTTCTTCTGACTTGTTGTTGGTGTATAGGAATGCCACTCTGGAAAACAGTATGGAGGTTCCTCAAAAAGTTGAAAATAGAGCTACCATATGATCCAGCAATTGCACTCCTGGGTATTTACCCCAAAGATAGAAAAGTAGGGACCCGAAAGGGTACGTGCACCCCGATGTTTATAGCAGCAATGTCCACAATAGCCAAACTGTGGAAAGAGCCAAGATGTCCATCAACAGATGAATGGATAAAGAAGATGTGGTATATATATACAATGGAATATTATGCAGCCATCAAAAGGAATGAGATCTTGCCATTTGCAACGACGTGGATGGAACTGGAGGGTATTATGCTGAGCGAAATAAGTCAAACAGAGAAAGACATGTATCATATGACCTCACTGTTATGAGGAATTCTTAATCTCAGGAAACAAACTGAGGGTTGCTGGAGTGGGGGGTGGGGTGGGAGGGATGGGGTGACTGGGTGATGGACACTGGGGAGGGTATGTGTTCTGGTAAGCACTGTGAATTGTGCAAGACTGTTGAATCTCAGATCTGTACCTCTGAAACAAATAATGCAATATATGTTAAGAAAGGAAAAAAGAAGAAGAAGAATGTAGCAGGAGGGGAAGAATGAAGGGGGGGAAATCGGAGGGGGAGAAGAACCATGAGAGACGATGGACTCTGAAAAACAAACTGAGGGTTCTAGAGGGGAGGGGGGTGGGAGGATGGGTTAGCCTGGTGATGGGTATTGAGGAGGGCACGTTCTGCATGGAGCACTGGGTGTTATGCACAAACAATGAATCATGGAACACTATATCTAAAACTAATGATGTAGGGGCGCCTGGGTGGCTCAATCGTTAAGCGTCTGCCTTCGGCTCAGGTCATGATCCCAGAGTCCTGGGATCGAGCCCCGCATCGGGCTCCCTGCTCTGTGGGAAGCCTGCTTCTCCCTCTCCCACTCCTCCTGCTTGTGTTCCCTCTCTCGCTGTGTCTCTCTCTGTCAAATAAATAAATAAAATCTTTAAAAAAAAAAAAAAAACTAATGATGTAATGTATGGGGATTAATATAACAATAAAAAAATTTAAAAAAAAATGATAAGGCATTTTAAGAAAATTTTTATTGTAATGTATCCATATTATTATTTATATCATTAATTACTCTGATTACTTAAACATTAGACCCATGTATTTCTTTATTTGATTTGTAACAGTGGTTTGTCTTCTGACAGAATGATAAAGAGTACTATCTGATGGAGGAACAGCCAGATAAATCTCCAGAGCAGATAGACAATTGCATGATTAGTTATGATGATTCTTGTTACTTATATTTAAAAGTTAGGTAGTATATATTTTTCAATTTCATCAAATTATGTTTATCTATTTTATTGCTATTTTAAATGTTCAAATAATTGTAAGGTAAATGTTTTCACAGAATCATAATACTAAAAGGGACCTCAACAATTTACATTTTCCTTTGTATTCAAACAGGTTTTATCTAAGCCACCTCAAATAGATACAATATGTAAACATATTTATATGTATTTATATATATATTTAAAAAACAATGTAATATTTTATAATTTTTTATGACTCTAGTTAAAGTACATTAAAATTTAAGCCTATTCCAACGTAAATTCTCATACATTGCTCAAAGGAGTCTTAAATTAATTTAATGGTCATGATCTTGTGGACATGACAGTAGTATGACAAGTTATATTGCTCCAAGGTTAAAATTTCTAATAGTATTTACAAAAAAATCATTTGTTTTTTAATTTTTTTCCCAAGATTTTATTTAAATTCAAATTAGTTAACATGGAGTGTAGTATTAGTTTCAGGAGTAGAATTCAGTGATTCTTCACTTACATACAATACCAGCGCTCATCACAGCAAGTGCCCTCCTTAATGCCCATCACACATTTAGCCCATCCTCCCACCCATCTCCCCTCCAGCAACCCTCAGTTCTCTGT